>NW_026591086.1:32129025-32286975 GCF_907164565.1 Psammomys obesus
GAAATAGTCCGTGTTCCCCTTACTTTGGAAAACTACTTGGTTACTGTTTTATGAGGTACCTTCAGGACTGGCTGCAAAGTCACAAACCTTTTATACTTACTTTTGTACATTTCATACTGACATGAATGAAATGAACCGATATCTATTTATCCAAATTCTTATGTCGGTTACTTAAAACATCATATCTTTTCTTGGACTATTTTTTTTTTTTGTCTGAATGGATATTCTCATTTTTTTAATTTTATTTTTTTCTTATCAGTTACATTTTATTAACTCTGTATCCCAGCCATATCCCGCTCCCTCATTCCCTCTCAATCCCATCCTCCCTTCCCTCATCTCCACCGTGCCCCTTTCCAAGTCCACTGATACAGGGGGGGACCTCCTCCCCATTCATCCGATCCTGTTTTATCAGGTATCCTCAGGACTGGCTGCAAAGCCCTCCTCTGTGGCCTAACAGGACTGCTCCTCCCTTAGGGGGTGTCATTGAATGGATATTCTCAAGTGAAGATTATAGTGTAAACATGTAATTTAGTTTGCAAGGCTGAAACAGGAGGACTCTTATTTGGCGGCTAGCCTTGGCTAAGTAGTGAGACTGCCTCAAACAAACCAAACCAAAGAAGGAGGTATTCATTCAGAATAAATAAACAATAGTTATGGTTTCATTTTGTAGAACCATTAATATTACAGGGTTTTATGTGTTAACTAGTAACCTGTTCCTTTTATTTGATATGACAAATAATAGGAATGAGGATACTTCAATCTGGCAAATGCTGTGACCTACCAAATAAGTTAGAATAGAATGATCCTTGGTGAACTCACTGACTCGATTTTACTTCCTTAGAAAATCAGTTTTACTTCCTTAAAATTAACAACAAATAAAATTAACAGCAAATAAAACAAATAGATGTAGGCAACACATGATGTGAACTATTGTAGTTCTCTGTATGTGAGCAGAAGTTGGTGCACTTCCTCTTCAAATCATACATGGCACCAAACTGAGCTCTTTTCATTCTGTTAGTGAACAGCAGTGCATTGCAGAGCCCTTACCTCTGACATAGCAGCCACACCATGAAGAACGTCCAGGATAAATTACTGTCGCTGCTATTATACTGCTTACTTTCTTAACAAACTTAGGCTCACGAATTCTTAAAATATATGCAAAATGTGTAGAGACTGTTTAAAGTTCATTTATGTCACATGACGCGTTGCCAACCAAACTTTTAAGTGTTCACTTCTGTTGGTAATTAAAGAATTTGAGAACTATGAGAGGTTTTAAAATCATGATTATTAACAGTGTAAACTTAGTTACAACAAGAAAATACTGGTACTAGAGGTAAGATACAAAGGTGCACTTTGAATATACAGTTACCACCCATGGGACTTGTACTTAGAAATCCTGAAGAAAAGGTGTGGTGAAATTTTCCAAAACTACAAAGATTATAGAGATATTCTTATTTGAAAAACTAAAGAAAATAAGAATTAGGTTTCTCAGATAGTAAATAAAAATAAAAATTATATAAATAAATTTTAAAATTAAAAAAAATGAGAAAATTAGAAATAATGAATATTGATATATTGAATACTGTCAAATTTTCAGTTTCAGGAGTACTGTAGAGTGTCAGGAATGTTTATTTTGTAGATATATTGGCTATGTCTTATGTTTAAGTTAATATTTTAAAGCAGACAATAAGACAATTGATTTGCTTTACTACCTCAGCGGTCAGGACATCCTCCAGATTGGAAGGTCAAAAAATGCTTACTCATCAATTTATTCTGATATTAAAAATTATTCTGCAAGGTATTCTGAAATGGACTTTTTTGATTGAGATACTTTTCAAAGTAGAATAGCATTATTCATCTGTAAAATCCAAAACACATACTTTCCACCTAAACTAATGTTTAACATAATGAAATAATAATTTTATATTATTGATACCTGAAAGACAATAGATTCCTCAATAAACTGTGTGAAGTATAATGATATAACTAGAGGGTATGTGTATATACATTCTAATAGAAATATATTACAGAAGTGAATATGATTATCTATAATAATCTTTAACTTATTTCCTGGAGAGTGAATTCAAATAAGATATCATATTTTTCATCTTAGAGTTTGTATTTTTATCTTTATTTTAGCTCATTAAATACACACAGCTCTTAAAATTAGAAAAAAAATGATACAAATGAAGAATTATGTGAGTCTCATTCAGCCTAGCACTTCATGTAATAAAGAGCAGGCGTATAGAATTTGGGGGAAATTTGCAATTCAATGGAACAGAAATGGTTTTGTAGAAAGCACTCACATACAAACTGCATTATATTTTAGTAATCTGGAAAGTCCATCATATAAATCAGTAAAGAATTTGAGTTTATAGTACAGACTCTTCTATTTTAAGGTCATTGCAAGGATTCAGTGTTATTACAGGAAAACCTAGGCCTACCCAACTGTACCGATGAAAATGAAATTCATGTCCTAAGGGCAAACACAGAGGGAAAATAGCAAAACTGAAAATTAAAAAATAAAATAAAATTAACAAGGCAGACTATCTCCAGGAGGCTAGATACATTATGCTTTTGACCCAAGAAAACTGTAGGATAAGGGTAGTTTGCTGAAGGACAAATGCAGAAAAAAATTCATGGAAAAAATTATTTTTCCAAGGAAACATAAAGCATCTGGGGCCTAACTATACTCAGCTGACCACAGGAGGCCATTCAGTCCAAGCCAGTCTCCGACAGCTAGAGAAGCAGAACGGAAGCCAGTCAAAGGCCAGAGATCCAATCAGGGAAGTGTCAGTTTGAAAAATAGTGAAGAATAGTAGCATGTGGGAGCTATGTTCCCAAAACTCCTTGGTATTTGCCTGGTTGAAAACATAATGGCTTTAGCACAGCTGCCATTTTCATTTTAGACAGATTCGGGGAATAATCGGAAAACAGTGATGGCACTGAGAAAGGCAGCCAGAGGGGCTATCCTAGGTAATGAGAAGAGATGATGACGAGAGGACAATACATTTCACTTTTTCAAAAGATACAATCAGGTATATAAATGTAACTTTATGCTAACCGAGCAGATTGTATTTATATGTTTTGAAATATGTGTGTGTATGGTTTTGTATGTAAATAATTAAAAGAAATGGAGTCCATGATTTTGAGAAAGAGTAAGGGATGAAGCATACAGAAAGGGTTGAACGAAGCAGAGAGGAATGGGTAAAAAATGATGCAATTATATTTTAATTTCAGGAAAATATTTAGAAAGATAAAATTGAATATATTACGGAAAATAAATTACTTACTGAGATTAGATTCCTAGCAGTGGAGGATATAGAGATTGAAGTGGTCATCTCTTACTCTCAGCCAGCACTTCCAGTGGAGGGAGGGGGACACCAACCCACCCACAAAACCTTTGACCCAAAATTTACCCTGCCAACAAGGTGTGCAGGAATAAAGATGGAGCAGAGATTGAGGGAAGGGCCAAACAATGATTGCCAAGCTGAGATCCGTCTCATGGAAGAGAGCCAAACCCTGATACTATTAAAGAAACTCTGCTACGCCTGCAGACAAGAACCTAGCATGGCTGTCCACTGAGTGGCTCCACCCAAAAGTGAATCGGAACAGATGCAGAGAACCACAGCCAAACACTGGGCGAACTTGGAGAGTCTAGTGGGTGAGGTGAATGAAGAATAGATTAGATGGACCCTGAGGAGGGGACAAGAACTCCACAAGAAGAACAACAGAGTCAAGTAACCAAGGATCATGGGGGCTCACAGAGACTGAGCCACAATCCAAAGAGCATGCATAGACTGGTACCAGGTTTCCTATACATATGCAGCTGATGGGCAGCTTGGCCTTTATGAGGGGCTCCTAGCAGTTAGAGTGGGTGATATCTCTGACACGGACTTCATTGCCTGCTTTCGAATCACTTTCTTCTAGCTGGCTACCTTGTCTGGCCTCTGTGGAAGAGGATGTACTTAGTACTTAGTCCTGATGCAGCTTCATGCGGCAGGGAAGGTTGATAGGATGGGGGACTCAGCTTTTCTGAAAGGGGAAGAGGGTGGGGACAGGACTGGGAGGAGAAGAGGGAGGGGGCTGTGTTTCGGGTGTGAAGTGAATAAATAAATGTAAAAAATACAATTTTATCTGTGCTTGGCAATATTTTTACATGAAAATATTTGTTGTATTTTGTAGAAAATTCTCTACGATCAAGAGTATTTATATTTAAATGAAGGGCATGTTATGAAACACTGGTGTTGATAATTTGTATACTAGGTGAAAATAAAACCATGATTTCTTTGAGTGTTTTTTTTAATTTTTATTTTTTTTAATATCAGTTAGTTTGTTAACTTTGTATCCCTGCTGTATCCCACTCCCTCTTTCCCTCCCAATCCCACCCTCCCTCCCTCCCTCATCTCCTCCCTGTCCCTTTCCAAGTCCACTGATAGGGGAGAACCTCCTCCCCTTTCACCTGATCCTGTTTTATCAGACTTCAGGACTGGCTGCAAAGTCCTCCTCTGTGGCCTAGCAGGGTTGCTCCTCACTGGGATGAGGAGGAGGGGCGGAGGTCAAAGAGCCAGCCATTGAGTTCATGTCAGAAACAGTCCCTGTTCCCCTTACTAGGGTACCCATGTGGATACTGAGCTACCGTGGGCTACATCTGAGCAGGGATGCTAGGTTATAACCATACATGGTCCTTGTATAGAGAAACAGTCTCATAAAAGACCCCTGGGCCCAGATATATTTGGTCCTTGTGGAGCTCCTGTCCTCTCCAGGTCATACTAACTCCCCCTTCTTTCATAGATTCCCTGTACTCTGCCAAAGGTAAAACCATGATTTAAAAATAAACATTATTTATTTTTCAGGAATTATGCAAAAAAGTAAGCTTATCAGTAAAGATGATTTGGCAAAGGAAGGCAATACTCATCTCATTTAGCCAGACATAGCTAAACACATTACAAATTGTTCTCCATGTGACATATGTCATCACAGAGAAAGCTGCAACTGGTGAAGGAAACATGGTAAAGGGGAACCTGGGGTTTCAATATGGAGACTTTAGTCTGAATTCTAAAGTGATTAGCAATGGGGATAAGGAAAGCTTGTTTGGGGTTAAAGAATCAAGGACAGTTTTTTCTCTCTTTCTTTTAATTCACTTTACATCCCTATCTAGCCGCCCCGCCCTCCAAGTACTCCTCTCCTCCCAGTCCCTCCCTTCCTCTCTTTTCCCCCTACCCTCTTTGCTAATGCACAGGGGCCTTCCCACAACCCACTGGGCATATCAAATCGCATTAGTATTGAATGCATTCTCTTCAACTGAGGTCTGGCAAGGCAGCCCTGCCAGAGGAAGTGATCTATCTAAAAGCAGACAACAGAATCCAGTTCAGACAGCCCCTGCTCCTTTTACTAGGGAACACACATGAGAACTAAGCTGCCTACTGGCTATGGCTACATATGTATACAGGGGGTCATGGAAGGACAGTTATTTCTGAGCTCATGAATTGGCTGTTCTGGTGCAAATGTTGAAGTAGAGTTTAGGAAACACCTTGTATGCTCCCCAGCTAAAGAAAACCAACAGTGGCATTATTATGTTTCCAATTTATGGTAGAAAAGAACAACCTTCCATGACTCAATCTTTGGTTTCTGGTCGGTGAATGATCAAGTCGTGAATTACGGGACTGCCTAAAATACTACTACTACTACTAATAATAATAATAATTTTAGAAAAAACAAATATGTTCATTTGTCCTTAAATTTCACACAGTGGCCTGACCAAACTCTTTTAATTTAGGGCTGAGCAGGTAAGAGCATTTGTTGCTCAAGGAGAATTGGATTTATTCCCCATCACACAAACGGTGGCAGATAGCAATCCATAACTTCATTCCTGGGACATCTGAAATACTGGTCTCACCTGCATGGGCACCAGATATTCTTCCAGTGTTCACATGTGAGAGAAATGATCTGGAGTCAACACTATACATGTGGATCAAACATGTGAAAACTATCATGTTTTCCATCTATCATCCAGGGACCATGTATTTCCTGTTAATTTTCTTTACAGGGTTCATTGCTTCTGTGAAGATGTTATATAAAACTACCAATCTTGATCCTTGTTTGAATTCACCTTTATTTTTCTAAATCCCCCTGTATTATACAAGGAGCCCATTTCCCCTTTCTTTTGATCCGTCCAATAGCTGTAAATTTATTAATAGATTCAGTCATATTGCCTCATATGGTGACATGGAAGTATTTGTAACCTATGATTCATATTGAATGTTTTATACTTTAATTATTTTGTGATTGATCATAAAAATATCCATTGAGTTTGAGTTTGTTTTGCTTTGGTACTCCTGTTCAAACCTTTCTAATGTACCCACCCAAAAGAGAAACATCTGGGATTTTCAGTCTCAATTCTCTTGACACCTGGGCCATTTGTTTCATTTTATAGGTGTATTTTCGTACTGTTTGATAGTATCATGGACCTCTTCCCATTGTATCAAAGAGGTATTTGCATGTTTTATTGGGTCAATAAAACATATTTCAGGGAGGTAACAAATTCTTTTTGAGAGCAAAAAAATATTAAAAATAAAATTATGTTGATATCTTGCATTCACAGGCCTATCAAAGCATAAGTGTGTAAAAATAATTTCATGTAGTCTCTATATGTAGATATGCATGAATATATATATATATATATATATATATATATATATATATATATATAGAATTTTGGATCAAAGTAAGGTTCATTTGACATTTTCATATTTTTTATACCCCAAGCACAGTTCCCCCTCCCTCGACTCCTCCTCGCTCCCTCATATATTTTTTGTATTTAATGACATTTAAAAAAATAGTTTGTGATTTAATTAAAATGCTAAAGTTCTAATTAACTGAGAAAATTGCTTTATGGATACGTGGTTTATATATAGTATAAAATTAATACTATACATAAACAGGGCAAAATATCTAATATTTCAAGTACAGCAACAGCAAATATTGAATTGAATAGCTTGTCAAAAGAAACTTAAAATTAATGTGTGACTGTCTTTAGAAGCAACTGAGAATTTGCAGACATTCAAAGACCTTCTCTAATTCCCATTGAATGTCCCCAAAGTCTCATTAGAATAACCTTCAGAAAGTCTCTGTGACAATGGTTTTCCATACCACACCCCAAGTACCCCCCCCTTTTCTGGGCACTCTTTCTCTCCATCCCATCTACCTCATCACCTGACCCATCCTATTCCTGGCCCAACCCACCCACCATACTCATAAAATCTATTAAATTTCCCTTTACCTATGGGATCGAAGCATTCCCCTTAGAACACTACTTTTTAAATTTTTCATTATAATTTATTCATATTGTATCCCAGCCCTCCTCCCCTACCAACTGATCCCAACTTATTAAATCTCCTCTGGACTGGCTGTATCCTCTTCCTCTGTGGCCTACCAACGACACCTTGCCAGGGAACAGTGACCCAAGGGCAGGAAACAGAGTCCATTTCAGAAACAGACGCTGCTTCTCCTTACTAGGAATCCCATGTGCATACTGAGCTGCCTATCAGATACATCTGAGTGGGAGGTCTAGGTCCCCTCCACACATGGTTCTTGGTTGGTACATCAGTCTCAACAGGCTCTCCTGGGCCCAGATTTGTTGGCTCTGTTGGTCTCCTTGTGGAGTTCCTGGCCCCTCCGTGTCCTCCTATTACCACCCCTCCTTTCATAAGACTCAGGGAACACTCCTCCATTGCTTGTGAGAGTGCAAACTTGAAAATCAATCTGGTGCTTTCACAGAAAATTGGAAATAGCACTACCTCAAGATCCAGCTATATCACTCCTGGGCATATATCTGAAAGATGTTCCACCATAAAACAAGGACATTTGCTCAACTATGTTGATAGCTGTTTTATTCATAATAGCCAGAATCTGGAAACTACCTAGATGTCCCTCAATTGAAGATAAAGAAATTGCGGTAGATTTGCATAATGGAGTGCTATTCAGCAATTAAAAACAAGTAAATCATGAAATTTGCAGGCAAAAGGATGGAACGAGAAATGATCATCCTGAGTGAATTAAACCAGAACCAGAAAGACACAGACACGCATGGTATACACTTACTTATTACTGGATATTAGCTACATAATATAGGATAACCATACTGAAATCCACAGACCTAAAGAAGCTAAATAACAAGGAGAACTCTAGAGACTATGCTTAATTCTCTTTCAGTTGGGCAAATAGAATAGACATTTGAAGTGGTTGAAGAGAGAGAACAGGAAGGGAGCCTACCATAGATGTCCTCCTAAAGACTCCACCCAACAGGGAATGGAAGCAGATGCTAAGACTCACAGCCAAATTTTGTGCAGAGTACAGAGTGTCTTATGAAAGAGTGGGGGGGGATAGAAAGACATGGAGGGGACAGGCGCTCCACAGGAAACCAACAAAACTAACAAATCTGAGCCCAGGGGATCCTGCAGAGCCTGATGCACTAACCGAGGACCATGCATGGACAGGACCTAGACCACCCCCCCCGTTTAGATGTAGCTAATAAGTATTTCAGTTTCCATATGGTTACCCTAGTAATGGGTGCAAGAGATGTCTCTGACATTGACTTTGTTGTCTGCTCTTTGATCAGGTGGGATGGCCTTGCCACATACAGAGAAAGAGGATGCAACCAGTCCTGATGAGACTTGATATGCTAGGGTCAGATGGAAGGGGAAGAGGTCTCCCCTTTCTGTGGACTAACAGAGGGAGATAAGTGGGAAGAGGGAGGGAGGGTGGGACTGGGAGAGATGAGGGAGGGGCCTACAATTGGTATATAAAAATGAAAAAATTATATATATATATATATATATATATATATATATATATATATATATACTGTAAATTTGAGATGTATGGCCTTTAGCTTGAGTTATGTTTCTGCTATTCTGCGTTTTTTTTTAATAATCTTTACTAGATAGATTCTGTTTGTCTTCTAAACTTTATCTTCTTTCCATTTTACCCTCACTTTTATGGAGAAAAATGATCCTGCTCCATCAGCACTTATTTTTCCAATGGAAAGAATGTCTGCACAGACAAAGTCACTATTACCATCCCATGCATATATCCACAACCTAGTCCCTTCATAACTTCAATTAAAGTCCTTAACTCACTATCAAACTTAGCATGCATAATGATGAACATCCTCATTGTGCTACACACATATCCTTTGCATAATCACTGTTTTAAAAACACATCATACATGGTCCTTGGTTGGAGATACAGTCTCATAAAAGAACCCTGTGCCCAGATATATTTGATCCTTGTGGAGGTCCTGTTCTATCCAGGTCATACTAACTCCCCCTTGTTTCATATGATTCCCTGTACTCTGCCAAAGGTTCTGCTATGAGTCTTAGTATCTGATTTGATATACTGCTAGGCAGAGTCTTTCAGAGGCTCTCTGTGGTAGGCCCCTGCTTGGATGTAGCCCTTGGTAGCTCAGTATCCAAGTGTGTATCCTAGTAAGGGGAACATGGACTGTCTCTGACGTGAACTCAATGGCTTGGCTCTTTGACTCCCCTCTTCCCCCTCTCTCGAGGGAGGAGCAACAGCTAAGCTAAGAGGAGGACAATGCAGCCAGTCCTGAAGATACCCGATAAGCTAGGGAAAGATGGGAGGGGAAGAGTACCTCCCCTATCAGTGGACTTGGAAAGGGGCAGGGAGGAGAGGAGGGAGGGAGGGTGGGATTGGCAAGGAATATGGGAGTTGGCTACAGCTGGGATACAAAGTGAATAAACTGTAACTAATATTAAAAAAATAAATATTTAATTAAAAAACACACCATAACCTTAAACTCAAGAAATATTTATTCAACACAATTTATTTTTATAAAACCCATGCTTTCACAATTCATGCTGTATCTCCTGCAAGAGTTGAGACCAGTTCTCTCTCATAACGTCTTTTGTCCCTTGTGATTCTAAACACCACAGTTTCTCATCTAGAAAACTCACTCCTGGGAGAGCTCAGTGCTTTTTTTTTTTTTTTTTTTTTTTTCATAAAATTAGTTCTCATTATTATAGGTGCAATAGTCTCTCTGTCATATAAAATGAAGATCAATTACTTTTATGCTCAAAACTGTTAGCTTTTTTTTTTCAAAGCAGCTGGAATGTAAAAGGCAAACTTTAAATTTACTTAAAAATTACTAACCTCTTAATGTATCCCTTTTACTCTACCTCACTTTCTTCAATCTGCTTTGGCCAATTCTATGGCCCTCAATCTTGCTGGACAAGTTCCAGTCTCAAGACCTTTAAGTTCCTTGTAGCTATTGACACCAATTACTTTCTCATTTCTTTACTTCTTGACTCAAATGTCACCTTATTTAAACTTGCAGTTCCCTGACTCATGACTCATTTTACACATCTCTTTTAAATTCATCTCCTGCATTCTTTTACTCACCTCATATACTTATTTAAACATCAGCAACTATATTATAGGAACTCTGAGTAAATGACTCAGAATTTTTCAAATCTTTTATAATTTTTGACATTTACCCTAGTTCTTGACAAAAAAAAAAAAAAACTCTTAAATATATAATTTTTAAGTTTCTTTCTAAGGTAGTCACGTAGGGATAGAAGAGGAAGGATGAGTGAGACTGGGAGGGGAGAAGGGAGAGAGCTACAGCCAGGATTCAAAGTGAATAAATAGTAATAAATAAATAAATAAATAGGTAGATAGATAGATAAATAAATAAACAAGACATTAAAAATTTTTTTCTTATTCTCATCATTAATATCTCTTAGTAACTTTTCTGTTATACACTTTTTAGCTTTGTAATTTTTGTGTTTTATAAAATTTGAACTTGTGAAATTAATCATTCAAATATTAACTAATGAAAAGGAGATTATAGATGAAAAAGATGTATGACCTCTATATCTGAAGCTTGGCTATCCTACATTAAAATTAGTTTTTCAGAAGGATATGCTGAATACTAGTAATCAGTGTATTTGAATATGAACTTATTTTAAAATAGAGTTTCTGTAATAGAATTATGATTAAAATTTTTCAGTTTTGTTCAAATCCAATTCAACACCTGTCATTGTTGCCTTTATAGAAAGGATCCAAAAAGTTGTGTCCTGAAGAAGATAAAAATACATCTATAAAACAAGGAACATTACAGATTGCTTTCTGTCACCATATCTAAAATGACACTGGAATGCTTTCTGATTGTTCCAGTTAAAATTAAAGCACCTGATATGATGAATTCAGACTTTTAGTCTCCAGACATATAAGGGAATATATTTCTGTTAGGACACAGATTGCTATGATGTGCTTTGTCATGGCGGGCCTGAGAAAATAACGCAGCTGACATTGCAGACAGCTCTCAAGATCCTACTGAGTATAATTTCCTAAGTGAGATACAAATAGCTCAAAGCAGAGGGATGCATACTAGAGCAAACCACATCCTAGGCACTCTGAGCAGTCATCATCAGTTACCTAGTGTAGTACACTAGCAAAGATTGCTTTAGCTGCCGGTGTTCTAGATTCTTAAAAAATGAAAAAATTCTTGGTATGTAACTCCAGGAAAAAAAAATCATTGTTTGATGGACTTCAAAAAATTTACCATTAAATATAATCTTAGGGCCTTGAAAATTCTTGCATATGGAGTTTTGACAAACCTCTTAGTAGCAACATAATTTCAAAAAAAGTGAGGATTCCATTCATGGATTTCTTATTATTTTTAAGTATAAGCACTTTAATTGAGTTTGTAGTACACATGCTTCAGCTTCATCTTGCCTTCAAGAATCATGTTTACCCTGTCTTTTAATAGCTGACTAGTGTTCCATTGTTTAAATGCACCACAATTTCTGTATTCGTTCATCAGTTGAGGGGCATCTAGGTTGTTTGCAGATTTTGGCTATTATGAATAAAGCTGCTATGAACCCGTTTGAACAAATTTCCTTGTTGAATACTTGAGCATCCTGAGTGCGGTTTCCCAGAAGCAGAAATACACATATAGTATATACTCACTTATAAGTGGATATTAGACATATAATATAGGCTAAACACACCAAAATCTGTACACCTAAAGAAGCTAAGCAAGAAGAAAGAACCTGGGTAAGATGTGCAATCCGCACTCAGAAAGGCAAACAGGACAGACATCAGAAGAAAAAGAGGGCTTGGAACAGGTCAGGAGCTTACCACAGGGGGCCTATGAAGGACTCTACCCAACAGGGTATCAAAGCAGATGCAGAGACTCATGGCCAAACTTTGGGCAGAGTGCAGGGAGTCTTGTGAAAGAAGGGGGAGATAAAGGACCTGGGGGTAGTGGTCAGGAGCTCCATAAGGAGAGCAACAGAACCAAAGGATTTGGGCAAAGGGGTCTTTTCTGAGACTGATACTTCAACCAAGGACCATGAATGGAGATAACCTAGAACCCCTGCATAGATGGGGCTCATGGCAGCTTGGTCTGCAAGTGGGTCCTCTGGTTAAGGGAGCAGGGACTGTCTCTGACATGAACTCTTTGATCACCTCCCTCTGATGGGGGAGCAAACTTGCTGGGCCATGGAGGAGGACAATGCAGCCATTCCTGATGAGACCTCATAAGCTAGGATCAGATGGAAGGAGAGGAAGACCTCCCCTATTAGTGGACTTGGGGAAGGGCATGGGAGAAGATGAGAGAGGTAGGGTGGGATTAGAAGGTGACAAGGGAGGGGACTACAGCTGGGATACAAAGTTAATAAACTGTAATTAATAAAAAAATTATTAATTAAAATTGAAAAAAGGGAGGCTGTATGGGCAGAGAGAGGGATCAGAGAAGAAGGAGTTAGAGAAATAAAATAATGTGATGAAATCTTCAAAGAATAAATTAAAAGTAGAATGACATTTGTAGGTCAAACATTGAATGTGATTATTCATTTATGTGTAAAAGTGTCTGTAATATTTATTCATATTCTCAGTTTTAATGGTCATACTTTCTCATCTTTTTAAAAATAATATCCTATTACAAAGCAAATACATTAATCTTAATTTTGTAGAGTATTTGACAAACCTGTGAACTTGACTGTACATAATGTAATCTATAAATGTTTTCACAATAAATTTTCATTAGTCAAAATGATTAGATCACTTTTGAAGTGAGAAGGAGAAAATGATAAAAATGGAGATTGTCCTTTGGAATTTCAAGGAGAAAAGTTTCCTAGGGATAGAACAACAATTCAGAGTCTGTGGAAGTAGTCAGAACGTCTTTCTTTCCTATCCTGGATGACAAGAGTTGTTCACTTCAACATGAAAACTGACATACATGAGTCATAATGCAAGTGTCTTAAAAGAATGCAGGTTAAGTTCATGCAGCATGAAAAAAGAGTTGGGATATAGAGAAACGAGCCAAGTCTAGCCTCAGTGGGACTCAACAGAAGAATTTTATAACTAATCAGCTCAGACCTACATGTTCTCAGGGACAGATCTACCCCCATAATGAAATACACTGTAAGGGAGAAACAGGCACTACAAGGGCTCATTGTTGGTTCCTACAGTGATCTGAAGACAGGCACTGTGTGAAGCCAGGTTATCACCTCCAAAGTCAAAGCAGGAACACACAGATCCAGGAAAGTGATCTAAGGGCATGTGGGTGTAACAAGGACGGTGACTGTAACCCATTTAAACATCTGGAAAGATGTGTCTAAATATGTGAGCTGTCTCGACTAACAGCTGTTTAAATCCATCACCATGTGAAAGGTTCATTGACCTCAGAGAGTTATGTACACAGAACATAGCAAAAATAAAAATAAAGTTTATTTATAATCTGTTCAACAATCAAGTGATTTTTAAATAAAAATAGAAATACGAATATAATTATGGCTCATATTCCTGTATTAAATAATCATTAAGGAGAACATAACATCATGAGTTTAGGATTCTAATCCCACTCCTTTAATAAAATGCACTTCCCATCACAGGAAAACATGATGTTGTTGTGATAAACAAACAACTTTTCACTGGGTGTTTTGAAATGGAAACAAGACAGAAAGAAAGTGGTTACTTTTCATTAAAACACTAAGTAATTACGTGTGTGTGCCTGTGCGTGTGTGCATCATTCTGTCTGTCTGTGTGTATGCATGTTTATTTTATGTCATATATGCATATATGCATATGTCATATACTTACTTGTGTGAAGATGTATATAACACCCTCCCCTCACTCTGTGTGTTTAGGTAGGTTATAAGTTGACATCACGTGAGTTCCTTAAAATCTCTCCATATTGTTATTTTAGACAGTGACGTTATTGAACCTGAACCTCAGTAAGTGAGTTATACTGACTAAGCAATGAATTTCAGGGCTCTGTGTCTGCATTCCCTGTGCTAGAATTAGAGAGGAAAGCCGTCACATCTGGTTTTAACTAGGTAATAGAAATCTAAGGTAAGTTCCTCATGGCTGTGTAGCAGGCACTTCACTCACTCAGCCAACTCCTGAGTATATGTACCTGTGAGTAATTACTGACATGTAGAATGCCCAGGGATTTCTTTATATATACCACATGCTGAGCTGAGAAATGAGAACAATTCTCAGATCACCTCCATATATGCCTCTTTAAAAACACATCATAAAAATGAAAAGTATTTTAACCTTAAAAAGTCACTTTTTATTATGGATAGCATTGACAGAAATGCTTATATTGGGAGGTAGTATTCCATGCCTTATTAAATTCAAATAGCTACAAAAGATCTGTTAACAAACTTGCAGGAACAAATTTTAATTAAATGCCAGGATCAAATCTTTGACTTCTTAATTACTTTGTAACCCAAAGTGATTAGGCAATTTTATTATTCGGATTAAACAATCCTCTTTATAATATACTACTTCTACCATCACCAATAATAATAATAATAATAATAATAATAATAGTATAATGTTTACATTAAATAACTCTGGTACTGTTCATGAAAAATTTCAGTTATCTGGTGTCTATTTACAGCATATCTAAACTTTAGATCAACAAGGATGATTTCTTTTACCTTTATAATACTTTATAATATTCTGATATTTCCAGTTAGAAATATTTGTGAGCGCTAATTGCACAGTAAACAGTAATATTCTTTAAAAGCACTTCTGAAGAACTGCAGTTATATCATTCTGAAGGACTCATTTACTTTCCCTTTTTACTGAGCAATAGAGAAGTAAGTCCACAGACAGCTACACCCATAATCACGACTTAAGCACTTCATCTTCTGACGCTATATTATTTGAAGTACTACATTTTTCAATTTCTTTCAAGATAAACTGATAAAATTTCTATATTGGTATTAAATTCAGCAGTTCCACTCAGTCGAATAATTTTATCTCCACTCTGCAGTTCCTTGGGTACCTCAGGGTATTTTCTGGTTTTATCTTTGTTGCCAGAAGTATTTATGCATTAAACTAGGACCACAGATACTTTAACCAACTTGATCTTTATTATACTGGTGCATAGGTTACTACTTAGACAGAGATTAACAAGCTAGTGAAAGTGCTCTCTGGGGATAGTGAGTCTCCTGTGCTGAGAGGGTCAAATGCATTATCTATTTCAAATCCTAGAGGCTAGGAAACAGTTTTAACATGTTCCACATCCCTCTGAAACGGCTCCTATAATGTATTCCACTGGAGATGCTCTGCTTTCCATTATTATTCTATGCGATGACTAAAATTATATAGTTAAGCCTTCAGCAGATTTCAATCATTTTCAGTATCAATTCTCAGTTATTAAAATGCCCTTGAATAACATTGTAATTTTGTTCATGCAGTTTCCACTGCCGCACCCCCCCCCTTTTTGACAAGGCAGAGGGAGAGTCTAAGGAAGTTTTTTTTCTACATGTTGAATGCAAATTAAAATATCTGAGTTTTATGATGAAAGAAATCAAAAATTTTAAATTACCTAGAATTACAGATACCATTTATCAGAATAAGCTCTTTGTAAAATTTCATCATGGGGTGAATAAGCTTATTTGTCCTAATTTTAGTATATATGCAACTGAAAGAAAACTTTTTTGCTACTTAAATAAATATGATAACCAATGATTAAAATGTGACTAATATTTTGCTGAACAATTCAGAGTATATATTGCTCTTTCTTTTTCTTCATTCCAATTTTTTATCATCTTCCAAATGACAAGATAAAGAATTACAAGTCCACTATTAATTATAACGCCTTTGATCTTCTTTTAACATTCTATTTATTTTTAACTAATTAATTTTTTATTAATTATAGTTTATTGACTTGGAATCCCATCTGTAGCCCTGTCCCTCTCCTCCTCCTAACTCCTCCCTTTTTTCTTTATCTCCTCCCATGCCCCTTTCCAAGTCCTCTGTTAGGGGAGGTCCTCATCCCCTTCCATCTGACCCAAGTCTATCAGGTCTAGTCAGTACTGACCAAATTATCTTCTTCTGTGGCCTGGTAAGAAGGGGTGGTCAAAGAGCCCAGCCACTGAGTTCATGTCAGAGACAGTCTCTGTTCCCCTTACTAGGGTACTCACTTGGAGACAGAGCTGCCATGGGCTACATCTGTGCAGGGGTTCTAGGTTATCCCCATGCATGGTCTTGTTTGGAGTATCAGTCTCAGAAAAGATCCCTGTGCCAGATTTTTTGCTCTTTCAAAGGACCTGAGTTCAGATTCCAACACTCATACCAAATGACCCCAACAGCCTGTACTTTTGTTCCAATTTTGGGGTGTCCAATTACTTTCTGTCCTGCAGAGGAATTTCCACGTATGTGGACAAACCCCTCAATTCCAAATAATGGAAAACAACACAAATATTTTTTAAAAATTGGGCATGCTGTCTATTAAATTTTTAAATGCTTAAAATGTCTCATTATTATATTATCTGGCAAAGTCAGTATCTTTTTTTAGTCTGAGTGTATATATTATCCTTATCATAATCTAAAATTACAGTATAATAATTAGGGCAAGAGAATAATTTCAGAATTGTAATATCACATGGTGATATTAAAGTGGAACTACTCTTTTGATAAAAAACTCAGGTACATAAAAGATTTGGTTATAGTAATTATTTACATATTAGCTTGTATTTTATTATATATTTTTCATTGATGATATTTGTTATTTATTCTATAGCTTAACTAAATAAAAAATAAAATTAAACTAAAATTATTATTTAGTAAAAACATAAAGCATATAATTTGGTGCTCAATCATTTTTAGAAGTATTATTTTATGAGATAAGGGTTATAGATTAGCAACATGATGTATATTGAAATTTTGGTGATAATACTCTTTAACTGTTCTTAAGATACAAGCAGCAGACCAGATAAATGTAGATGTGATAATTGGCTTCACTAGCTGTCATTATATCTCAGATAGATAGATAGATAGATAGATAGATAGATAGATAGATATGTATATATATGTATGTATATATATGTATGTATATATATATGATTATTACACTGTACTGTATACTTTAAATATATGCAATTAAAAGTATGGGCACAAACTAAAGACAAGAAATTCAGACCTTCTTAAGTAAGATAAGTAAACTTTAAAATAAAAGCGAGAGAAAGTTGGAAATTGTGAGTTACTGCAGAAAAGTGCAAACTGCTCTGTCACAATATGTTGCCTGAGAACTGAGAAGAAATTGACTGGACTCCCTGCTATCTGAGAGATTCTCTAGATTGATCTGAATGCCATAGTTTCCTTTGTAATATCTCAAACACTCAGCAAGGCTCATACACATATATGGAATCACAAAGAATATTTCAATATAAATATACCAAAAATGCATTGAATACCCTGAAATTACTTTAAAAATCAAGACAGCCATTGATGTCAAGGATACATCTTTGTCATAGATGACAGGACAAAACCTTATGCATTTTCTTTACTATTTTCTCTCATTGAAAGTATTTCCTCTCCTTTGAGATCTTCTTATGTGAATGCCTTTATTAGTGAAACATTTACAGCATTATAACCTAAGTATATCTTTGCATTAAAATGTAGCATAAGTCTTAACCTCTGATTTAATATTTTTATCATTTCCTAGATTAACTGTAATTCTGAAGCTTTCACATCAGCAGAACTAAATTTAACAAACATATCCTAATAAAAATTGACATGTACTCAGTATTCCAACAAATCACTGAACTTGAACCCTGTTGTTATTATGTCTGTTGTGTAGTTATTTTTTTCTAAACTGGAACATTTCTTCCAGAAGTGAAGGGAAAAAAGCACCGGAAATGCACAAAAAAGTTAGCAGACTCAAAGTAACCCCCTACCCCTCTCCCTGGAAAATAGAAGCACTTGCTGGCAAGGAAATGAGACCCTTGCTGGAAGTGCCTGAAAAATCTAGGAAGCCTATTGTAACAATCAGGATTCTTTACTGAAACAAAACTAATGGAATGAAGGCATAGTAAAAGAGGATTCAATAGATTGCATATACAGTATAGTCCAGGTAGGCCATCAATGTCTGCATTTACATTGTAGACGCTGAGAATCAAATAGCCACTTACTTGGTCCATGAGGCTGAAAACCTCATTTATGCTCAGAAGCCCAAAAGAGTCCTGGAGATCTACTGATCTGCTCAGTGTCTTGTCAGTTTTGTAGAGATTAGGTCAAGTTGATAACTACAACTGCCCAATTCATTAGAGATGCAGTTTTATCCCCCTGTCTTTATATTGAAAACAGATTATTTTCTCATATAACATGTCCTGATGACGGTTTCATCCCCTTCTAATCTTCCGGTTCTTCCCCACTTTTCCTCCTACCTGGTTCTACCCACTGTCTGTCTCTAGAAAAGAACAGACTTCTATGTGATAATGACAAAACATATAAAAACGAAATGTAAAAAGATAACATAAAAATCATCACATGGAAATTTCTATTGTTATATTATAATTTTTCCTGAAAAAAAAAATGTTTGCTGATAATATAAGGGAGTCAAGTTAAATGAGATTATAAACCTTTCCTGAAATATCTCTATAACTGAAAGATAATTAAACTATTTGCTTCTGAATAACTGAGTAAGAGTAGAGTAATGAGCATTTACCTACATTTTATATTACATCATATAGTCATTTATCATTAATGTTTAAAATAATCTAAACAGAAAAGTGGAGAAATGGATGGGGAAAATTAAGATCACCAACCCAAATTCAAAATGAAAAATTTAATATACCTTCTAGTCAGGAATTTTTTTGCACCTCTTTTTCTTATTTAAACATTCTTCATATTCAAATTCTAAAATCAGTATTTTTTTTTCTTTTTAAGTTTACTATAAAAGTCTGGACACTGGGAATGGGAGGACCCCAGTTAATGTTTTAGAACCAATAGGAGAGAGCTCACGAATGTTACAGGTTTTACTTAATTCCCCAAGTAACTCTATTCACATGTAGACACACTCCTTAAACACACAGACACACAAACACGCACACCAGCACACACACACACACACACACACACATATGCACACATATTCACATACATATATGTGTGCACAGAAACAATTAAACACGTACATACACATGAATGTATGCACATTCACATGTGCACACACACACATATGTACATGAAAACATGAGTATTCATATGCGTGCGCACACATTTGAGGAGGCACAGACAAATGCACACATGTGTGAACATTCATATGCATATGAGTGTGCACATGCACACACGTGGACACACACATACATACTAGCACACAGATGCGTACATGTGTAGACACATGCACATACACTCACAGAAACTCACATGCACACACACATATGCACATACGCACGTACATATCACATACGCACACGTATGCACACATACACACTTTTAAACATAAAACAAATAATTAGTACAGCTTGACTCTTCTAGCACTGTACTGCGGTGTTCGATATCTTGGGTTTGCTTGGGTGCTTTGTCCTCATCTTTCGCACACTTTTTTAATGCCCTGCTCTTTATTCAAGAAATTCCATAAACGTAGAACAGAAATGGATTAGGTAAAATGACTAACCTAATGAGAAGACAGAAACAAAATATAAAAAATATATATATAATTGGTGCTTATGAGGAATATTTATGCTAACCCATGTTAATGTTAGAGTAACTTTTAACATTTTTAATTTTTTTATTGAGAGCCATAAACTGTTATAATAGATAAAAAAAAGACAAGCATCCATCTTTAATGTGAAATTTCACATTAAATATTAAAAACCTGGCTAAAAGTAATAAGACAACAAAATATATGCTACATTTATTCTGAACAATTAATCCCTATGTACTGAATAGATAAGATTTTCTCATGAAAACCATCAAAATTTTATTAAAACTAGAAAGACAAGTTAGTATACAAACTGTATCCAGCATCGAATCTCTTTTATTATGTATTTACACTCCAATTTTATGGAAAACAATTCTATTTTACTTGTTTAACTTTTGTTTTTTTTAAATATCTATTTACATATTATTTATGAGTATTTGTGTGAGCCTGAGAGGATTTACGTGTAGCATGTGTATGTAGAAGCACACAGAAGTCAGAAGCGAACACTGGGCCCACCAGAACTGTAGTTACAGGGAGTTGTGAGCTACATGTAATTTAAGCAATGGAAACCAGGTCCTCTGAAAGATTTTTAAATAGAACATATTTATTAATTTTAAAATTTCTCCATAACGGAAAACCAACTATAAAATAGTATTTGAGAACTTTTTACTCCCTTTAGGTTTTCTTTTCTGCTTTTATTTGAGCATCATATATAATTACATCATTTACACCTTCCTTTATCTCCTTCTATACTCTCCCATAACCTTCTGTGGCAGTTTAAATATACTCGTATATTTGAATGTTTGGTCTATAGTGGGTATTACTATTAGGAGGTGTGGCCTTGTCGGAGGAAGAGTGTCACTGTGAGGGCAACTTTGAGGTCTTACATTCCCAAGCTAAGCCTCGTGTGCCACATAGTCTCCTTCTGCCTCATACAGATCCAGAAAGGGACCTTTCAGCTTCTTCTGCAGCACCATGTCTTTCTGCCATGACAATAATGGACTAAACCTCTGAAACTGGAAGCCAGCAACAATTAAATGTTTTCCCACAGCCAGGCATTAGGCAGAGCTAGGGAAGTCTTGTAAAAGTTGAGCGAAATATAGGGGAATC
Source organism: Psammomys obesus (assembly GCF_907164565.1). Lineage (NCBI taxonomy): Eukaryota > Metazoa > Chordata > Mammalia > Rodentia > Muridae > Psammomys > Psammomys obesus. The sequence continues at coordinate 32,150,111 of NW_026591086.1, forward strand.
CAGAGAGAACAAGAACTCCACAAGAAGTCCAATGGCGTCAACTAACCAAGGATCGTGGGGGTTCACAGACACTGAACCACCAACCAAAGGCATGCATGGACTGGATCTGTGTCCCTTACACATATGTAGCTGAAGCGCTGCTTGGTCTTCATGAGGATTCCCTAGCAAGTAGAACAAGGTTTTGTCTCTGACGTGGACTCTGTTGCCTGCCTTTGGATCACTTTCCACTAGCTGGGCTGCCTTGTCTGGCCTCAGTGGAAGAAGATGTGCTTACTCCTGTTTCAACCTGATGTGCTATGGGAGTTAGCATAAGGGCGGAGCTCCCATATCTGAGGAGAAAGTCTAAACATGCTGTTTTTGCTTATTCAAAATTACATAGATAATATGAATATCATGCTATCTTAATGTCCTTAATGAAAAAAAAAATGTCTACTGCCCCTAATGGCATTGCAGGTGTGGCTGCTGTGTCATCTGTGCCCAACTAGGTGGCAGAGTGGAGAGACGACAGGTACAGGCCTGAGCTCAGTGTTCTGACCTGTGGACATCTCAGTGATTAATAGTGTAACACACACTGACAAGTGTGCCCCTGAGATGACCACAAGATGGTAGGGGTCCCAGACATTGAGCTAGCCTAAGACAACCACCAGCCTAGTGCCACACAGGCTCTAACTGACTCCCAAGTTGGGTATCAAGCCAGAGACTAGAAAACCTCACCTGACACCTCAGGCTCCAGGCTGGAGTGAACCTGAGACACAGAACCCCTGCATGGACCCACTCAGGCCAAGACAAGGAGGAGCCTGACATGAGCTCCTGTCTGGTACCGTGGCGTCTGGAAAGGGAGCTTGGCCATACACGACCACCAGTCCAGTGCAGCATAGGCCAGGGAGGGCATACCATGCCCAGGATGATCCCTGTCATATGTCATAGTGCATAGGTGGGTCATACTATTCTGAAGACCACTCCTGAGACAACCCCAGACATTCAGAGACCATGGACACCCATAATAGAAGGAGATAAGTTGTCTAAAAATGGAAGAGAACAAGAGACAGAAAAGTGTGAGCACAATGAAGAGAGGCAGAACTGGAGACTTAAGGGTAGTGAGGACCAGTCTGATATGAGTAACCAGTGATACCACCTGAGACCATAGTGGGGTTCTAGCCTGTGTGGCCAATGGGGCCACATCTTGGCCCATGACTCTGCATCACCAGGCATCAACCAAAGGTCAGGAAGTTGTTCTGGGTCTGTGCTGCCACCTGAGGACTTGTTGATGTCTGAGGGCTGCCCAGTACTGGCCCTGTCCCTTACCCCAGAGCTAGTCCTGTGGGCTTGAGAAGAGTTGACTGCAGTACTCAGGAAGAGCAGATCCTGCATATCACCCAGGGAATACGGTAATGCTGGTTACGGGAGTTACCAGTAAGCCAGCCTTGGGAGCATAAATGGGGGGAGAGTTAGCCCAGCAGCTTATGTGAGGTGCAGTGTCCTAAGTGAGAGAGGGATGTCCTCCACCACCCTAGCCTCTTGTCACCTAAAGCGGGCAGGAGATATGGCCCTGGGGGTCATGAGAGCAAGGGAGCTGTTTCTGCCCCTCCCCTGCTGCAACACTCAGTAGAGCAGGGCATTGTGGGTGAGCTGCCCAAAAACATCACAGAAGAAGAGCTGGCTCCGTCCCTTGCTGCACGGGGCCTTGGATGGGCCAGCAGGGGCAGGGCAGGGGATGTCACCCTTGTGGACTAAATGATGTAATGAAACTGACAAAATTTCTCCTATTTAAAAATGAGAAATTATTTGTAAATAGTAGTCTACAGCAAATATTCCATTGTTTCACATGCACTGAAAACAGATAATGTGAAATTAAACTACGTAAGCTATACCATTTGAAAAGCATGGAAATGTGAATAGGTAACAAATCTGATATAAAAAAATATTAGGAGCATAAACTAAACAGGAAAATGTGCTGACAGAGAGTAAAGGATGTAATCAAGACGAGTGGCACGAATAAGGCTGTGAATTAGAAATCTCACTGTGCCTCATAAACTAATATTCCTCAGATATTCTACATAGCAGAACCACTCTCAAACACAAACGTCCACAGTACTAAAAATTAAAAAAATGATTTCTATGAATGTGTATATAATTAGGACAGCCATAAAGACCTTTAAAAGTTACACCAGCAGAGCAACAGAACAAGATAATTTGAACACAGGGAACTTCCCAGAGACTCATACTCCAACCAAGGACTATTCGTGGAGATGACCTAGAACCCCTGCACAGGTGTAGCCCATGGCAGTTCAGTGTCCAAGTGGCTTACATAGTGATGGGAAGAGGGACTGCCTCTGACATAATCTGATTGGCCTGCTCTTTGATCACTTCCCCCTGAGGGGGGAGCAGCCCTACCAGACCACAGAAGAGGACAATGCAGCCACTTTTGATGAGAACTGATAGACTAAGATCAGAAAGGAGAGGAGAACCTCCCCTATCAGTGGACTTGGAGAGGGGCATGCATGCAGAAAGGAGAAGGAGGGTGGGATCGGGAGGGGAGGAGGGAGGGGCTTATGGGGGGATACAAAATGAATAAAGTGTAATTAATAAAAAAAAGCATTCATACAACCAGATTTTAGACTCAATTTTAAAGTTGAAAAAAAATAAGAGAATACGACATGAACTGAGAAATACAAATTAAATAAAGAGTTTAGACATTAAAATGCCACTCATTTAAATATATCAATATTCTCTATGTATTTGTTTCCATAAATAATTTATAAATTAATTGATTTATGAAGGTGCCATAGAAATGTTATAGGGCAATCAGATTTTCTCAGGAAATGATACTGAAAAGATGGAAATTCACAGGGAATAATTAAATAAGTCAAACTTAATTGTTACTATACAAAAACAATTCAAAGTAAATCATAAAATGAAAAGTGCTAAAATAGTCTTTCTTTATCTTGGAGGAAAGAACAAGGGAAATTTTAATGAACTACCTTTGGAAAAAAAAAAACTTCTTAATTTTGTCACTGAAAACTTGACCTTAGAATCTATAAACAAATTTTACTTCATAAAATTAAAACATCGCACTTCTCAAATAATGTTGACTCGAGGACAAAAAAAAAAGGGTCTACAGAGCAAAAGAAACAATTCATAAAATATGAATTATGAATCTTCAGGGAAACTTCAAATTTGATGTCACAGCAGATAAATTACCTTAGTATTAATGTATAAAGAACAGCAGGCACTTCATAAAACTAAAAGACAATGACCTTCAGTACGGTTCAAGAAACGCAAATTAAACCACAATGACTTTCTAATGTGTACACATTTTAATTGCTAAAACTGAAAAGACGTACCCTCATGATGGCTGCTAAGGATATAGAGCAATTGAGATTCACATAAAGTACTAATTCCATCAAGAACTGCTTACACAACTTCGAAAAGCAGTTCAGCAAAACCTTTGAAATTTGCACATAGCAAATCGCATAACCAAAACATGAAACATGGTTATTTGTTTAACAGTATCAAAGTCTGTATGTAAAAGAAAATTTTTATGCAAAATTTCATCTAAATTGTATCCACAATTAAATGGAAAGCATTTGTGCCCTTATAGGTACGAACAGACCGTCTTTCATCCAGTGATTCCTACTTGCCAGTAACACAGGACAGAATGTGGCCCCATATTTGACCATTTGGTGAAGAGAAGCCAGACAAAGATCAAAACTACAAAATGTTAGGTCTAGCACTTCAGCAAATTTCAGTCTATTCTGTAGAAAGAATACAAGCTCATGCGTGCAATGCAGACAATTGTACAAAAGCATGTATATTAATAAGAATAAAGGTAGATCAAGAAATTTTATAATCAAACTTATAAATTCATTTAAGTCTGAGTATAAGTTTGATTATAATGTATAAGTTTGACATATAATTTATAAGTTTATATTTATAATTTATAAGTTTAATTATAATTTTCTTCTCAGTGTATTCAATATATTACTATATATATTTGTGTATATATATGCAAATATACTCTAGATCTATATTTAATTATGTTCTAGTTTTTTTTAATTTAAAGTATATAGTTTGAAAATTAAAGATTTATTAAATAAGGAATGATGTTTAACTTTCTAAGATATTAGTATATAGCAAGAAAATTTTGATTAGAATTGTTGGAAAATTTTCCACTGCATATTGTTTTAGAGTACTATAAAATAAAAGTCTAAAGAAATCCACTTTTCTCTGAAAATCTTCAAAGCTGAACAAGAAAGATAAGAAAACCAATTAAGCTCATTCTTTCATTAAAAAAAGAATTGTGGTATTTTTGTCTCTTCTGTGTCTTTTCTCTATTATCTATCTATGCATCTATCTATGTATCTATGTATCTATCTATGTATCTATCTATCTATCTATCTATCTATCATCTATCTTTCTATCTATCCTCAGTCCATCCACCCACTCACCACCTATCTATTTCTCTATCTGTATGTATGTACATATTTATATTATACATACTTACATATATCATATTTATGAAGCTAAATGATTAACATGTACGTGTGTGTGTGTGTGTGTGTGTGTGTGTGTGTACAATGTCCATATAGTCATAAATGGAAACACCAAGCAAGATTTCAAATACTTAAGTTACAGTTCTAATTTTTCTTTTCTGTAAATATTAGTTTTGAAATCTCTAGTATGTATGTAATTAAATCTTTATGATGTACTTAATCTAGGCTGAAATGTCACACATATAAATAGCCTCTGGGTTACATTGAGACTTCCACATAACATATGTATTTCACCAGCAATGTTGTAACTCCTGTAAGAGCTGTGAATGTTGAGAACTCAGATAAGACTGTATGGATTCCTCTTTGAGCAAAGCAACTATCTAGAGAGTCCTTTTTCAAAGAAAAGACACAAGAACTAATATAATATACACAGTATTTTTAGGCTGTGATTAAAATGAAACTTTCTGGCTGTTCTTATTATTCTCCATTCTTGCTGTCAGTTTCTTTCTTTCTTTTTTTTTTTTTTCAGGAGACACCTTTATTTACTGCTCTAGGGCAGTATTTCAAAATTATATTCATTATTATAAAATACTAAACACATTTATGTTTAATATAAAATATATTTAGAAATTGATATATGCCCTTAATTTCTTTTATAATAATGATTATTATTATTTATTACAATTTATTTATTTTGTATCCTGACTGCAGCCCTCTCCCTCATCTCCTCCGGGTCTCATTCTCCCTTTCATTTCCCCCCTATTTCTCTACCCTAGACCACTAATAGAAGAGGTTCTCCTCTCTTACTATCTGACCATAGCCTGTCAGGTCTCATCAGGACTGTCAGATCCTCTTTCTCTGTGGCCTAGTAAGGCTGCCTTGCCAGGGGGCAGTGGCCAAAGAGCAGACAACTGAGCTCATGCCAGATACTGCCCCTGTTCCCTTTACTAGGGAACACCCAAGGAGACTGAGCTGTCCATGGGCAGGGGGTTTAGGTTTTCTCCACGCATGGTTGGTGGTTGATTCATCAGTCTCTGCAGGCCTCAATTTATTATACCCTCTGGTCCAAAAGTCATGAAGAGTTCTATAATTTTCAGGTTATTATGAGTATGCAATATTTTACTGTATATGTGCTTTGAGGTCTGGTACAACACTGCCTATTCAAATGCATTGAATTTTCTGTGATAAAAATAAACATTTTAAAAAACAAACAAACAGACAGACAATTAAGGTTATCAATACACGCCTGAGGCCATGACCTCAGATTCAGCATAGTAACAAACAGAGGATAACCATGTTAAATTTCTGGTTGAATTTTTAAATGGCCATCACATAAAGTTTGTATATCATTAACTAAAGAAGCTAAGCAAGAAGAAGGACCCTGGGCAAGATGATCAATCCTCACTCAGAAAGGCAAACAGGATGGACATTGGAAGAGGGAGAAAACAGGAGAGGAGCCTACCACAGAGGGCCTCTGAAAGAATCTACCCAGCAAGTTATCAAAGCAGATGCTGAGAATCATAGCCAAACTTTGAACAGAGTGCAGGGAATCTTATTAAAGAAGGGGAAGATAGATCTGGAAGGGACAGGAGCTTCACAAAGAGAACAACAGAACCAAAAAGTCTGTGCAAAGTGGTCTTTTCTGAGACTGATACTCAAATCAAGCACCATGCCTGGAGATAAACTAGAACCCCTGCACAGATGTAGCCAATGGCAGCTCAGTCTCCAAGTGGGTTCCCTAGTAATGGGAACAGGGACAGTCTCTGACATGAACTTAGTAGCTGGCTCTTTGATTGCCTCCCCCTGAGAGGGATAGCAGTCTTACTAGGCCACAGAAGAAGACAACGCAGCCATTCTTGATGAGACCTAATAGGCTAGGGTCAGAGGGAAGTGGCTATCAGTACACTTGGGGAGGGGCATGGGAGGAGATGAGGGACAGAGGGTGAGGTTGGGAGGGGACGAAGGAGAGGGGCTACCGCTGGGATAAAAAGTGAATAAACAGTAATTAATAAAAATAAATTAATTAAAAAATAAAAAAGGAATAGAAATAGAAAAAAAAAGGAATAACTTTTTCAGCTTATGATCTGAAATCCAAACTCATATCTAATACATCATGTTCCATGGACTGTTCCCTGCAAAATCTTTTTCCAGGACTCACAATGAACTCATTATTTAATGGTAGGTACAAAGTAGATGGAAGCATAGACCTCGGAACTCCAATATGATAGATTTGAAGGGAAAAAAATGGTATTTAAGAAAATCATTCCAGGTGAAAGTGACTTTTCTTTTCTTTCTTTCTTCTTTCTTTCTTTCTTTCTTTCTTTCTTTCTTTCTTTCTTTCCTTCTTTCTTTCTTTTTCAAGTTTGATGCTATGGTTTATTTAGTGTTCATAGTACATTGTTTCCAAAGACAATTGATATATAAATTGGCAAGCAGATTCAAAAGAAAATATCATCTTGAGGCTTTTTAAATTGTCTTATTGGTACTGATTTCAGAGACACATCATAGATAAAGTTATATATATTTATATAAAATGCTAGCTTAATTGTATAGTTGGCTTATAACACAAGTAATGAGACATTAAAGAAGTTTTCAAAGAAAGTCTATGATGATTTCTGAAATAAGCATGGACTTGTCAGGTAGACATGAGTGTTAATCAAGGCTTATCATATTTTCTACTGTGTGAATATGATAGATTTTTTTTATGACTCTGACCTTCAGACAATCAAACTAGAAGAGATAAATTTAAAATATCTGTATGCAATTTTTGCATAATACAGTTCAAGTAAGTAAATATTACTTTAAACAATTAAGTTTAGATCTTGAAACATGAAAAACTCTCAATAAATGATAAAATATCAATAAATAATATTCATTTAACCTATAAGTAGTACATATGAGAATCATTTTCTTACACCAACTGGAAACATACATTAGATGTCATAATTTATCACTGTGCCATTATATCCCTGGATGATTACTATTCTAAAACCACTTTTAATTATAAAACACGTTCTACTATTATTTTAGCTAAATTGAACTGCTTAACTTCATTTTTTTTTCAATTTTCCTTGTTTTTTTATGACATGTAAAATCATTCTCTTTAGCCTGGCATAAAAGATTCTTTTCTAAATTTTAATTTTCATTTACTAACATTTTGATATTGCAGTTTTCAGGGCCCTTGGTTTCCTGAAATGCAACACTATTACAGCATATATTTAATACTGAAATGGCCCTGGTTACATTTCATCAGCTCTTGGATGTGACAACCATTCATATCTTTGTAATGACATTGTGTTTCCAACTTCTAGATCATGATTCATAAGAAGAAGACAATTTCATGAACCTTTTCAACTTCTACTCATGTAAACAAAAGAAAATATGTTTTAGAAATATTCACTCTCAAAATGTGGATATAGTTGTTTTCATTTTATTTATAACACATACTTTCAGAACTGTGCTGAGGCAGGAAATATCTATGTACTTTGCTCTTAGAGACAGGAAGACAATAATAGTGTTCATCCAAATACTAATGCACCAGAACTTAGGGATATTGAGAGGCACTATAAATCTACATGAGTTTTGCTTTCCTCTTGATTAAGTACCCTATCCATAGCATCAGTCAATTTTTCTTTAAAATTAATGTTGCATGATTTACTGTTTAACAAAATATGAAGAGATCATAGTGAATCCTCATTGATGTAAATTATATATAACATTATATAAGTGAACTCAATAAAATGGTGATAATTTAAAATGCTATCATTTCCTACCAAAATGTAGGTTATATGACTAAGCTTTAGTTATTTTAATATATTGTGAACATTGTGTATAAACAAAGTCCATCATCTGGTTTTATACTTATTATTGAGACACTATTTATATTGTAAAAATTTTTGTGGAGAAAATTTTTAGATTCCCTACTTTAAAATAGGAACATTTTTCATAATTTCATGTCCATTTCAAAATTATATGACCACCCTTATACAATAGATAGATTTTTACATTTGTTGACAATTGACCCCATGTAAAAATGTATTGAGTATCAAATAGCCAATTACTTAAGGCTCTTCTACAGTGTATTTTTTTTGTGTGTAAGATATTATGTGACAATTTAGAATAACTATTTAGCAAAAAATGAGTATGATAATAAAGATATACTCAATAATTTAATAATTTAAACAAAGCTGTATATTAATAAAGATGTAAGTGAAATATATCATAGTATTAAGTTATTGCTACAAGCTTGTGGATTGTTTACCATAGCCCCAAGATAGGTTATGTCATCTACTTTTTCCTACAAGATTTACTTATTACAGAAAGTATATATGAATATAATGTGTGTCCTCATTATAGAAATTTTCTCTCTTTGAAATAGACCATACAGTTTTAATAATGGCAAAGTAAACCCCTTTTCTCAGTATAATTTCATAGTTAGCAAATTTTTCTTGTTTGTTAAAGTGTATATCAATCATAATTTATGTTTTCAAAACTTATCAAAGGTTGGTGTCACGTAGAAGATTGTACAAACTCTTTATGTGAACCCTGTTTAGCCTGAATAAAAAAATATAACTTTATAAAATTTTGCTAAAATATGGCTGACTCTATTTCCTATTGAAGTTACATGAAACACAGGCTTGAAGGATTAAATATTTAAGGTAAATGAGATTATTTTGCTTTTAACAATTTTCATTAAATAAAAGAATTATACTCACAATTTATTTCATGTCTCTTAAATTATACCACTGCCAAAGACATGATGTTAATATATGAATTCAAATGTGTGATTCTGACACAAACAGTAATCCATTCATAATCATTTTAATCAAAATTTTTTATTAGCCCATGACAGTTAAGAATGTCTGAAAACATAAGAATTACAGTATTTAATAAAATTTCCTTCACTTTAGTAATTTTATTTATTTTGGAGACTTTCTGTATGCATAATTCAAATATAGACATTTTAAAGTTATTATGAAGTTAGTACCCTTGGTGCTAAAAAAAAAAAAAAAGATGGTTAGCACAGTGCAAAATAAAATAAAAAAACTATTTAAAATTTTATAATATCCTTTTAAAGAAATCTAATTTCTTAAAACTGCTAAATATAGTATTTGAGTTGAATGTGGATTGAATCTAGAAAAGTAGAAGGAAAAAAAAACGTAGCAACTATAAGAAGCAACTAAATCTCTTGTCTATAATGTTATGAACAGATTTTATTTTTTTCACCTTGCTTTCAAGTAAAGCTTAACATGGTGCAGTGGGAAGCTGGCCAGCAACAGAAAGGCAGCAAAGGTGGCAAGAAGTACAAAAGGAGAAAAAGTAATTCACTAAAACAAATTTACTGCAAAACTTTGGCTAGCAGCCAACTAGGAGAAGCCAAAGTAGAGAAACACATTTTAACAGCATAACTTTAGAATTTGAAAATGGAGGTATGGAAAGGCAATACACTTTCCCAAAAGGTTACAGAAGCCTGTTTTAAAATAAAATGTAGGCAGTGTTCAAATGGAAAACCAAATATGGTGTTTGAAAATATTTTAGGATTCTATTGAAAACCTCAAACATATTTGCCATGAATGTTATAAAATAAATGAAAATTTAATCATCTTCCCAAAGTAAGATGTAGTTTATCATTTGGTATGCACAGTTTATGATTGGATGGTACAGTGTTTCCTGTGTATTAAGGTCTTTTCAGAGGAAGTTCATCCCACTGCCATCTTGAGGAATAAGGACAATCTATCCTACGGACAGAAGCAACAAGATGGTGTTTCTGTTAATGGGAGGAACATTTCTGTGAAAGCTATTTTGGGAGCATAAATGAAGGATTCTCTACATATGCAGACAACAAACAGATAATATAATATAAAGACAAGCTACTTTTTATTAACATGTTCTCTTGTAACTTAAAATTTCATGTAGAAGTTGGCAATACTTATTCTTGAGAAGCCCACCCACACTTTAGTGCAGAGGTTTAATACTGTTCCTTTCTTTTAGTTCTCCTTCTTCGTCTCATAAAGGACATTGTGAAGTCTAAAGTTAAACTTGTTTTTAGTGGTCTTAAGCATCATTTAAAAATAATTACAGTGAATGAATTCGCCACAACATGGATCTAAGACCAGAGAAGGAACCAAATACTTCTAGTGGTTGATCTCTGGAGTTAGAAAGCATTCATGTTGAATAACCTCAATTGTGATAGCATGTTCCGACTAAGCAAACAACTTAAGGTACCCATTATGAGATAGAACCCATCACTGACACTTCTCAAGTGACCAAAAACCTGAGAACAGATAGGTCAAGGAGAGAGGGAAAACCAAATACTGTTCTGCTAAAGGAGTAGACTTAAAATTACAATGTGTTGAAGGGACTTACTTTTTCAGGAGTGACTTCTGAAATCCAGGATTTACAGCATAGAGGTAACAGGAGAGGACCAACTGAATTTATACACCGGCCATTTTAACATCAGAGGGACTGTAATTCTTTGTGTAAGGTTGAGGCCACTTTGGCTCCATCCACTATGTCATCTCTACTGTTGTCCTTGTTCAGTTCATGGTTCGGCAGTTATGTGGGTCAAACTTCACAGATCTTGGAAGAGAGCCTGCAACCAGCTTCACTATACCAGTATAATCCCTAACGCCAACCTAAACATTTTCTTAGTACATGCAGAGGCAAATTGTCCTTACTCTTCATCAAGAAAACTTCTGTTTACAATAGACAGACTTCTACAGAGAACGTGTTGGGAGCCATGCAGGGGAACAGCAAAATCCTTTTAGAATGCAGCGCACTGGTTAACACAATCATGAATTTGTTTCAGAAAGGCACAGCCCTGAAGACTACATGGCCTGAGGACTTCACGATGTTGTGGAGCATAGCTCTGATTGCCCTTATGGTCACACATCTTTCATAATATGTGAGTTGTATGAAAACTCTGAGGAGGTTTTCAGCCTCTCCCTGGGCAGTATCACTGGAACTCACAATAACAGTGCTTGATCTCAGTCAGGCATTGCTTCTGGGGCAGATTAAAGATTCAGCCACCACCCTTGAAAAGAACCTACAGACATAGATTGCAAGCAATGACCACTACCTATAGAAAGAATTTGGAAAAATAGTGTTTAGCAAGGTTAGGTAAAGATGTTTCTGCTAGTGACTCCAATGTAGAAAGTCAAAGGGAATAATCTGAAGTTGAGAAAAATACACACTATATAGTAAAGCCAGGGACTTTTTAAGGTTGGCAAGCAAAGACAATAGCTCAGAATAGCACTGGCTGATATGACACTCTCAAGCTGGACCCATGACTGAGATGACAATTAATTTCTTTATACTAGTTTTTGTCCTCAGCTTTCTGAGCTGAGAAGTTACCTTGCTTGCTCACACTGTTTAGTTGGGTGATCTGAAACTGACTGATTCTCATACCATGGGGTTTCCTCTCACATGGGAAACAGAATGGCTGGTATTTTAGGGCCCAGAGTTCTGTCTGTTGGTCACTATGCAGTCCCCTGCTGTCCTGCTGGTCAGAAACAGTATCTTCCTGGTGCTGACATCTTGGATCCCTGCTCACACTAATGTATAAACAAGTTTCTTGGTTACAAATGTATATTGATTTTTGAGAATAACTTTTTTTCATAGTTGTTCCTCACCTATAATAATAATAAAACATTTTATCATGTAAAGGTATTGGGAACATTTTTTTCTTATTTATACACATGGTAATGGTTTACTTAAAGAAAAAAAAATAGAATGTAACAACCTTGAGGTTTTTGTAATGTTTGGAAGATTTTGCTGGTATACACATACACACACACACACACACACACACACACACATATATATGCTGTGGGAAAAAAATTAAAGTATGGTTTGCAGGGTACTCTTTGGGGATGGTTTCATTCAGGAACTGTACACGTACATATGTGTGTATGGCCAGTAGCTGGTAAGGTTGGAATCCATTTCCATCCACCTAATATGTGAATATGTATGATTGTGTATGTATTTGTGTGTGTGTAAAGAGAATCTGGAAAACAGTAGCTTGTTGGAACCTGCCTGTTGCAGCCTGTCTTACGTCATCAAGTGTAAGCATGTGTGTGTGTGGTCTTTTTCTCTGCCCCCCAATTCTTTCCGTTTTAGACACTTTGCCACTACCAGTGGAAAGGACCCACCAGAGCTAAGAACCATATAGCCCACTTGCTCTGTAGCCCCCACTTCCATAAACGGAGGTAAGTTCACTCCAGGAAGCTATGAGCACTGGCCAGATGCTAGCAACATAATTCTGGACCCTCAGTTTTATACTATCAGTGGAAGCCCTGGAAAGTTGCCCTCAGAAAAAGTTTATTGGGCTACCAGCCAGCTGCTGGGTCTATGCCCTGACTCAGTTTTTGCAGTGAATACAGAAGCCTGTCTTCAATACTACAACTAATAAAATAGAAGAGTTGTGGAGCTCAGCCCTCATGGGCTACCGACATAGAAGGTTCACAAACACTGTGAAAGATGGAGCTGAGAGAATGTAACTGCCAGGGAATCAGGGAGTGTGCTCTGCGACTGTGTCTCCTACTAACATCAGGAGCTGCAGCCTTATCATCCAGCTTTTTACTCAGCTCATGCTTACACCCTCAGTCATGCCACTAGCCACATGGGGCTAGAAGATGATACACGCATCAGCCACTAAGGCCAAGCCACCTGATGTAATTTCTCAGTTTAGGATTCCACATTCCAGCTAACTCTAGCTGTGTCAAATTGAAAAAAAAAAAAAAGTAACTTAATTGTTTACTTATTTTTTTTCAATTCACATATCTAATGTAAGTTTTTTCTTTATTATTATTATTTTCTGTTTTTTCGTTATTACAATTTATTCACTTGCTATCCAGGCTGTAGGCCCTCTCACATCTCCTCCTGCTCCCACCCTTTCTCCCTCTTCTCCCCCTTTGTCCCTCCTTTAGTCCAGTGATAAGGGAGGTCCTCCTCCCCAACTATTTGACCATAGTCTATCAGGTCTATCTGGATCCTCTTTCTCTGCGGTCTAGTTATGCCACCTTGTCAGGGGGAAGTGACCAAAGAGCAGGCAACCAAATTCATGCCAGAGTCTGCCCCTCCTTCCCTTACTTGAGGACACCCATGGAGACTGAGCTACCCATGGGCTACATCTGAGCAGGTGTTCTAGGTAATATTCATGAATAGTCCTTGGGTGGAGGATCAGTCTCAGAAAACAACCCTGTGCTCACATATTTTGGTTCTGTTGCTCTCCTTGTAGAGCTCCTGTCCTCTACAGGTCTTACTATCTCCTCCTTCTTTACTAAGATTACCTGTACTCTGCCCAAAATTTGTTTATGAGTCTCAGTATCTGTTTTGATACACTGCTGGATAGAGTCATTCAGAGGCCCTCTGTGGTAGGCTCCTGTCCTGTTTCTCCTTCTTCCAATGTCCTGTTTGCCTTTCTGAGTGAGGATTGATCACCTTACCCAGGGTCCTCCTCCTAGTAAACTTCTTTAGGTGTACAGATTGTTGCAGGTTTATCCTATATTATATGTCTAGTATCCACTTATAAGTGAGTATATACCATGTGTGTCTTTCTCTTTCTGTGATAACTCACTAAGGATGATCTTTTCTGGTTCCCACCATTTGCCTGCAAATTTCATGATTTCCTTGTTTTTAATTGCTTAGTAGTATTCCATTGTGTAAAAATACCACAATTTCTGTATCCATTCCTCAGCTGAGGAACATATGGGTTGTTTCCAGGTTAGTATGTTTAATTTATGTTATATGTCTAGTATAAGTGGCTATTAGATTAATGTAAGTTTTTTATTTTTATGTTTTTATTATTATTATTAATTACACTTTATTCATTTTGTGTCCTCCCATAAGCCCCACCCTCCCTCCCCTTTCTTCATGTATGCTCCTCCCCACATCCACTGATAGGAGAGGTCCTCCTTTCCTTCCTTCTGATCTTAGTCTATCAGATCACATCAGGAATGGCTGCATTGTCTTCTTCTGTGGCCTGGTAAGGCTGCTCCCCCCTCAGGGGGGAGGTGATCAAAGAGCAGGCCAATTAGTTTATGTCAGAAGCAGTCCCTCTTCCTATCACTATGTAAGCCACTTGGACACTAAACTGCCATGGGCTACATCTGTGCAGGGGTTCTAGGTTATTTCCATGAATAGTCCTTGGTTGAAGTATGAGTCTTTGGGAAGTTCCCTGTGTTCAAATTTTCTTGTTCTGTTGCTCTCCTTGTTGAGTTCCTGTCCTCTCCAGCTCTTGCTATTTCCCACTTCTTATATAAAATTCCATTCACTCTGCCTGCCAGTTGGCCATCAGGTTCAGTATCTGTTTTGATAGTCTGCAGGTCAGAGGCTTTCAGATGCCCTCTGTGGTAGGTTCCTAGATTGTTTCCTGTTTTCTTCTTCTGGCTTTCAGAGGCCCTCTGTAGCAGGTTCCTAGATTGTTTCCTGTTTTCTTCTTCTGGCTTTCAGAGGCCCTCTGTAGCAGGTTCCTAGGTTGTTTCCTGTTTTCTTCTTCTTCTGATGTCCATCCTCTTTGCCTTTCAGGATGGGGATTGAGCGTTTTAGTTAGGGTCCTCTCTTTTGCTTAGTTTGTTTAGATGTACCGATTTTAGTGGATTTATCCTATGTTGTATGTTTATATGAGTGAGTGTATACCGTGTGTGTCTTTTTGCTTCTGAGACAACTCACTCAGGATGATCTTTTCCAGGTCCCACCATTTACCTGCAAATTTCATGATTTCCTTATTTTTAATTGCTGAGTAATATTCCATTGTATAGATGTACCACAGTTTCTGCATCCATTCTTCAGTTGAGGGGCATTTGGGCTGTTTCCAGCTTCTGGCTATTACAAATAAAGCAGATACAAACATGGTTGAGCAAATGTCCTTTTGTGTACTTGAGCCTCTTTTGGATATATGCCTAGGGGTGGTCTGGCTGGATCTTGAGAAAGTGCTATTCCTAGTTATCTGAGAAAGCACCATATTGATTTCCAGAGTGATTGTACAATTTTACATTCCCACCAGCAGTGGAGAAGGGTTCCCCTTTCTCCACAACCTCTCCAGCATGTGTTGTCACTTGAGTTTTTGATCTTGGCCATTCTGATGGGTGTAAGGTGAAATATCAGGGTTGTTTTGATTTGCATTTCCCTGATGGCTAATGAGGTTGAGCATTTCTTTAAATGCTTTTCTGCCATTCGATATTCCTCTACAGAGAGTTCTCTAACCCAGAATTGCTAAAACAATCCTCTACAATAAAAGATCTTCTGGAGGTATCTCCATCCCTGATCTCAAGCTGTATTATAGAGCAACAGTTATAAAAACTGGCATGGTACTGGCATAGAATCAGAATGGTGGATCAATGGAACCAAACAGAAGACCCAGAAATAAACCCACACACGTATGGACACCTGATTTTTGACAAAGGTGCCAAAACCATACAATGGAAAAAAGATAGCATCTTCAACAAATGGTGCTGGTCTAACTGGATGTCTCCATGTAGAAAAATGAAAATAGATCCATACTTATCACCCTGCACAAAACTGAAGTACAAGTGGATCAAAGACCTCAACATAAAACCAGACACATTAAATCAGCTAGAAAGAAAAGTGGGGAATACCCTAGAACTCATTGGTACAGGAGAGAACTTCCTGAACAGAACACCAACAGCACAGGCTCTGAGAGCAACAATCAATAAATGGGACCTCCTAAAACTGAAAAGCTTCTGTGAAGCAAAGGATACTGTCATCAAAACAAAGTGACTGCCTACAGATTGGGAAAGAATCTTCACCAACAATGTATCTGACAGAGGACTCATATCCAGTATATATAAAGAACTAAAGAAGCTGAAAAGCAGCAAACCAAGTAATCCACTTAATAAATGGGGAACAGGACTAATGTAAGTTTTTTTTTAATTTTTTATTAATTACACTTTATTCATTTTGTATCCCCCATAAGCCCCTCCATCCTCCCCTCTCTATCCCACCCTCCCTCCCCTTTCTGCATGCATGCCACTCCCCAAGTCCACTGATAGGGGAGGTTCTCCTCTCCTTTCTGATCTTAGTCTATCAGTTCTCATCAAAAGTGGCTGCATTGTCCTCTACAGTGGCCTGGTAAGGCTGCTCCCTCCTCAGGGGGAGGTGATCACTAGCAGGCCAATCAGATTATGTCAGAGGCAGTCCCTCTTCTCATTACTATGTAACCCACTAATGTAAGTTTTTAAAAGCTAAATTCAATTAATATACATGTTCTTTAAAATAAAAGTCTGATATTTTATTTCTGTTTTGATTTGAATTGAGATTTTGAAAGATCTACCAAAAATCTTATAGGTTCTTTTTAAAAATTATTTTTATTATTTACAGTTTATTCACTTTGTATCCCTCCTGTACCTCCCTCCCTCCTCCCCTCCCAATCCCACCCTTCCTCTTCCCCACCTGTGTCCCTCTCCCAGTCCACTCAAAAAGGAGGTCCTCCCTGCCTTCCCTTTGACCTTAGTCTATCAGGTCTCATCAGGACTGGCTGCATTGTCTTCCTCTGTGGCCTGGTAAGGCTGCTCCCTCCTCAGGGGAAGGTGACCAAAGGGCAGGCCAATCAGTTTGGGGTAATATAAGTAAATATGGGGTTTAAAATATTGTCAAATTAAAATGTTTTTGACATAACCAAATGCTAATATAAAATCAAATGGGTGATGAATTCACAATGTTTCTGGAAATGCCTGCCTTTCTTCCACAATGAGATTTCATTACAGCCTTGCTTCTACATGCAAATAAGGAACACACTGTGATTGATGTGTGGCCACACTGAACAATGTCACTGAATCCTGGCTAAAACAACTCTACTTGGGTTTAAGACCACTACATTCTATGAACTTCAGTGTTTACACTGAACATATGGAATTGTCTGTTCTCATAAAGCATACCAATTATGGAAAAGAATGTTTTTAATTATTTCCCCAGATTCTCTTTTCTGTGTGTATCAAATTAGTATATGAATGTATTGGACTGTATTAGAATGTTCGATTTAATGTGTTTTTTTTGAGTTACTGATATATATATAATAAAAAATCAGTAAATGATTCTTGTTAAGATTAGACCAGAATTCCAAAAACTAATAAAATGACATTAAATATACTGTTGCCAATTTACACTATTAAATTATGCAAAATGGCATAGAAATTATTAAATCAAATAAATATCTGTCAACTCTGAAAAAAATATTGAGATTTTCTACATTCTTTAGTGCCAAATATTCAGCCAACATTTAATTCTTTATGTAAAAAAAATGAGCATACCCATCTCATCAAAATGCAAATTTGCTCCCATTTTTAATAAGTGGTAAAATGTATGTGCCAAGGAACTATTTAAAAATTATTTCCTTCATGACTTATTAGTACTAAATGTTTGATTTATATATTTTTTCATATGCTTATACCACCAAAGATGTGTAAAAGGTCTCAGGCAAAAAACTGTCATAAGTAGAAAATATTAAAGGAGCCCCTTATGCTAAAATGTTTCAATGTGTGCAATGTATCTCAATGTTTTCCTTACCTTCGCCACTTTCTATTGCTTAGGAAGTTTTAATTCATCTATCTTCCTATTTCGTGATCAAAGTTAAACAGGTAAGCATTTTTTGAAAATATGTGTGCTTTATGCTTTATATGCCCGAATGCAAGGAAACTGTTCAATAGGAATATTTGCTTATGAGCAAATGCAGGCAACATAGCAAACTTTGCCCCTGAGCATGATTTCAAATTGCTATATAATAACAGAGTACTGTTACAGAACTGTTAGAGAACTGCACATCCTTTCTTTCCTTTCCTATTTCAGAACTTCTCTGTGGCTTGTCCTTCATCTTGGCTTTGTATCCTTTCTTTTCAGCATGGCAGCAGCCTGGGCCATAGTTCCTAAACACAGAAAAGCAGCTGCTTGAAGATTTGATTCATGAAGGTCATTCTTGCTGCTTCTTCACACTGCTCTATTCAATTTTTTTATATAATTTTTTTTGAAAAAATAAATATCTTACATATTTTATATGTAAAACTATGACCTTTTCAAGGTAGGAAAAGAAACTGTATTTTCTTCAAAATCTTGAAACACTTTAATGAAAAAAAAATTAAATGATTAGATTTAGGATGTGCAGGCTTCAATATTATGGATTCCTTTGAGCCTGCAAAAGTGATGACAGCCAGCAGGTCATTTAGTCTGTTGAGCATAGTAAGAGCTGGAGATTAGTGGAGCCTCGGTGCCAAAACTTCTCCATTGTCCAATGGGATTAACAAAGTTAAAATTCAAAAGCTTCTTAGGTACATGTAAGTTATTTTTATAAGAATATTTGATAACCTAATGCTTGCTTTCCATAATTCCCTTCAAAATTATTAAATTTTTTAAAAAAGAACTCTATATCTGAAAATGTACAGTGATGTAGAAACAAAACACTGCCTTGATTTCATGATGAAGCAGGGTCTAATCTATGCATTTCTGTGTCAGGTTTCTAGAGCTCTATTTGTGGTTGTTTCTTTGTGGCTTGTTTTAATTTATCCAGGAAAAAGAACAGCACAAATAGTAACTGTAGTCATTATATATGTTGAATTTGTTGCTTGAGAAAAATAATTTTCAAATCTACCTAACCAAAATATTTATTAAAACAGGAAGTTGCAAACCAAATATTTTAATTGTCTTTCATTAAAAACTGTGAGAATAAAAACCAGCTCATCCTAATGTGTAAAATTTGATATGTACATAACTTTTTAAAAGTCAGTCTTTAAAAAAAATGGTACAAGTATAAAAGCTTGGAAGTTTTGTGAAAGAGTTAGGGAAATGGAGGGGTCAAAGACACCACAAGAAGACCTACTCAGTAAAGAGTCTAACAGAGATTGAACCAACAATGAAAGAGCTTGCATGGGATGAACCTAGTCCTCCAACACATATATAAAAGATGTGCAACTTGTTCTTCCTGTGGCTCCCTAAAAATTAAAGTGGGGGTTGTCTCTGACCCTGTTGCCTACCTATGAATCACTTTCCTCTAGCTGAGATGACTTATTTGGCCTCTGAGGTGGGGGTGGGGGAGAATGATGTGCTTAGTCCTGCTGAGACTGGATATACCAGGGTGGATTGTTAACCATGGGGGTCCTTCTTTTCTCTGAGGAGAAGCTGAGTGAGGAATGGGGAGAGAGGAGTGTGAGGGGAGGACTGGATGGAAAGGAGGGAGAGGGCTCTGATTAGGCTATGAAGTGAATAAATAAAATGTTAATGGAAAAATGTGATTAGCGAATATATTTTGAGTATATTGTACACAATAATGAAACTCCTTGGCACTTCAAAAATATAGAAATGTATGTCATACATTGTGGGAAATTTCAGAGTTTACACAACCACAATCATGAGTTTGTAAACATTTCTTTAGGGCATAGATGTTCAGAGGAAACTGGTTATTTTTTTAAGGAACAAATTCACAGTATTTGTACTTGCAATGTATGGGATGTATGGTTATAATTATAGATACACTGTATATGAGAGTTTCCTAAAAGATCAGTGGTGTCAAACAAAAAGGGAAGATGTGGAATTTTTTTTTTCTGGCTAGAGCACTTGCCATCTTCCAGAAAGCTATTGGTTCAGAACTAGTGTTAAGTCAACCATCTACTAATATCCAGTTTATTATTTTTTCATTTGTTTAAAAAAAAACTCATATGCTCTTATTTTATAAAATCTGCAATAAGAATAAAGTCCCCTAAGAAGTTTTTGGTCATTGAGCCCTAGAGCTTTTAACAAACTTTGTTACTGCTAAAGCTTACAAGATCTTTTTATTTTTAACTACACTGAAATATGATCATACTATAATCCAGAGTATGTCGGCATTAAAGCATGATCATATAGACCTAGAAAGTCTTTGGATATGATCCCTTGCCAGTGCAGCCACCATATTATAGTAATTTTTCAGGTTTTTTTTTTTGCAAACATAATGACTTTGTGACAGGTTTTAGAAGACATTATAACAAGATAGGATTTATTCACAGAGGAACAGAAACATTTTCTTGCCATTCCATCTTGCCATTTCACAGCTTAGCTTTGACTGAGGTCAGAGAGGAAAGAATTATACCTTCTTGAGTAATCCTACCTTTGATATTCACCTCACTTTTCTTTTTCTATCCACAAATCCAACTAAATAGGGATCCTAGAGATCATGGTGATGTCCCTAGTCCCTGCAGAAGGAGTAGGAAACATTTACTAAAGTTTGTCATAAATCACAAAGCCTTTACCATCCAGTGTGGAAGATGGGAAGAATCATAATTATATGAGAGGTATGTTAATAAACTCTGAGATAAAACTTGTTTGTTGCTAATTTTTCAATTCTTTTAGTTCAAATCAAAAGTTATTCACTGAAGGTGGACCTGTGAAATAAAAATGTTATGTCTCATGGTTGTGGAGTTGCATTTTCTGCATATATATTTTTTTTCAGAAAGTTTATTTGCCACAATTCTGAGTAATTTATGTGTTTGAAGCAGTGTTCATTCATCAAAAAATTGAACAGTACAATGGCTATTTTTACTAACTTTTGTTACAGACTATAGTTTCTGTGGGGTGAGCTGGACTCAAGAGGACATAAATATTTTAAATGATTTTTCTCCTTAGCTTTCTCTTTTCTCTATTTTATATAGAACCTTTTCTGACAGGCAGGAACTTTACAAATTTTGAGTATATATTAAATGTTGAATACTTAAGAGAAAAGCTAAATTATAAATTGAGCAAAATTATACTTTTTTATTGTATATTTCTACTTTCTATTTTAATTGCATACTTTTATTCATTGAATATTCTTTCTAGCTACAGTTAGTCATTAAAAGTTAACTTCTCTCTTTACTCACCTCTAGAAACTTTTCCTAATTAGCCTTAAAGTTAAAAATGTGAAATTTAGTTCAAGTTTTGTACTACATTCATTATAGGTTAGGTGGTATTTTCTTTGTTTTATGTTAAAGATGTTTTTATTGCTTTCTATTTTTGATTCTGATTCTTATCAACTCTCACTAGAAGTTACATTATCCTAAGGCCTTTTTAATTAGGGCTGAGTACAATTTAACAGCACATTCCTTTTAGTTAAAACATACCTGAGCCTCTGTAATGCTTAGTTGAAAGTTGTTGGCTCTTTTTTATGGTTGAAAAGTTCTGCTAATTTAGAGAAGTACCTATTTTAACTCAAGGAATTGGGAAAGGTTTTTAATTTAAAAATGGGAATATTGTTTAAACTTCAGTCTAAATTTGAAAGGATTTACACTACTCTCCTCTATAAAAATATAATACCATATTCATCAATATTAGAATTAATGATTGATTTTAATTTTAATTTGTGACCATGTTATAGTTAATATTTACAACTTGAATGTTATTGACAAGTATGTATTAATTCTAGGTATATGTTACAGAGTAAGAAAAATATGTTAAAAGAAGCTGTTTTGATGTGAATGAGAGCATCAATAATGTTAATTAACATCATTGCACTATGTATATTTTCATTTCGTATTTGAATATACAAATGTATTTGGATTCGTGTGTGGATGTTTTAAAAGCCACAGGAGCTTAGATTACTTATATGAAAGGGTAAGAAAAAAAATCATTCAACTCGGTTGAGATAATTTTCTCTCAGTTAAAATTCCTTTAAACAATAAAGTTTCTTCTAATTAAAATAAAATGGTGCATTCACATTGTACCCTATGCTCATATAATAAGTCTTCAATATAGAACTTTGTAATTAGTCTTAAAAATGCATAAAAGCAAAAAAGACAGTTATAGAGTGACGGCATTGAGACCCTTTTTAGTACAATTTGAATATTGAGTTCAAGTTTGTTTCCCTCAGAGGAAAGGCAATCTTTGTTTTGCTAGGCTTTATTCATCTATTTCCTAATTACCATATTTTGTTGAATATATGCACCTGTTAATATAAGCTTGCTAATGCAGTTTGCAGGTTCTGTTTTTTTTTTTTGTTTGTTTGTTTGTTTGTTTGTTTTGCTTTGCTTTGTTTTACTAGAAGGAAATCCGAAGGTTGCAAGGCTTGTTTTTCACCTATTAAGACCTCTTTTGAAATCGCAAGATCTAAAGCATCACCTGGCAAAGGATTAACAGAACGGACATGTTCCAAATGCTGTAGAAAGGGAATGTTATCAGCATTGGATTGAAGATGCTTGCAACTAAAAGAAGGTAAATGTTAGGTTCATGATCATGCAGGTATTAACCAAAGACATCACCAGAAAAGTGTCAAAGGGATTAACAGGGTACATTCTGAGAATGTTTGCAAAACTGCAGGCTATTTATATAAAGCAAACACTCAGGTGTGTGTGTGTTTCCATTTAGGCTGTGATGAAAGAGAATTGTTAAAACTATCAAATAATATTACCAAGACAAATAAAAAACAGAGAACTTGGAGAAGAGGAATAATGAACTGTAAGTGATGGATGTAAATTGACTTCTACTTTGCAAATAAGATAAACAGACCTTACTCTTTAAAACAACAAAAGCTGCTGCTTAAAATTATTAAATCCTATTAAATGAAGCTACATAAGTAATGAAGGGAATAAAGTGAAATGATAAATCAGTAGTTATTATGAGCACTGAAGCTCTTATCAGCCAGGTTCAAGGTGAAAATTTTGAACATGCAAAAGAAAAAAGTCAGTGACAAAGGAAATGTCCCTAAGCAATATACTAAGGTCTATCTTTAAAAACGTGAGGTTGGCATGAAGATAATCTAGAACCCCTGCACAGATGTAGCCCATGGTAGCTCAGTGTCCAAGAGGGTTCCCCAGTAATAGGAACAAGAACAGTCTCTGACATGAACTCATGGGCTGGCTCTTTAATCAGCTCTTTCTGAGGGGGGGAGCAGCCTTGCTAACCCACAGGGGATGACAATGTGGCCAGTTCAAATGGGACCTGATAAGCTAAGATCAGATGGAAGAGGAGGAGAACCTTCCCTATCATTGAAATGGGGAAGGGGCATAGGAGAAGAAGAGGGAAGGAGGCTAGGATTGGGAAGGGATGGAGGAAGGGGCTACAGCTGGGATACAAAGTGAATAAACTATAATTAATAAAAATAAATTAAAATAAGAAAAA
Source organism: Psammomys obesus (assembly GCF_907164565.1). NCBI lineage: Eukaryota > Metazoa > Chordata > Mammalia > Rodentia > Muridae > Psammomys > Psammomys obesus. The sequence continues at coordinate 32,173,675 of NW_026591086.1, forward strand.
GAAAAAAGTGAGGTTGGGGAGGAAGTTCTATTTTTTCTTCTTTTAAATTATTTTTATTTTTATTAATTACAGTTTATTCACTTTGTATCCCCCTGTACTTCCCTCTCTCCTCCCCTCCCAATGCCACACTTCCTCTTCCCTACCCTTGTCCCTCGCCAAGTCCACTGAAAAGGGAGGTCATCCTCCCCTTCCCTCTGACCCTAGGCTATCAGGTCTCATCAGGAGTGGGCTGCATTGTCTTCTTCTGTGGCCTGGTAAGGTTACTCCCGCCACAGGGGGAGGTGATCAAAGGGCAGGCCAGTCAGTTCATTTTAGAGACAGTCCCTGTTCCCATTACTATGGAACCCACTTGGAGACTGAACTGTTATGGGCTACCTCTGTGCAGGAGTTCCAGGACATCTCCATGAGTGGTCCTTGGCTGGAGTATCAGTTTCAGAAAAGACCCCTGTGCCCAGACTATTAGGATCTGTCGCTGTCCTTGTGGAGCTCCTGTCCTTTCCAGAAACAGAAAAACACACAGGGTATATACTCACTCATACTAGATACTAGACATATAATATAGGATAAACTTACTAATATCTGTATACCTAAGGAAGCTAATCAGGAAGGAGGACTCTGGATAAGATGCTCAATCGCCATTCAGAAAGGCAAAGAGGATGGACATTGGAGGAGGGAGAAAACAGGGAACAGGACAGGAGCCTACCACAGAGGGCCTCTGAAAGGCTCTACCTTGCAGGGTATTGAGGCAGATGTTGATACTCATAGCCAAACTTTGGGCAGAGTCCAGGGAATCTTATGAAAGAAGAGAGAAGTTCTTGATTTAAAAGTAAGTAATGAAGGCTTCAGAGCTCTATGAATAGAACAAAAATTCAAAAAAGTAAAATATACAAGAACTAGCCATCTTTGGAATCTGTAAATGATTATTTATCAAACTTTGAAATTGCAATCAAGTACCCAAAAGTGGTAAATACTGGCTTGATAAAAACAAGCCAGTAAAATTATAAAAAGCCAGACTGAGGGAGGGATAGAAACTGGAATGTTTTAGAGGTACAATTCATAGAGAATAATTGTATGCATTTTATGGTAGAATACTGCTTCTTGATTTCATCAGGTTGCCAAGTGTCTGCAGAGCAGAAAAGCGTCTGTCAAAAACAGCGAAATGTTTCTTGGGTTGACCTCTGCAGTGCGATCCCCTTGTGTGTCCAGTGATGTGACTCTGTAAATCTCTTCTCCTCCTAGATATAGTTGGTACTTGAGAGGAAGCACCCAGAACAAAACCTGACCAATGGTTCATACTAAGCAGCAAGGCTGTTAACAGGGAATCCCTTTACACACCTGGAAACACCAGTATCTGTTTTTAAATTAATTAATTTTTTATTGATTACAGTTTATTCACTTTGTATCCCCGGTAAAGCAAATATCTCAATAACGTAAGGAGACTACAACAGTAGAAGCAGCACCTTGTCCAAACCAGAATGTGCTCTTTGTCACCACATGCTAAAAGCTTCCCCCTTCATAAACACTTGATTAGATAATGTGACCAGGGATTCCCCTTTCTCTTCTCTCCAGCAATAGTAAAAACTGCAAGGCTCTGATGATAATTTCCCTTTTAAACTTCTAACTCAGAAGCAGACAAGATGTGCATGGACAACTGAAAGGTAATGACTACCTAAAAAAAAAAAATATATATATATATATATATCAAAACATTTCATAGGAACTTGAACTTAATAAAATATTAATACTATAAAAATCACTCATCATGCAATGAATGGGGGAAGTGAGACGAGATAAAGAAATTAATTAGCACAAAAATCCAGGATAAATCATTTATTAGAATTGTCTGCTGAGCATCTCTCCCGCTGGCCCCTCTTATTGTAGTACTGGGAATTGAAGTTAGTAGAACAGAACCACACTACTATTGAAATGTATTTCTAGTTCCTCTTTTCCTTTGTATTTTGACACTATGTCTCACTGAGCTTGCCCTGATCCTACTTTGATGCCAATACAGACTTGAACTTGTCATTCCCTTGACAGCCTTTAAGTATCTGGTGTAAAAAGTTTGTGCTAGGCCCAGCATCTAATTAGGCCTTTGAAAAGAAATTATCATAAAAATACTGAAACAAAAAATAAAAACTTTTAATATTCACTTTACTTTTATAATTTACTTGTTTTATTTTCTGTTTCAAAAAAAAATTATGTACGTTTCTTAGTTAGGATTTTATTGCTGTGAAGAGACACCATGACCAAGGAACTCTTAAAAATGAAAACATTTAATTGTTTTTATTGTTCTTTTGTTTTCTTTCTTTTTTTTTTTTTTTTTTTTTTTGGTTTCAGAGGTTTAGTACATTATCATCATGTTGGGAAATATGGCAGTTTGCTGGCAGACATAGTGCTTGAGGAGCTGAGAGTTCTACATTTTTTTATTTTTTTATTATTAGTTACATTTTATTAACTCTGTACCCCAGCTGTATCCCCCTCCCTTATTCCCTCCCCAACCCTCCCTCCCTCCCTCATCTCCTCCCTGCCCCTCCCTGATTGGGGAGGACCTCCTCCCCTTTCATCTGACCCTGTTTTATCAGGTATCTTCAGGACTGGCTGCAAAGCTCTCCTCTGTGGCCTAGCAGCACTGCTCCTCCCTTGGGGGGTGGGGAGGTCAAAGAGCCTGCCATTGAGTTCATGTCATAAATAGTCCCTGTTCCCCTTTCTATGGGAAACCAATTGGTTACTGAGCTATCATGAGTTCTACATTCTGATCTGAAGACCAGAGCAGGAGACAGTCTTCCATATTTGGTAAACTTAAGCATAGATATGAGGCCTTGATGACAGCTTCCACAGTGACATACTTCTTTCAGCAAAGCTACACTGTTAGTAGCACACACAATAGCACTGCTCCCTACAGGCCAACCATTAAAACACATGAGTCTACAGGCTCCAAACCTTTTAAAATCACAACACTCCTGCACCCTGGCCCCCATAGGTTTATAGCCATAATGTAATGCGAAATGCATTATTCTAACTTCAGAAGTCCCCAGAATTTATCACAGTCTGAACAAGGTTTAGAGGTCCAAAGTTTCAAGTCTCTTATGAGATTCAGGCAATCTTATAACTGCAAACCCCTATAAAATCAAGATCAAAAAGCAGACCACATACTTCTAACATATCATGACACAGGGTATACATTACTATTCCAATACATAGGGAAGGGAGCACAGTGAGGAAATGCTGGACCAAAGGAAGACCCAAAACCAGGGGCAAACTCCAAACTCTGCACCTCCATGTCTGGTCAAAACATTCTTCAGATCCTCAACTCCTTTCAGGTTTGTGGACTTCAGCACACTTCTTTCCCTTGGGCTTGTCCCACTCCCCTGTTCACAGATTTCCCATGTCTTTGGCATCTCCAACATCACAGCTTCTCCAGGACAATCCAAGCTTACCTTCACAGCTTCATATAGAAGTCTCTCTAGGACTCCACCCAGGGATAACTCTGTCACAGACCTGGCCTCAACACCTTTCCTTAGTCAAAGACAGAAATTCCATCATTGGTTCTAAAGCCAGAACCATGTGGACAAAGCAGCCAAGTTCTGTTGCTAGAATATGCTTCCCTTGTCCAACTACATCTTCACCAGCTTTCTGTTTTCCACTGTTTTCCTTCACTGCCTAAAATTAGCTGTTCTGGAACCTTGCTCTGTAAACCAGGCTGTCCTTCAAATCAGATCTCTTATTGCCTCTGTCTGTTGAGTGCTAGGATTAAAGGTGTGTGCTGCCAAGGTGTGGACCTAAGCTTTTCTTTCATTCGTTTTCACAAGATGGAAGCTTAGGTGGGTGAGAATCTTGCCCTCAGGTCACCATTCTCCAAGTTCCATTTAATATCTTTAATCTGTTTCTCTTCTTGAACACAGGAATTTAGCCCCATTCCACTCCTGGTGCCACTTTAACCCTTGAACAATACATTTTCTATTTTTCCTTTCTCATTTTTTTCTTTTTTTATTTAATTAATTTTTTTTAATTTTTTATATTAATTTCAGTATATTCACTTTGCCTCCCAGTTGTAGGCCCTCCCTCACTCCCTCCCTTCCTCATTTAACCTTGCTACATTTCAGTAAAACATTCTTCATAAGAGTGAACCACAGGACAGAGTCTGCACTAGGCTTTTAAGCTTCCATTTGCCAGTGCAATTAATCCAAATCTCTTCATGTAAGACTCAAGCATACTCTTCACACAAAGGAGAAAAAGCAGCCACATTTTTTTAATAAATATCACAAGAACACTTGAGGGGACATACTAAAATTCACTTCCTCTGAAACCTCTTAACCAGGCCCCCTCACTTCAGGTCATCTTCAGCACCACTGTCTTTCATGCTCTTACTGGTAAGGCTCATTATTCATCACTTAAAGTATTCCACTGTTTTTCAAATCCTAAGTCCCGAAATCCACATTCCTCCAATCAAAGGCACGGTCAGTCCTATCATAGCAAAACCTCACTCCTGGCAGTATCTTCTGTCTTAGTTAAGATTTATTGCAGGGAGGAGACACAGCATGACGAAGTCAACTCATAAACATTTAATTGGGGCCGACTTACAGTTTCAGACGTTTATTCCATTGTCATCATGGATGGAATCATGGCAGCTTGCAAGCAGATGTAATGCTTGGGGAGCCAAGAGTTCTACATTTAAACCACAGGCAGCAACAGGAGACTATCTTCTATACTGAGCAGATCCTGAGCATAGATATGTGAACTCAAAGATTATACCTCTAGAGTGACATACTTTCTCCAACAAGGCAACACATACTCCAACATACATCCTGATAGTGACACTCTGCATGTGTCAAGCATTCAAGCACATTCTATGAGGGCTACACCTAATACAAACACCATGGTGTATATGTGTGTGAGTGATTTTAAATACATTACATGGGAATAGACGTAAGATTTAAACACCTTAAAGTATACTTCTAAGAAAACTAGTTCTATTTCATTTTCAGTCCTTTCCACAGCTTTTCCAACTTAAGTCTCGGGCTTATCTTATTCCTAAATACTAAATGGTTTATTCAATCCCCTATACATATTTCATTATTTCTATTACTTCTTTGTGAAGTTTCTGTAACTTGATTTAATCGTATTTAACCTATTCAGCAAATTCCTTCAGATACAACTCCATTTTCCCTAATTAAAATTTTTGAATTGACAGTATTTTTTTGTTTTTTTCACATCTACAGAGCCCAATGTGTGCTGTCCACATAGTCTTGGATTTGTAGTCATTCACTGGAGCTGATGTCTTAAAAGGGCCTCATAATCGAACTCTGCACCTCTACTAGGTATCAATTGTGAATAGTTCATTAGGGAGCTCATTCTTACCTCTCCTCTGTAGTAAAATGCTCCTTAGCTAGTCTGTTTCCCCATCTGAGTGCGAGTTAATCATCTACCGTGGATCCTCCTTGTTACTTATCTGCTTTGGGTCTGTGAACTGTATGTTTTATTCCCTGTACTATATGGCTAAAATCCATTTATAAGTGAGTACATATCATGTCCATCTTTCTGGCTCTGAGTCTCCTCAGGATGATCTTTTCTAGTTTCATCGATTTGCTTGTAAATTTCATGATTTCCTTATTTTTGACAGCTAAATAATATTCCATTTTGTACCACAATTTCTTTATTCTTTAGTTGAGGTTGATTCCAGAATCTCACTGTTATGAACAAAGCTGCTATGAATGTAGTTGAGCAAGTGTACTGTTGTATAGTAGAGCATCTTTTGTCTTCATGCCCAGAAGTGGTATAGCTGGGTCTTGAGGTAGAGCTATTCCCAATTTTCTGAGAAAGCACCAGATTGATTTTCAAAGTGGTTGTACAAGTTTGCACTCCCACCAACAATGGAGGAGTGCTTCTTTTTCCTCAAGTCCTTTTCAGCATGTATTGCCACCTAAATTTTTTGTCTTAACCACTCTGACAGGTGCAAAATGAAATCTCAGAGACAAGGTAAGACAGAAAATGCAGAGAGAAATGAGAGTGAAGATCAGACCTGGGGAGAGCAGGCAGACAGAAGGCATACAGAAAGAAAACATGATCAGAGACATCTCCGTGACAAGCAGGAGACACAGGACAAGATAGACTTCTTGGAGAATATGGGGTGACTTTAGCTGAGAACCCTAGTAACAAGGGTCATGGATTTAATTTAATTAATTAAAAAGTCCCCTAGCTTGAACTTTCACAGATCTTAGGCATTCTGTCACAACTACTGTGAACTCACATGTGTGGCTATCATACTGTGACCAGAAGATACTGTTTGGCATCACTTAAAACCCGTCGCTCTTACATATTTTTTCTGAGCCCTAATGATATAGAGAAGGGTGTGTGTGCTAGATGTCCCACTTAGGGCTGAGAATTCTTTATCCTTTTATTCTGTGCAGTTTGCCAGGCTGTGCTACTCTGCCCTAATCTCCATTTACAGTAAATGAAAGCTAGTCTGATGAAGACTGATAGATTTGTTAATCGATGGACGCAATGTTCAGTCGTTAGGAATTGGATTAATATCATGTCCATTTAGCAGAATAATTATCAGTGAATTTCCCTCTAAGATGTATGACCAGTCTAGCTACATAATATTAGCCTTAATACAATTCTATGATAACGCATGTGCATGCTGTATGAGTATACGCTTGTGGGCACATGGTATAGGTGGTAGGCATCAACATGGTGACCAAATGTTGACACTGTCTTTTGTTCTGTTTTGTTTTTCCTCAGTTGTTTCCATTTCTTTTCTAAAATATTGGCTTTCCCTGAACATGTAGCTTACACATTGCAGTGTCTGGTTTGCAGAGTAAGGGAATCCCCTGTTTTGTGCTGAGTTTGCAGACATATATTCCATTCTTGGCATTTTTTTCTTTTCTTTATTCTCTTATAAAATATGTCCTGACTACAGAATCCCCTCCCTTCACTCCTCCAAGTCCCCCTTATCACTCACCTCCCCCATATCCACTGCTTTCCAGCTTCCCTTCAAAAAGAGGACACCCAGGATATCAATCAAACACAGCATAACAAGTTACAACAAGACGAGGCACAAACTCTAATATCAAGGCTGGGCAAGTCAACACAGGAGGAGGCAAAGGTTCCAAAGAGCAGGCAAACTCTCCCTCCCACTGTTCAGAGTTAGACAAAAACCTCAAGCTGAAGGGCACATATGAAGAGACCTAGTGTCCACATATTTGGCCTTTAAACCAGGGAACTAAGGATTCGAACTAAAGCTCCTTTTTTGAAGAACAAGTATTTAAACAATTGAATCATCTGTGCAGATTCTGAAATCACATTTTAAATGGAACATCTTTTCTGTTTACCTTCTGGCAAATATAGGAGCATGCTGTTAATCAGTACTGTCCTAACTTCATTGAGAATTTACATTTATTTAAATATTATAGTATTTAAATCATGCAATATGATTATGATAAAGAGATGGATACTTGTGTTAAGTAATAGACAACAAATGGTCAGTGATATCATGTTATTGTTATCCTGATAATTAAGAAACTAGCATTCTTAAAAAAGGAAAGATGCTTCAGTGCTAGAATAATACAGAGAATTTTCTTAAAATTTAGTTTTATTTTTCCTTTTAGTTTTTTAAATAATTTTTATTTTTTATATTAATTACAGCTTATTCACTTTGTATCCCAGCTGTAGCCATATCCCTCATCCCCTTCCAATCCCACTTGCTCTCTGTCATCTCCTCCCACACTGCTCCCAAAATCCACTGATAGTAGGTCCTCCTCCCTTTCCATCTGACCGTAGCCTATCAGGTCTCATCAGGACTGGCTGCATTTTCTCCCTCTGTGGCCTGGTAAGGCTGCTAACCCCTCGGAGGGAGGGGAGTGTTGATCAAAAAATCCAGCCACTGAGTTCATGTCAGAGACAGTCTGTTACCCATATTAGGAAACCCACTTGGAGACTGAGCTGCCATGAGCTCCATCTGAGCAGGGGTTCTAGGTTATCCCATTCTTGGTCCTTGGTTGGAGGATCAGTCTCAGAAAAGATTCCTGTGCCAGGATTTTTTTGGTTCTGTTGCTCTCTTTCTGGAACTCCTGTCCCTTCCAAGTCTTTCTACCACCCCCTTCTTTCATAAGATTTCTTGCACTCTGCCCAAAGTTTGGCTATAATTCTGAGTATCTGCTTTGATACCCTGCTGGGTAGTGTCTTTCAGAGGCCCTCTGTAGTAGGCTCTTGTCCTGTTCCTGGTTATCTCCCTCTTCCAATGTTAGTTCAGTTTGTGTTCTGAATGAGGATTGATCATTTTACCCAGGGTCCTCCTTCTTGCTTAGCTTTTTTAAGTAAACAGATTTAAGTGTGTTTATCCTATATTATATGTCTAATAATTGCTTATAAGTAAGTATAAAGCATGTATGTCTTTCTTTTTTATTTAAATTTTCATTTTTTATAGTAATTACAGTTTATTCACTTTATATCCCAGCTGTAGCCCCCTCCTTCATTCCCTCCCTCCCTCATCTTCTCTTATGCCCCTCTCCATGTTCACAGAAAGGGGAGGTCCTCCTCTCCTTCCCTCTGACCCTAGCTTATCAGGTCTTATCATAACTGGCTGCATTGTCCTCCTCTGTGGCCTGGCACAGGTGCTTCCCCATCAGGGGGAGGCAGTTAAAGATCTAGCCACTGAGTTCATGTCAGAGACATTCCCTGTTCCAATTACTAGGGTACCCGCTTGGATACTGAGCTGCCATGGGCTACATCTGAGCAGAGATTCTAGGTTATATCCATGAATGGGGTCCTTGGTTGGAGGATCAGTCTCAGAAAACATCACTGTGCCCAGGTACTTTGATTCTGTTGCTCTCCTTATGGAGCTCCTATCCTCTCCAGGTCTTACTATCTCCTCCTTCTTTCCCAAGAGTCCCTGAACTTTGCCCAAAGTCTGGTTATGAGTCCAAGTATCTGCTTTGATATACTGCTGGGTAGAGTCTTTCAGAGGCCCTTTGTGGTAGGCTCCTGTCCTGTTTCCTGTTTTCTTCTTCTTCCAATGTCTGTCTTGTTTGCCACTCTGAGTGAGGATTGATCATCTTACCCAGGGTCCTCCTTCTAGGTCAGCTTGTATAGGTGTACAGATTGTTGCAGGTTTATCCTATATTATATGTCTAGTATCCACTTATAAGTGAGTATATACCACGTGTGTCTTTCTGTAAAGCAAAGGACACTGTTGTCAGAACAAAACAACCGGCCACACATTGGGGAAGGATCTTCATCATGTGTGTCTTTCTGCTTCAGGGATAGATCACTCAAGATGATCTTTTCTAGTTCCCACCATTTGCCTAAAAATTTTATGATGTCTTTGTTTTTAATTTCTAAGTAATATTCCATAGTGTAAATGTAGCACAATTTCTGTATCCATTCCTCAGTTGAAGGATATCTGGATTGTTTCCAGATGCTGGCTATTTCAAAGAAAGCTGTTATATTATATGCTCAAGTATACAATAAAGACTTTTGTCAAGAGGTTTTTTGTTGTTGTTGTTTTGTTTGATTGGTTTTTTTTTTTTTTTAATCTTAACCATTCTGATAGGTGTGAGAGAGAATCTCACCATGGGAAAAAAGACTGCTTCTTCAACAAGTGGTGCTGGTATAATTGGATGTCTACATGTAGAAAAATGCAAATATATCCATACTTATCACCCTGCACAAAATTAAAGTCCAAGTGGATCAAAGACCTTAACATAAAACCAGACACACTAAATTTGTTAGAAGAAAAAGTGGAGTAGTGCCTTGAACTCATTGGCATAGAAGAGAACTTCTTGGACAGAACTCCAACAGCATAGGTTCTAAGATCAACAATAATGGGACCTCATGCAACTGAAAAACTTACGTAAAGCAAAGGACATGGTCAACAGAACAAATCGTCAGTGTATAGACTCATAAAAGATCTTCACCAACCCTATATCTGACTGAGGGCTAATACCCAGAATATATAAATAACTCAAGAAGTTAAATAACAACAAACAAACTAATCCAATTAAAAGTTGGGGCACAGAACTAAACAGAGAATTCCTAACAGAGGAATGTAGAATAGTGGAGAAACAAAGAAATGCTCAAAGTCCTTAGTCATCAGGGAAATGCAAATTTATCTTATTCTTAATGAAAACATCATAACATCATACTTGCACATACACACATGCACACACAACCTCCCCACAAACCCACATACCCATATGCACACACACATACACAAAATCACACATATACAAACACACACACACAAAAAAATAACACATACACACTCCAGTTGTTTTTATTTCCTTTTTCCAATTTCTCTTCCTAGTGGACCCTCAAATTCATTATCTTTTTTCCTATAATTATTACTGTTGCACCCAATGTGAGTGGCACCAGATAGACTGAGCAGGTTTCAGTGAATATTTAATGCTGCTTGTTTCTATATGTTATTAGCACAGGCCACTTTGAGTTGGATAAGTAATTGTGGAGGGAAGAAAATTCTGGAGAAAACTGTTCTTTCTTAAAGAAAAAAGAAAAGAAAAGAAAAATAATTAGCTATTAAATTCTACTTGAGAACACTTACTGACTGCTGTCAGTGGGAAAACACTTCTCAGAAGACCTTGATATTATGTTGGGTTTATTAATTAGCAGAAAACTTAACTCCTTCATTATTTACGCGTGCCTTCCAGGTTTGTACAAAAGTTTGAAGTTCCAACCTGTAATTTGGCATTGACCTCTTACCATAGATATTCCAACAGTAAAGAAGTAGACAGACAGACAGATAGTTAGATAGATAGACAAATAAATATTACAAGTCTATTTAAGTGTAACACTATTAATATCACCACCCATGATACAAGTATTTGTATTAGAACAGACATCATTAGAACAGACTGTATGTCAGATTTAGTTGATACTGTATTTTGAAGGAAACAATATACAGGTAATTGATGCTGAGTTTGAGAAAAGCCTTAATATAACATAATTTATAGATACAGTAGGGTGGTTTAAGAAACCAAATCCAGGCATTCAAAACTCCTTGTTCCTAGGTTGTTGACATGTTCCAGGTAATGGCTGCTTTTATATTAAATGTATCATAAGGAACAATATGGATATAAATGTGCTTGTGGCATAGAAAAATACAAAGAAAAGCACTGTCAAAGGTACAGCTGAATTTCATGGCTTCACTGAGCTATAAACAATATTAGAGTTCTGAAACTTGTGATTTAATTCAGACTCTACTGTTTGACATATTTAGAGTTCAAATTAGGATGACAAATTGTCAGTGGTATATTTGATTCTGAAAGACAAGGGGGATTTTTAGCTTAGTAATGTAAATTTCTTCTGTGCTTGTATGTGATGGCCAATTAAACTCAGAAATTAATTTGTTCTCATGAAGGAGAAAGTGCAGAATAAAAAGATGGGAAATTTTTGAGCAGATAGTTTAGAATTTTTTTGTCACTTAGTATATAGAAATTTTGTCACTTAATAGATGAAATGAATGTTGAAATAGAAGTAAAGCGAGACAGAGAGAGACTCAGACAGATAGGGAGACAGAGAAACCGAGACAGAGACAGAGACAGAGAGAGAGAACGCCAAAACAAAGGAAAGTGTAAATTGATTGGACTCACTTGAAACAGCTGAGGCAAAGTTAGGAGAGGTTTACAGAAACATAGGTTATACACTTGGACATCACTTCCTTTCTGGAAGAAGTGGAAACTGCTAATGTCACAGGAAAGTAACACAGGTTAGAAAGGGTAGGAGAATGAGAAGTGTGTGAATAAGTAAGTAGGAATACACCAGTAACCATTTTAGTCGCATGGCTCTTTTATGCCATATTCTGTAGAAGGGTAGAAAAGATACGTCCAGAGTGAATAGCATAGGCACAAGGGAAGGTAAAGCTTTGTTTGTAGTGCTTATCTAATATGGAAGAAAAAAATAAAACAGGTAAAATATAATATGTGAGAATCTTAGATTGGTAAAGGGAATGGAAGCTAAATGGTAAATAAGAAGTGTTGTATTCCTTTTTCCATCCTGGTACCTGAATTAATTATGACTGAGAAAATAGTACTGTGAATCCAAATTTGATACACATATTTTCTCATGTGGGAATCTTCAACTATATTGATTTTCTGTTTTCTTCTCCATTCTTACAGACATTTTATTCCACATAAATTTTAAATACAATCACAAAATATTATAGTTCTTTCCTGTTTAGATACAAAAATATCATTTTCTCTTCCTGTTTTTTTTTTCTGTTGCTGTGATTAAATTAGATGATCATAAGCAACGTGGGAGAGAAAATGATTTATCTGACTTACAAATAATCGTTATCCATCATTAAAGAAAATCAAGGCAGAACTCAGAAGTCAGTACCCTGGACTTGAAACCATGGAGGATTGCTGCTTTGCTAGCTTGCTCTTTGACTCACTCTTAGATACCTTTATTATAAGTCTTTGGGACACCTTACTGAGGAGCTTGCTACTTACTCAGCCATGTCCTTTTCCATCAATTAATAATCAATCCCTCAAATCAATCCCCCGGTAGGCAAATTTGATCTAGGTAATTTCCCAACTGACATTTGCTTCCGAGATGAATTTCTCTCTTTTCTAAGTCATAGCTTGTTTTTATTCCGCTACCATAACATGTATGTGTGCCTACATGCCCCTGTGTTTCTAAATACAGCCGCCTTAGTCTGTTACGGTATTACTTGTATGTACATCTCCTCAGGACTGATTGTTTGGTATTGGATCACTATTTGGTATGATTTTTCCTGTGGAAGACTATTGCTTATCTTCTTAATACCAAACACAGATAATTGAACAACAATGAAAAATGCATCCAATAGCATATAAGTTATTGTGAAACCTCAGAGAATGGTGCTGAATTGATAAGGGTTCTGATTCTGACTTATTAAATATTCACCATGTGACACTAAGTAGTTTATTTACTTTCTTGATATTAAGGAATTTTTCTTATTTAAATGTGAGAAATGCAGAACTTACCTGGATAAATTATACATAAATATTCTTTCATCTATATAAACTTCAGACAAATTTCTTTCTGTCTATGTCATTCTGATTTGCACTTAATAAAGTTTTGAGAGGTCTGTGTTGTTGTTGTTGTTTTAAGTATAAATCTTCTGCCAAAATTTTTCTTTTTAAAAATTCAAAGTTACTTTTAGCGTGCATGTTTGCCTGCATGTGTGTTCATGTATGGTGCATGTATGTGTACACACACGCACACATGGATGGATTCATGTGAAGAACATACATAAGGATAAGCATTCATGTTAAGAAAGGAGGTCAAGCAGAATGTCTTTTTTTTCACTTGTTCCTTGTTTTAGGTTTGGAGATAGTACCTATCACTGAGTCTAGACTCAGCTTTCCTCATTCCAGCGATGAATAGATTCACATGGTTTCTATTTACCACAAACATTACAGACAAGTATCGTGACATGTAGCATTTGGCTCTTTTACATAAGTACTGTGGATCTAAACTCAGTCCTCAGCTTGTGCAGCAAGCATATACTGATTGAGCCATGTCTCCACCCCATCTTAGCATCTGTGCTAAGTATTTGGACTCATTTGTTGGAAAACAAGAAAAGCACATTCTCCATCTCTAAGTCTTCATCAGAAACTGAGATTGGTGTCAATTAGCAGTCACATAGGGCTGTTTATATCACTGAATTTTACTTTGTTTCTTCATGTGTGCACACCGCTTTGTCTACAAATATTCATGCACCCATATGTACCTGCACACACTTAACATATGTCCATCATGCCATTAATCTTAGCACAAGATTTTAATCTTATTGCCAGTTCTAGGAAGTCTTGTTTATCCTTCCAAAGCAGTTATAGGGATACTTGAATAAAAATCAATGGTCAGCAAAGTTTCTTTCCTGCAGGAAGAGGTAATTCCATGGTAGACAGGAAAAACATTGCATTGGAACAGTGCTCAGCACATTAGAGGATTTGCTGAATTTGTGAGTGTCAACCTTTTGCAAGTTGCTACATTATTAAATGTAGAGTGATGTTTTGTTTCAGGGAACATTATGTGTAATACAAGTGTGTCAATGTATACTATTTTATTTCTATTTTTATTTAATTTGAGACACATGCATCTATAGTTATATACACATAGCTATATATCCATAATATGTTTTACTGTGCAGATTTTTATTGTTGTTTCTATTTACATTTTATAAATAACAGCTCAGATAGCATTATACTAAGATTAGGTTTGTTGAATTCTAATGTAGAACAATTTGAAGGGCAATATTTTTCTCTTGTGACTAACATTTTGAAAGATTTAGAAGAAAAAAAGAAAACAATGTTCAAAAAACTCATTGCCTCAGGCTGCTCCTTTCTGTTTGAATTCCTGTGGCCATTTGAAATGTATTAGCTTTGCTTCTATTAGTTTTATTGTGAAGAACTTGGCAAAAAGAAAAGCTGTGCAATAAAGAGCTCAGAATCGGCCTTGTGAAAACACCTGCTAAGAGGGGTGGTCTCAAATCCCTAGACTATATTGACTGGTAAATTTGTAGCTATTTGTAAGGCTTTAGAAAAATAAAAAGGCTCCTTTCTGTGAAAAAGTCACATTTATCTAGTAGATATCCAATTTTAGTAGTAGTTTTAGGATTCCTGAATAAAACCAGGGAGGGAAACAGATTTTTTGATGACTGTATATTCTGTAACTAATACTTTTATTAATATTTTCAAGAAAATTTATATTTATGGGATCTAAAAGCTACAAGTTAGATCTTAAATCTCAGATATCTTCATAGTTCATTAATAATACACCTGGCTTCTATGATAAACTTGTACTTTGAAAGGCTATTTAAATGTGTTCAATCATTGCAGCAAGTATCGTAAGTTTGAGTATGATGTATTAAATGTACATGACTGATTTGATTAAAGTCTATATAATATTTGGGTTAATAAATTATATTTACAAAGACTTTCATTGCTGTAAATAATAAGTATTCTTAATGGGTCCTATGTCATTTGAACAGTATGATTGAAATCCTTTAGTAAATAATATGTCTTAAAATATGATATTCTTCCATTGATTCTTAAACATAAGTGATGACATTATTATTTGTGTTTTGGTAGCGAGCATGTTTTGTTGATGGCCTGAAATTGAATAGATCTCCATAAGCACCTCTACTGGTTCTGGGTATACTGGACGAGAATTATGATGGAACTTGCTCAGTGATTTTAGACTAAGGACTCTTTAACAAAAAAGACCTGCGTCTTCTTCTAGTGTTCTTGCTGGAGTAGGTTATCTGGGACTTATACTCCTTTGAAGTCCATATATATGCCATGAAGTCTACCACAATATTGCTCTAGCAAAACTGGTTTTCCTATCAGTAAATGAGCTTGATAAAGTGGTCACTGAGGTGATGTCAGTTGCAGTGTCAAAGATAGAAAAGTAGGTATAGCTGTTAAAGCCATGAGAGCTAACCTAGTTCCCAGTATAGCTCAGAATTCCTTTAAGGGTATTCTGAGGACAGCTTTGTCATATTGATATTATAACTGATGGTTTTCTTCAAGCAGCGCGTCAGACTCATTGCATAGTAATACTGAGGGTAGGCAGGAAGCCCTTCCCCTTCAGCTCTGGAAATTATTTATTCAAAGCCTTGGTACTTGATGCTCACTGTAGCAATGGTGTTTTGCCAGACCCATAGCTTTAATAACAGATTTTCCCAGAGGAGTCATCTATGAGGTAGAAATAGTATGGGCTATGGCATGAGTCCCGTGAGGATGACAAAGCTGTTGTGAATGAACTTAGCTATGGATGTTAAAGAGCTGACAGAAAATTTTGATTAAAATTTTGAGGAAATCATCAGAGAGTTTGTGGCTCACGCTCATAACAAACATGGCGGTATCAGAAGAGAAAGAGATGATGGCATGACCTTTTGGTCACAAAGTTCAAGTGGGTTGTGGCTTTCTCATAGGTAACAAATACATTTTATATTCCATACATTTTTCTATAGTGCCATGTTGTTGGGTGTTGGTAGAATACAGCTCCTCAAAATCTAGTTAGCTTAACTATTGACGACAAATTTTCCATTTCAGCCTTGACACTGGAAATCACCGGGCTGTGGTTAGAATCATATTGGAGAGTGGAGACTTTGTGATTGTTGTCAATAAGCATGTTCATGATACTCACAATGTTCACGTTGTCAAAGCTGAAGTCAGCCCGGCAGGCCTCTCAACCCAATAATTTAATGTACTCTAACATTTTTCATATAACCCAAGAAATGATGTTTTCACTTCATGAGAAGGTATGACTGTCCCAAAGACAACAGGAAAGAAGGAAAAGCTAATTATAACACTATATTTTTGAAGTTGGAGGACAATTATATTAGAGCTTTAAAAAAAAATCAGCTACTCATAGGATGAGAATGGAATAGAGAAGAAAAATCTCCAAATGGTTTAATCTGGCATGGTGATCAGGTACATGGTGGATAAGCAGCCATCTGGCAAGAAAGGAAGCTTTAGAAAAAAGAGACAAAAAAAAAAAGAGATAGGAATACTAAAATGATGGAAGAGCACAAAGTATTAGGTAAAACACACTCACAAAGTAGATAAAGAGGAGAAAGGGGGAGCTTTGGCTTCCTAAATAATGTAGAAAAGCAAGCCGACTTACACGCTGCCCACTGGTAAGCTCCTGCCCCATTATTAATTCTTAGAGAGTGCCTGTTGTCAATGTCAGAAACACTTGTGGAACCCTTACATATATAATTTTTAAGTAATCATCATAATACTTTGAGTCATATTTATTGTTAATCTCTTTTTATAAAGAGGAAAATTGAGGTTTAAGAATATCAGTAATTTGCTGAAATGTAAATGGTAATAATATGTTGTTTCAGAATTTGAACCAAAGCAGACTGAAATTCAGTGCTTTGTTTTGTTTTGCTCGGGCATTTTTAGGTCAGCTCTCTGTGTTGCTCTGGCTCCTAAGGCATTCACTGTCCAGCCCAGGGTGACCTCAAATTCACAGTAATCCTCTTGTCTCCACTTCCCAAATACAAAGATTAGATCCATGTGTCACCATGCCTGTGTTAAATACTCTATTTTGAACAGATTTGCTAACTGCCTGTTTAGGCTTGCACATTTGAATTTTAACAAATACGATTATAACACATTTCACTTTGCATATGCTAACTATTGTCAACTGTTCAACTTCATTTTAGAATTAGAATATTTTAATAGTGATATTTTATTGTTATTCCTATATTTTAAGATGTTACTTCAATGTATTCACATGGTGAGCAGCAAGGTCACAGAATCATTAAAGATCATAATAACATGTTATGTTTGGAGGAGGAAAAAATTACAAACACTAATAATAGCTTAAGATGGAAGCCTCTTTCCATCTAAGTCATCTGAAAATTAGCAATCCAAAGAAGATACTATAAAGTAGATGAGAGGATGAGTCTATCTCACAAATGTCCAATAATTATTATATTATGACTGCATTGTTGAATAACAGGATAATAACATCAGGCTTGTTCTTCCATTCATTAGTTCATTTGTTCCAGTTTTCCTTCCTTCCTTGTTCCTTCCTTCCTTTCTTTCTTTCTTTTTCCTTTCCTTCCTTTATTTTTTAGAATTTTCTGGCTGTCCTTAAACTTAATATCTTCTTGCTTTGCCCACCTGTATTTTGGATTAGTCATACACTAATGTAACCTATAACAGTATACATTTTCTAAGGTGTAACAGAAGAAGAAATGAGAGAGCATAATGTTCTCCAACATATTGCTTTATAGAGATCAGCCTAAAAGCTGTACAATGGCTGGCATCCATTGCATGGCCACAAATAAGTGTTACTAGCTATGGGAAATAAAAGTAATTTCTTAAAAACCATGTGTTTAGGGAAATACTCCACTGATGAAACAAACATATATTAGAACAAAGAAAAACTTCAAAGTCCTCATGTGTTTACATGTGCTATATTTTCTGAATATAACACACAAATGTATGGTTTCACATCCAGCGGTACCTGGGCTGCCCCGTGGTGTGGCTGTCAGACTGCTGAGCTTGAAATAAACATGCATGTTTCTCCCGCAGGCCAGGTCACTCCAGGCTCTATTTGCTTCCAGACAGGAACAGGAGAACCACTGGGATGAAAGGTTCCGTTCCTCTCAGGGTTGGCTAGAATGCTTAGGGTGAGACCCATGTGCCAGGCCAAGCTCCCAGTCTCCCTGGGGGAGGTGGAAACAAGTTTTCTACTGGATATAAAATGATATTGTTGGTACCAGACTTCTGTGGAAACTCAGCACTTCCAAAAGCTTGTGGTGATAAGGAAGCATTACAGCCCTTTGGATAAGCTGCTGTATTAACAGCAAGGGTGTGGGTGAAAACTCATGCCTGGTCAGCTTGGAGGGCCTGAGTTCAGGTCTGCTGAGACAAAGGCCTGGCTGGCCAGAGGTGGGTCCATTCCCGGGGAAGGGGGGGGGGGTGTCCTTGGCTGGAAGGAGGTCAACACT
Organism: Psammomys obesus; assembly: GCF_907164565.1. Lineage (NCBI taxonomy): Eukaryota > Metazoa > Chordata > Mammalia > Rodentia > Muridae > Psammomys > Psammomys obesus. The sequence goes on from NW_026591086.1 coordinate 32,192,147, forward strand.
ACGCTCTCAGCAGACTTCAGGGTTGATCTGGAAAAGAGATCCAAGCCCTGGAGATCAATGGCAAATTTCCAGAGAAAAGAGGAGGCCTCCCTTCCCCAGAATAAGTAAGAAGTCTCAGGAGGCCATAGTAGAGAAATAGAAAGAGAGAGCTTTGTTTGTTAATGAGTGATTTATAACCCTTGGTGTAAGAAAACAGACACATCAATAAATGGAATCAAGAAGACTTAGCCGTAAAACTGCACATACATGGAGAACAATTTTTTTTGTTTGTTTTAATTCTAGATTTTTTAAATTTTATTTCATTTATATATTTATTTATTACAACTTATTCACTTTGTATCACTGCCACAGCCCCCTCCTTCCTCTCCTCCCAGTCCTATCCACCCTCCCTCTTCTCCCCCTTTTCCTAGTCCCCTGATAAGGGAGGACTTCCTTCCCTTCTATCTGACCCTAGCTTATCAGGTCTCATCAAGGCTGGCTGCATCATATTCCTCTGTGGCCTGGCAAGGCTGCACTCCCCAGGCAGAGGTGATCAAAGAGCAGGCCACTGAGTTCATGTCAGAGACAACCCCTGTACCGCTTAGGAGGGAATCCACTTGGAAACTGAGCAGCCAATGGGCTTCCTCTGAACAGGGGGGGTCTAGGTCCTCTTTGTGCATGGTCCTTGACTGGAGTGTTGGTCTCTGCAGGCTCCCCTGGGCCCAGGTTTTTTGGCTCTGTTGTTCTCTTTGTGGAGTTCCTGTCCCCTCCAGGTCTTTCTATCTCCCTCTTCTTTCGTAAGTATACCTGTACTCTGCCCAAAGTTTAGCTATGAGTCTCAGTATCTTCTTTGATACCCTTGTGGGTAGAATCTTTCAGAGGTCCTCTGTGGAAGGCTCTGGTCCTGCTCCCTGTCTTCTCCTACTTCTGACGCCCTGTTTGCCCTTAAGACACATATGATATATACTTACTTAGAAGTGGATATTAGCCGTATAATATAGTATAAACATAATGAAATCTATAGCCCTAAAGAAGCTAAACAACAAGGAGGATCCTATGGGCAAGTGCTTTTGATGCGAAAGTCAGAAATATATGCTGGAAATAAAAGACAGTATCTTTAACAAATGGTTCTGGGGGAAAATGGATGTCTGCATGTCTGCGCATAGAGATCCCTATTTCTCACAATGAACAAAACTCAACTCCATGGAAAAGATGTAATCATAAAACATATGCACTGACAATGATAAAAGATAAAGTTTGGAATAATCTTGAACTCATTTTCACAGGATAAGATTTTCTGAACAGAACACGATTAGAGCATACACTAAGAGCAACAATTAATAAATGGGACCTCATAAAACTCAAGAGCTTCTGTAAGGCAGATACACAGGACAAGCTGGCAGAATGGGAAAATATTTTTTTTACCAACTCCATATCCAACAGAGTGCTTATATCCAAAATATATAAAGAACTTAAGAAATTAGATATAGAAATCAAATAGTTCAATTTTTAAAATGGGGTAAAGAGTTAAAGAGAGAATTTTAATACAGGGATCTCAAATGGCAGAGAAACACTTAAAGAAAATTTCAACATCTTTAGCCATCAGGAAGATGCAAATCAAAACTACTTTGAGATTCTAGCTTATACTTATTAGAATGGTTAATATCAGTAACTTAAGTGATGGCTCATAGCTGAGCATCTGAAGTAAAGGGAACACTCCTCCATTGTTCATGGGAGTGCAAACTTGTACAACCAGTGTGGAAATCAGTGTGATGTTTTCTCAGAAAGAGGAAAAATGATTTAGTTCAAGATCCAGATGAATAACTTTTGGACATATACCAAAAGGGTGACTTTATCCAACCATGAGGACATTTGATCAACTATATTAATTGCTTCTCTATTCACAACAGCCAGAAATTGGAAGCAACCTAGATTTCCCTCAAAAAAATATAGATAAAAAAATATGGTATATTTACACAGTGGGATATTATTCAGCTTTTTTTTAGTTAGTTATTTTTGTTTGTTTTAGTTTTTAACTCAGAATAAAATTTGCAGAAAAAAGGTATAAAAAAAAAAAAGAATTCATTCCCAGTGAGGTAACTCAGACCCAGAAAGATAAATGTGGTAAGTATTTACCTGTATGTGGATAGTATTGTTTAAATAAATGACAAGTAAGCTATAATCTATAGATTGTGAGTTTAGATATAGAGGAAGAGACTACTGGGATATCCCTAGGAGGGAGACATAGAATAATAAGTGTTGACATACGTTTCAAAGAACGATTTTATTTACATTTCTTATACCCTTTTCTCCCTACTCTACCCCAATCCCTTCCAACACCATAACACCAAGTAGGAGAGAGAAGGGTTAGTGGGAGAGGAGGCACAGTTCTCTTAGCTGCTTCCTACAGGTTAGGGTTGTTGGGTTCCTTGGAGCCAGTCCAATCCTCTTGTCATGAGATCCCCAACTTCTTGTCTCACAACAGCAACCAGAAGCAGCAAAGAGGAAGCAGCAGCCGCCTTGTTCTTTCTCTTTCTCCACGCTCTCTGGACTCTGGCATTTATTCTCTCCAGAGTCCTCAGATTTAAACTATTTGCAGCTGTCAAAGAGCTCGTCTCAGAGCCCAAACAAACCAAATAGTCTGCTGCTGTGGACCATCTGAATCAGTCCCACATTCTACACCTGAGACCAAAACAAAAACATTTTTATATCCACAACAAATGAGTTTTATGTGTAGACTTGGGGAATAGTGGGAAACAGAAATGGGAGGAACAGTTATCAGTAGACTAAAAGCTTCTCTGGAAATCTCTGAACACCACAGGCTATTGCAAAAATAATAGGTTGTTCTCAGATGATACAAAGCAACACTGACACAACTCAGTTGAATGTGGAGAGGTCAAGCTGGAGTCTGCATAGAAACTTCACTATGTTCTAGTGTCTTGGTATGGAAAGATACTCTGCAGGCTACTAAAAGAAAAAATATACACACCAACCACCTCACAGATCTTTGATCTACAATGATGTCCTGCCAACAAAATATGCTAGGGCAATTGTTGCACAAAGCCAATGGGATTACCAGCTAATGCCTGATTTGACACACACACACACACACACACACACACACACACACACATATGAATCTAGAAACACATCAAATACTTCATAGTCCATGATCAAGTAATTTTCATACCAGGGATGGTTCAACATAAAAAAAAAAATTATAGCAGTGTCATCCAACCAAACTAAAAGAAAGAACACACACACACACACACACACACACATACACACATACACACACAATCATCTCATTAGATGCACAAAGGCCTTTGACAAAATCCAACACCATTTCACAATAAAAGTCTTTGGGGGATCAGGGATACAAGGTCCCTGATATTTATACTAAATATAATGAAGCCAATATGCAGCACGCCAACAGACAACATCAAATTAAATGGAGACAAACTTAAAGCAATCTCACTAGATTCAGGGACAACACAAGGCTGCCAACTCTCTCCACATATCTTCAGTATAGTACTTGAAATTCTAGCTAGCACAATAAGACAACAAAAGGGGATCAAGATGATACAAATAGGGAAGGAAGAAGTCAAAGTGTCGGTATTTGCAGATGATATGATAGTATTGATTAGTGACCTCGACAATTCTATCACAGAACACCTACAGCAGAAAAACACCTTCAGCAAAGTGGCTGGATACAAAATTAACTAAAAAAAAAAAAATCAGTAGTCTTCCTCCACACAAATGACAAACAGGATAAGAAAGAAATTAGGGCTTCACAATAGCTACAAATAATATAAAGGTGTGACTCTAACCAAGCAAGTATAAAAAAAAAAATTCAAGTCTCTTAAAAAAGTAATTGAAGAAGATGGAAAGTTCTCCCATGCTCATGGATCTGTAACATAAGAAAAATGTACACCTTACCAAAGGCAATCTATAGATTCAATTTAATTCCAATCAAAATACCAACACAATTCTTCACAGACCTTGAAAAAACAATTCTTAACTTCATATGAAAAAAAACAAAAAACCTCAGAGTATTTAAAACAATCCTACACAATAAAAGAGCTTCTGGAACTATCTTCATCATAATAAAAACTATGTATTACTGACAGAAACAGATTGGTTTATCAATGGAATTGGAATCAAAGACGGAGAAATAAACACACATACCTACAAACACTTGATCTTGGACAAAGAAGCCAAAACATACAATGGAAAAAAAGAAAGTATCTTCAACAAATGTTGCAACAGAAGTCTAACTGGATGTCTACATTAAAAAAATGCAAATAGATCCATATTTGTCACCCTTCACAAAACTCAAGTTCAAATAGATCAAATACTTCAGTACAAACTGGATACACTAAATCTTCTAGAAGAGAAAGTGGGGAAGAGCCCTGAACTGATTGGTCCAGGAAACAACTTCCTGAACAGAACACTGTCAGCAGAACAAAACAACAGCCTACATATTGGGAAAATATCTTCACCAACCCTACATCCAACAAAAGGCTAATATGCAAAATATGTAAAGAAATCAAGAAGTTAAATAACAAAAGGTAAATAATCCAATTAAATAATGGGTTACAGAATTCTCAATATAGGAATCTTGAATGTCTGAGAAGCACTTAAAGAAATGCACAATATTATTATTAAAAAAAAGAAAGGAAGGAAGGAAGGAAGGAAGGAAGGAAGAAAGAAAGAAAGAGGATGAAACTAGCCCAGAGAGAAGTTAATTGCACTCACCAAAGCAGGAATGCAAGAAACATTGAAGTCCTTTGCCACTGAACATGGAGTTACAGGATGAGGAATTTACCTGCTGGTCTTTGGTTTTGGTTTTTAATATTTCCTTACTATGAACCATTTCCTCCATTTTGGAATAGTAATGTACAGTTTGATCCATTGTATAAAGCAAATAAGCTTTATTTTTACAGAGGTTACAGCTAAGAGATTACCTTAAGTCTCAGTTAGACTTCAGACTCTAAAACTGTACTGAGAGAATGAAAGACTTTGAGGACACTTTAGATTTCTATGAATGTATTTGTCATTAAGATATGGCCATAGTAAGGGGAACAGGGGCTATTTCTGACAGGAACTCAATGACTGGCTCTTTGACCTCCCCACCTCCCAAGGGAGGAGCAGTACTGTTAGGCCACAGAGGAGGACTTTGCAGCCAGTCCTGAAAATACCTGACAAACGGAGTCATATGAAAGGGGAGGAGGTCCTCCCCTATCAGTGGACTTGGAAAGGGGCAGGGAGGAGATGAGGGAGGGAGGGTGGGATTGGGGAGGGAATGAGGGATACAGCTGGGATACAAAATTAACAAAATGTAACTAATGAGAATAATTTAAAAAAAAGGAAAAAAAAAGATATGGCTATAGGTCTCTGTGAGTTAGACAGCTAAATGTGGCAGTTTAAATAATAAAGGACCCCATATTTTCATTTTAAAAAAAAGGAGAATGCAAGTCAAAAAGATTCTGCGATTACATCTTACACCAGTCTCAATGGCTAAGATTAAAAACTCAGGTGACAGGGGTTGTCTCTGACATGAACTCAGTAGCTGGCTCTTTAATCACCTCCCCCTGAGGAGAAGGGGCCGGCAGCCCTACCAGGCCACAAAGGAAAACAATGCAGGCAATCCTGATGAGAACTGATAGGCTTGGGTCAGATGGAAAGGAGGAGAACCTCCACTATCAGTGGACTAGAGGATGGCCATAGGAGGAGATAAGGGAGGGTGGGAGGGATTGAGAGGGGATGAAGGCATGGGCTACAGTTGGGATACAAAGTGAATAAATTGTAATAAATAAAAAAGAAAAAATCTCAAATGACAACACATGCTGTAGAGAATGTGGAGAAAGGGGAACCCTCCTCCACTGCCTATGGGAATGTAAACTTGTACACCTTTAAAAATCAATCAGGAACTTTCTCATAAAACTGGGGATAACTCTACCTAAACACCCAGCTATACCACTCCTAAGCATATACCCAAAAGATGCTCCACTATACAAGAACATTTACTCAGCTGTGTTCATAGAAGCTCTATTCGTAATAGCCAGAAAGTGGCAACAACTCAGAACTCCCCTCAACTGAATAATAGATAAAGAAACTGTGGTGCATTTACACAATGGAATGCTACTCGGCTATTAAAAAGAAGGAAATCATGAAATTAGCAGGCACATGTTGGACTAGAAAAAATCAACCTGATTGAGGTAACTCAGACCCAGAAAGAAATACATGGTATGTACTCACTTAAGCGGATATTAGCAATGTAGCACAAGCTAATCTTATTACAATTCACAGACCCAAAGAAGTTAAGAAACAAGCAGGTTCCATGGCAGGATGCTAGAATCTCACTCAGAAGGAGAGAAAGAATAGTCACTGGAAGTGGATGAAGAAAGGGTCCAAAATAAGAGAGGAAACACTTAGGGAAATGAGGATATGGATCAGATTTGTGGATTGCAGGAGTGGGAGGACAGAGGGTTTGCAGAGAGAAAGGAAACCATGGGTGGGCACATCTCTGACCCGAGCTGGAGACCAGCAACAAGGTGGGCACTGAGAGGATATGGGGATAACCCTAGCTGAGTGGCAAGGAAAATGTAGACTGGAGAGACCAGCCTCTAATCAGACAGGACTCCTGGTGGAGGGAGGGGAACACAAATCCACCCACAAAAATTTCTATCCAGAATTTACTCTGCCTACAGGATGTGCAGGGATAAAGATAGAGCAGAGATTGAGGGAATGTGCAACCAGTGCCTGGCCCAACCTGAGACCCACCCCATGAGAAAGAGTCAACCCCTGAAATTATTGATGATGCTCTACTGTGATTGCAGATGGGTGCCCACCGTGGCAGTCCTCTGAAAGGCTCCACCCAGCAGTGGATAGAAACAGAAACTGAGATTCACAACCAAACAGTTGTTGGAGTACATGGAGCCTTACAGAAGATTGGGGAGGAGAGAAGAGAAGGACCGGAGGGAACAGAAGAACAACAGTCTCAACTAACCTGGGCCCAGATTAGCTTGCAGAGACTGAAGCACCAACCATGGACCATGCATAGACTAGATCTAGGCCCTCTACACACACACACACATATATCCAATGGGCAGCTTAGCCTCCATGTGGGTCCCCTGGAAAGGGCATGGGGGCTGTCTCTGACATGGTCTCTGTTGCATGTCTTTTGATCACTTTCCCCTGTTGGGGCTGCCCTGTGAGTACACTGTGAAAGATGACTTTCACAGTCCTGTTGCAACTAGATGTGCTGGGGTAGACTTGTGGAGTGAACTCCCTTTTCTGAGGGGCAGAGAAGGAGGAATAAGGAAATGAGGAAGAGATGGAAGGGAAGAACTGCAAAGAGAGGGGGAAGGGGACTAAGATGGCATTATAAAGAGAATAACTAAATATTAAAAATTATTTAAAAATCTATTGATCAATAAATAGACATATTGATATATATACATATATGAATATGTATGTATTAGTGGTATTTTAAAACTAACAAGTATGTATAGGTAAGGGTGTTAACTAAAAGGCGAAGGTGATTAATCCTCATTTAGAAAGACAAATGGGATGTGCATTGAACTTATGACAGGAGTCTACCACAAAAGGCATCTGAAAGACTCTACCTAGCAGTGTTTCAAAGCAGACACTAAGACTCATAACCAAACCCTCGGCAGAGTGTAGGGAATCATATGAAAGAAGGGAAGTTAGTATGATATGGAAAGGATAAGAGCTCTACAAGGACCAAATATATCCGGGCACAGGGTCTTTTCTGAGACTGACACTCAACCAAGGACAATCTATGGATATAACCTAGAACTTCTGCTCGGATGTGGCCCGTGGTAGCTCAGTAACCAAGTAGTTTTCCAAAGTAAGGGGAACACGGACTATTTCTAACAGGATCTCAAGGGCAGGCTGTTTGACACCCCCCCCAAGGGGAGGAGCAATCTGTTAGGCCACAGAGAAGGACTTTGCAGCCAGCCCTGAAGATACCTGATAAAACAAGGTCAAATGAAAGGGGAGGAGGTCCTCCCCTATCAGTGGACTTGGAAAGGGGCAGGGAGGAGACCAGGGAGGGAGTGTGGGGTTGGGGAGGGAATGAGGGAGCGGGATACAGCTGGGACACAGAGTTAACAAAATGTAACTAAAAAGAAAAATAAAATTAAAATAAAATAAAATTTTAATAAAATTATTATTGTTATATGTCTTACAAATTGCATCTTAAATTGTGCTTGGCAATATAGGCATGCAAAAGCCCGAAGCAGTATCACATTAAATTCAAGGCTTTCCTAAGCTATAGAAATAGCTGCTTCTTACACCAGCTCTTAATAAATAAATACCAATGTTACTATAATAAAACCCTGAAAGCATTTTCCTGAAAGGAAAAATAACAGTGCAGAAAATAGTAGTATAAGACAATCAATATGGAAAAACTGACCTGTAAAATTATTTAAATGCAGTGAAATCTTTAATGGACACATGCTTTTCAGAAAATATGTTTGGATACTAATTATGTAAATTTATGCACTTTGTTAACAATTAGGAATAAAATCTTTGTATGTTTGCCTTGAACTTGGCAAAAAGTTACACAAAATGCTATAAAATAGGGCTTAGTGAAAACAGATTTTAATTTAATGCCTGGTTAGGCATTACATATATGATTTGGCAAGTAGTTTAATATGAAATCAATATGTTTATGTAAGGATGCAGACCAAAATAACTTAGAAGTGTTTTCTCTTTTTTAGTATTTTTTAAAACCTTTAAAAATTATTATCATTTATTACAAGTTATTCGATTTGTATCCCAGCTGTGGCCCCCTCCCTCATCTCCTTCCAAACCCATCCTCCCTGCCTCTTCTCCTCCTCTTCTATTTGACCCTAGCCTATCAGCTCTCATCATGGAATTTTATGAAAGAAAGGGGAGATAGGAAGACCTGAAGGGAACAGGAGCTCCAAAAGGAGACCAACAAAGACAAAAAACTAAGCCGTGGGAGTCCTGCAGAAACTGATACTCCAACCAAGAACAGTGCATGGAAAGGACCTAAAACCCAGGTTCGGATGTAGCCCATAGACTCAGTTTCCAAATGGGGTTCCTAGTAAGGGGAACAGAGACTTTCAGTGGCATGAACTCAGTGACAGCTCTTTGATCTCCCCCTGAGGTGTGCAGCCTTGCTAGAAGTACTTTTTTCTTATTAATACTGTTGAATGACAGAAATACATGCTATAATTAGACTTACTGGATTTTGGAAGTTAAACTCATTCTTAAAATACAACTCTAAATTTTTGTGCAGTAACATGACAAAATATTTAAGAATAAGAATGTGTTATTAACTGATCCTAGCTTATCAGGGCTTATGAGGACTGGCTGGTTGGTCTGCCACTGTGGACTGGCAAGGTTGCCCTCCAATGGGGATGTGATCAACAAGCACGTCACTGAGTACATGTTAGAGACAGTCCTTAATGCTCTTACTCGGGAACCCAAATAGAAACAGAGCTGTCATGGGTTACATCTGAGCAGGGGTTCTAGGTCCTCTACATGCATGTTCCTTTATTAGAGCATCAGTTTCTGCAGGTCCCCCAGGATCAGATTTCTTGGCTCTGTTGGTCTCCTTGTGGAGTTCCTGTCCCCTCCTGGTCTTTCTGTCTTCCCCTTTTTACTTAAGATTCCCTATACTCTGCCCAAAGTTTGGCTATGAGTCTCAGCATCTACTTCAGATAGTCTTTCAGAGGCCCTATGTGGTAGGTTTCTGCAGGTAGTAGAAAAGAAGGAACTCCCTTATCAGTGGGCTAGGGGAGGGGCATAGGAAGAGAAGAGGAAGGGTGGGTGGGCTTGAAGGAGATGAGGGAGGGGGCTACAGCCAGGATACATAGTGAATAAATTTCAATAATAAATAAATAAGCACATAAACAAACAAATAAGCAAACAAACATATAAAGTTTTATTACTAATTGATTTGTTAACACAAGTAAAGATACACACGTATTTTTATACACACATATACAAGTAAGACATGGAGACAGGGCTACTTTAGTAATGCCTGCTCCTTTCCTGCAATGTGTGACTGGTGTGCTTGGACCACAGATTCTTGAAGTCCCCAATATTCCTGTGCCTCAGAACATCTACTCCCTTCCTACTCATCAAATTGTGCTAAATATTATATTTTATAATAGATATTATATTAACATATATAATTATAATATAATTCCTATTGTGAAAATATTTGGAAAACACCTTGTATTTACTAGAACGTTTTTCTTGAACACTGTTATGAGAATGGCCAGGAAGATAAAATAACAATATCTCACAGCCTAAATGTAAATCTAATGTTAGACAGAGTTTAAATGTTTTCCTATATAAATATCTGTTTTAAATACTGTATTTGCAGATCAACAAATTTAATGTACTTACAAGACACCTGTACCATTTTTAGTGAATACTTCCAATGACACTAAGATAATTAAGGATTCTTATTTTCTCATCAGTAACAATGGACTCAACCTCTAAATTATTCCGAAGTACAGATTAAAAAAAAAAAAACTGTCTTATTGCTCTAGCAAAGACTTTCAGCACTATGTTGAAGAGATATGGAGAGAGTGGGCAGCCTTGTCTTGTCCCTGATTTCAGTAGGATTGCTTTAAGTTTCTCTCCGTTCAGTTTGATGTTGGCTATAGGCTTGTTGTAAATCGCCTTTACTATGTTTAGATATGTGCCTTGTATCCCTGATCTCTCCAGTACTTTAAACATGAATGGATGTTGGATTTTGTCAAATGCTTTTTCAGCATCTAGGGAGATTATCATGTGGTTTTTTCTTTCAGTTTGTTAATATGGTGGATCACATTGATGGATTTCCGTATAATGAACCACCCCTGCATACCTGGGATGAAACCTACTTGGTCATAGTGGATAATATCTTTGATGTGTTCTTGGATCCGGTTTGCAAGTATTTTGTTAAGTATTTTTGCATCAATGTTCATAAGGGAGATTGGCCTGAAATTCTCTTTCTTTGTTGAGTCTTTGTGAGGTTTAGGTACCAAGGTGATTGTGGCTTCATAGAAGGAGTTTGGTAATGTTCCTTCTGTTTCTATTTTGTGGAATAGTTTGAAGAGAATTGGAGTTAGCTCTTCTTTGAAGGTCTGGTAGAATTCTGTGCTGAAGCCATCTGGTCCTGGGCTTTTTTTGGATGGGAGACTTTTGATGACTGCTTCTATTTCTTTGGGGGATATAGGACGATTTAATTGATTTACCTGGTCCTGATTCAGGAGATCAAGGGGATACAGAAGGGAAAGGAAGAAGTCAAATTATCACTATTTGCAGATGATATGCTAGTATACATGAGTGACCCCAAAAACTCTACCAGGGAACTCCTACAGCTGATAAACACCTTCAACAAAGTGGCCGGATACAAAATTAACTCAAAAAAATCAGTAGCACTCCTGTATACAAAAGACAAAATGGCTGAGAAAAAAATTAGAGAAACAACACCATTCACAATAGCCACAAATGACATAAAGTACCTTGGTGTAACCCTAACCAAGGAAGTCAAAGACTTGTATGAAAAAAATTTCAAGTCTCTGAAGAAAGAATTAGAGGAAGATATGAGAAGATGGAAAGATCTCCCATGCTCATGGCTTGGCAGGATTAACATAGTAAAAATGGCCATCTTACCAAAAGCAATCTACAGATTTAATGCAATTCCCATCAATTTGCCAACACAATTCTTTACAGACCTGGAAAGAAAAATTCTCAACTTCGTATGGAATAACAAGAAACCCAGAATTGCTAAAACAATCCTCTACAATAAAAGATCTTCTGGAGGTATCTCCATCCCTGATCTCAAGCTGGACTATAGAGCAACAGTTATAAAAACTGCATGGTACTGGCATAGAAACAGAATGGTGGATCAATGGAATCAAACAGAAGACCCAGAAATAAACCCACACACTTACGGACACCTGATTTTTGACAAAGATGCCAAAACCATACAATGGAAAAAAGATAGCATCTTCAACAAATGGTGCTGGTCCAACTGGATGTCTACATGTAGAAAAATGAAAATAGATCCATACTTATCACCCTGCACAAAACTGAAGTCCAAGTGAATCAAAGACCTCAACATAAAACCAGACACATTAAATTAGCTAGAAAAAAAAGTGGGGAATACCCTAGAACTCATTGGTACAGGAGAAAACTTCCTGAACAGAACACCAACAGCACAGGCTCTGAGAGCAACAATCAATAAATGGGACCTCATGAAATTGAAAAGCTTCTGTAAAGCAAAGGACACCGTCATCAAAACAAAGCGGCTGCCTACAGATTGGGAAAGAATCATCACCAACCCTTTATCTGACAGAGGACTCATATCCAATATATATAAAGAACTAAACAAGCTGAAAAGCAATAAACCAAGTAATCCACTTAAAAAATGGGGAACAGAGCTAAAGAGAGAATTCTCAACAGAGGAATATTGAATGGCAGAGAAGCACTTAAAGAAATGCTCAACCTCATTAGCCATTAGAGAAATGCAAATCAAAACAACCCTGAGATTTCACCTTACACCCATCAGAATAGCCAAGATGAAAAACTCAAGTGATAGCACATGCTGGAGAGGTTGTGGAGAAAGGGGAACCCTTCTCCACTGCTGGTGGGAATGTAAACTTTTACAACCACTCTGGAAATCAATCTGGCGCTTTCTCAGACAGCTAGGAGTAGCGCTTCCTCAAGATCCAGCCATACCACTCCTAGGCATATACCCAAAAGAGGCACAAGTACACAAAAAGGACATTTGCTCAACCATGTTTGTAGCAGCTTTATTTGTAATAGGCAGAAGCTGGAAACAACCCAGATGCCCCTCAACTGAAGAATGGATGCAGAAACAGTGGTACATCTATACAATGGAATATTACTCAGCAATGAAAAATAAGGAAATCATGAAATTTGCAGGTAAATGGTGGGACCTGGAAAGGATCATCCTGAGTGAGTTGTCCCGGAAGCAAAAAGACACGCATGGTATATACTCACTCATATAAACATACAATGTAGAACAAACCCACTAAAATCTATAAATCTAAACAAACTAAGCAAAAGAGAGGACCCTAACTAAAATGTTCAATCCCCATCCTGAAAGGCAAAGAGGATGGACATCAGAAGAAAAAGAAAATAGGAAACAACCTCGGAACCTGCTACAGAGGGCCCCTGAAAGCCAGAAGAAAACAGGAAACAACCTTGAAACCTGCCACAGAGGGCCTCTGAAAGCTTCTGCAGTATAGACTGTCAAAGCAGATGCTGAGCCTCATGGCCAACTGATGGGCAGAGTGAATGGAATTCTATGTAAGAAGTGGGAAATAGTAAGAGCTGGAGGGGACGGGAACTCCAAAGGAGAGCAACAGAACAAGATAATTTGAACACAGGGAACTTCCCAGAGACTCATACTCCAACCAAGGACTATTCGTGGAGATGACCTGGAACCCCTGCACAGGTGTAGCCCATGGCAGTTCAGTGTCCAAGTGGGTTACATAGTAATGGGAAAAGGGACTGCCTCTGACATAATCTGATTGGCCTGCTCCTGCTCGTTGTTCACTTCCCCCTGAGGGGGGAGCAGCCTTATCAGGCCACAGTAGAGGACAATGCAGCCACTTTTGATGAGAACTGATAGACTAAGATCAGAAAGGAGAGGACAACCTCCCCTATCAGTGGACTTGGGGAGTGGCATGCATGCAGAAAGGGGAGGGAGGGTGGGATCAGGAGGGGAGGAGGGAGGGTCTTATGGGGGATACAAAATGAATAAAGTGTAATTAATAAAAAATTAAAAAAAATAAAAATAAAAAATTATTTATTTAGAAAAAAAAACATGTAAGCTTCTGTACTGAAATAATATAATGCTGAGATTTTCCTGAAAGGTCTAAAATGGCACTAATTCCATGGTTTCATGTTAGTGTGCAATAGTTAAATAAAATGTAGATATATTTTTTCCTAGAATATGTACCTTGAAAAATAATCTCTTGATGAAATATGAACATATATTGGGAGGAAAATAACTCCAGATTTTTTACAAATGTCATCTTTTTAAATGACATTGAGTGGACAAATATCTGTTGTCATGATTTAAACAGCTGATTATGTTTTATACATGGGAACCACAATATCTTTGTCCTGGTTGTGTTGGTCACTTGATCCTGTTGCTTCAAGTGCTATGGAATTAGAGATCATGATAAAATGGGAGTATGAAAAAAGAATTTCATTCACCCAGGGCAAAGACAGTGGGAGTTGTGAGGAGGGGGGAAGGAGTAAGCTATCCTCATATTCATGTCTCCAATAACCTAAACACCTCTATAATCATTTGTCTTCTTAAAGTAACGACATCTCCCAGGGAAACAACATTTTGGAGCAACTGCACCTCCAAAACAAGGCCCTTGTCAGAGATTTCAGATCTAAGTGTTGCACCAAACTTGTGAGTAAAGTAAGTCTATATTTTACTATAATCTTCAAAATTAGAATGTTCATTATCAAATCAATCACCAATAAATTATGAGTACCTTCAGGTTTTAAGCGACCCACACCATGTCATAGGTTAGGTTCATTATAAAAAGAGCTGCTTAAAGTAATTGCACATAGATGTTCCCATCTTCCTGTTGATCACCTTCCTAAGGTCCAAGGATTCTAGTGTCATGGTGTCTCCTTCTATCTTACGGGAAATAAAACTCCTTCTTCTTTTCCACCTTCTCCATCTTTTTCTTCCCCAATTATCAGAGACCTCTCCTCCTGTCAGCCCAATTAGACAAGAAAAGCAGGACCCGTTTCAGAGTGTCAAGATCAACATTACATCATAGAAAGAGTGCTACCTACTTCTGCTTGGTGCGTCTACAGTTGTCAGTTCACGCTATTGTTTTTGCAGTAAACTCAATGAAGTACAACTACACATTTTCAATCAGGAGTGTGATTTGACACGAGGAAAATACCTCTGAATATTCAAAACACAAATATTTAACAACATGTATGTATGATTCTAGGGTGAACTATTTGGCACCAGACAACAAATTGGAGTGCTCTTCCCTAGGTAGAGCCAACTCACCCACAGTCAGGTTCACAGGTTAAACTTAGAAATATATGTGTGTACATGGATAAATACATGCATGCAGTAACAAGTAATGAAAAATAGTCATGAACATGAAAGATGGTAGGAGGGATGGTTGGGAGGGTTTGAAGGGAGGACAAGGAAGGTAAAGATGTGATTAAATTATACTGTGAAAAATTTGCAAAATGAAATAAAACAAAAGAATACTTATCTATAATATTGTTAGCATTCATATTTTAAATTACATATTGATAAATATTTATTCATATGTACTTTTGTTGAAAATAAGAGCATAGCTGTACTATAACCTACAGATATTTAATAGCTTTTGGAATTTTTTTCATTAATAATGACTTTTTTAGTGTCATTTGTATGACAATTTAAAACAAGATTTTTATTGACAGAATTATTTAAAAAGCACCTTAAAATTGATTTGATTTCCATAATTTAAAAAAAAGAAAGTATATAAACCTAGCTCCTCTTTTATTTTCTATAAATTCTCCAAGATCCTGTCTTTCTTATCCATGAAACTCATGAAAGTATGATTTTTAGTAGGTTTATCCTATATTATACATCTATATGAGTGAGTATATACCGTGTGTGTCTTTCTGTTTCTGAGAGAGCTCACTCAGGATGATCTTTCCAGTTTCCACTATTTACCTGCAAATTTCATGATTTCCTTGTTTTTCATTACTGAGTAATATTCCATTGTGTAGATGTACCACAATTTCTGTATCCATTCTTCAGTTGAGGAGTATCTGAATTTTTTCCAGCTTCTGGCTATTACAAATAAAGCTGCTACAAAGATGGTTGAGCAAATATAATATAGGATAAACCTACTAAAATCTGTACATCTCAAGAAATTAATCAAGAGAGAGGACTCTGACTAACATGCTCAATCCCCATCCTGAAAGGCAAAGAGGATGAGCATCAGAAGAAGAAGAAAACAGGAAACAAGTTAGGAACCTGCCACAGAGGGCCTCTGAAAGGCTCTGCCCTGCAGACTATCAAAGCAGATGCTGAGACTTATGGCCAAATGTTGGGCAGAGTGCATGGAATCTCATGAAAGAAGTGGGAAATAGTTAAGACCTGGAGAGGACAGGAACTCCACAAGGAGAGCAACAAAACTAGAAAATTTGAACATAGGGGTCTTTCCAGAGACTCATGCTCCAAACAAGTACCATGCATGGAGATAACCTAGAACCCCTGCACAGATGTAGCCTATGGCAGTTCAGTGTCCAAATGGGTTCCATAGTAATAGAAAGAGGGACTGCCTCTGACATAATCTGAGTGGCCTGTCCTTTGATCACCTCCCCCTAAGGGGAGAGCAGCCTTACCAGGCCACAGAAGATGACAATGCAGCCACTCCTGATGAGATCTGATAGACTAAGATCAGAGGAAGGAGAGGAGGACCTCCCCTATCAGTGGACTTGGGGATGGGCATTTGTGAAGAAGGGAGTGGGAGGGTGGGAATGGGAGGGGAGGAGAGAGGGGTTTATGGGGGATACAAAGTGAATAAAGTGTAACTAAAAAAAAGTTTAAAAAAGTAGGAATTTTTAAAAGAATGTTTTTCTAATTTATTTAAGTGGGTATTCCATTTTAATATTTTGTGTTATTTTCATAGAATATAGTGCAATTTAATAATTCTACAGAGGCTTTCTTAGCGATATGAGCACTGTTGTGTTAATAGGCAGAGTTATGCAAAAGTAACCTTCAGTGTGAACTTATATCATTAATATCTTTTTTTATAGTTAGGAAAAAGACCTTTGTGATACTCTAAAAGTTATTTAGAATATTGAAAATGAAAAGAAATCATTTTCCTTTGAAAATATTTGTAGATTTAATATATTCCTTAATGATAAGAGTGGTTTACTACTCATAAAATTCAAATCATGGAACTTAGAAAAAAGATGTTGAGAAATAATATCTACTTACAAGTGTCCTATCTACAAGCCTTTTGCCAAAATATTATAGGAAATATTTGCTTTTTACTATATATCACAAATAGATGATATGTTAATAAAGCATTTTCTGATAAATATTCTTAATTTATGTACTTATTTAATGCAGTGAACACTAAGTATTTTAAAATGATAACTTGAAGGACAGCAAGACAGTTTACCACGCTAGCTAGCAACTCGAGTTTAATCTTTAGAACCACGCCTTACAAAGGAGAAATCGATTCCCACAAGTTGTCTGCTGGAAATTCATTCTTAGGCTATAACACTTATACTCCTCTCCCTCCCAACACACACACACACACACACACACACACACACACACACACACTTACCTACAAATAAATCAACAAATAGGTACAATGTAATTAGAGACTGCATGAACCTAAAGTGATACAGTATATTTTATATGAATGTACAGGAGAATCCCCCATGTCCAATAGATTAGCTGGTATAGTTATGTTTTCCTATATTTGGTGTGAGCATTTACTGATTTAATGAACAGTAGGAGTGCCTGTAACAAAGATGTTATTGTTAACAAGCAAATTAGCCATAAACGATATTTGCGAATTTAGTTTTCATAGTACAGATTTAAAACAATTATACTCTTATAAATGCATCCAAACATTTATTTCATTCAATTTAAGTATTGACAAAAATCATAATAAGGTTATTAATAAATGAATGAGAATATGATAGATCTAATATTATTTGTAGTCAGAAAAAATTCAAGATATAATCATGGGCAAATCCCTTCACACTACTCATCAAAATTAATTTTGAAATTTTAAAACTGAAGTTTTGTTAATGCTCTCATCTTCTTATATTTTCATATTTATCTATCTATCTATCTATCATCTTTCCACAAATACACATCTTACTGAGTTCAATTATTGTTTTCACTCTGCACTGTGTTTAGAGATTAACATTTCGGATTGGAGAAAAGTCACTCAGTAAAACTGGCTCCCCTACCTCAGCAACCATTGACTGATTGCAGCTTTTTATCTGAGGACAAAACTCTGTGAAAACTTCTTCCATCTATGTGGACATACAGGCATGTTTAGAATCTGCAGGTCTTCAGCAGACAACTATATTGTGCAGAATTAATGACCACAACTTCCCTGTCATGTCCAGAAGAAACTCGTTCAGTAGTTCAAGTGTGCAGGCTTTTAAGGATTTTCAAATCCCACTTCCACGATTTTCCTGGATTCTTAGGAGTAGAGAGCTGTGTTTTATTTTTTTTTTCCTGTGTACTATTTTTTTATTTAATTTTATTTTTTTCTTATCAGTTACATTTTATTAACTCTGTATCCCAGCCGTGTCCCGATCCCTCATTCCCTCCCAATTCCACCCTCCCTCCCTCATCTCCACCTTGCCCCTTGCCAAGTCCACTGATAGGGGGGGAATCTCCTCCCCATTCATCCAATCCTGTTTTATCAGGTATCTTCAGGACTGGCTGCAAAGCCCTCCTCTGTGGCCTAACAGGACTGCTCCTCCCTTGGGGGGGTGGGGAGGTCAAAGAGCCAGTCATTGAGTTCCTGTTAGAAATAGTCCTTGTTCCCCTCACTATGGGAAACCAATTGGTTACTGAGTTACCACAGGCTACATCTGAGCAGAGGTTATAGGTTATATCCATACATGGTCCTTGGTTGAATGTCAGTCTCTGAGAGCTGTGTTTTAATGTGCCACATGGAAGTGAGCATCTCACAAGTATTTGTTCTTTACTTTTGGAGCAGTTGCAAATCTCTGTGATAATGTTTCCCTGCTTCAAAAAGAACTTCCTTTAATGACAGAGGAGTATTCAGCTTTCTACAGTTATTTTTTTTTATAGCTTAACAAATATTCACAATGTTTTATTTATTTTTTTTTGTCTTTTGTACAGCTTTTCTTTCTTTTTTTTATTTTTCTTTTTAGTTACATTTTGTTAACTCTGTGTCCCAGCTGTATCCCGCTCCCTCATTCCCTCCCCAACCCCACACTCCCTCCCTGGTCTCCTCCCTGCCCCTTTCCAAGTCCACTGATAGGGGAGGATCTCCTCCCCTTTCATCTGACCCTGTTTTATCAGGTATCTTCAGGGCTGGCTGCAAAGTCCTCCTCTGTGGCCTAACAGACTGCTCCTCCCCTGGGGGGGGGGGGGGGGGTCAAACAGCCTGCCCTTGAGATCCTGTTAGAAATAGTCCGTGTTCCCCTTACTTTGGAAAACTACTTGGATACTGAGCTACCACAGGCCACATCCGAGCAGAAGTTCTAGGTTATATCCATAGATGGTCCTTGGTTGAGTGTCAGTCTCAGAAAAGACCCTGTGCCCAGATATATTTGGTCCTTGTAGAGCTCCTATCCTTTCCATATCATACTTCCCTTCTTTCATATGATTCCCTGCACTCTGCCGAGGGTTTGGTTATGAGTCTTAGTGTCTGCTTTGAAACACTGCTAGGTAGAGTCTTTCAGATGCCTTTTGTGGTAGACTCCTGTCATAAGTTCTATGCACATCCCATTTGTCTTTCTAAATGAGGATTAATCACCTTCGCCTGTGTCCACTTTCTTGATTATCTTCTATAGGTGTGTAGATTTCATTATGTTTATCATGTCTTGTAGGTCTATATAAGCGAGTATATACCAAGTTTGTCTTTCTCCTTCTGGGATACTTCACTCAGAATGATCTTTTCTAGATCCCACCACTTGCCTGCAAATTTCATGATTTCCTCCTTTTTGATTGCTGAGTAGTATTCCATTGTGTAAAAATACCACAATTTCTGTATCCATTCCTCCGTTGATGGACATCTGGGTTGTTTCCAAGTTCTGGCTATTACAAATAAAGCTGCTACGAACATGGTTGAACAAATGTCCTTGTTGTGTACTTGAGCAAATTTTGGGTATATACCTCGGAGTGGTATAGCTGGGTCTTGAGGTAGCACTACTCCTAGTTGTCTGAGAAAGCACCAGATTGACTTCCAGAGTGGTTGAACCAGTTTACATTCCCACCAGCAATGGAGGAGGGTTCCCTTTTCTCCACAACCTCTCCAGCATGTGCTATCACTTGAGTTTTTCATCTTGGCCATTCTGATGGGTGTAAAGTGAAATCTCAGGGTCGTTTTGATTTGCATTTCCCTAATGGCTAATGAGGTTGAGCATTTCTTTAAGTGTTTCTCTGCCATTCGATATTCCTCCGTCAAGAATTCTCTGTTTAGCTCTGTTCCCCATTTTTTAAGTGGATTACTTGGTTTGTTGCTTTTCTGCTTCTTTAGTTCTTTATATATACTGGATATTAACCCTCTGTCAGATAAAGGGTTGGTGAAGATTCTTTCCCAATCTGTAGGCTGTCTATTTGTTTTGATGACAGTGTCTTTTGCTTTACAGAAGCTTTTCAGTTTCATGAGGTTCCATTTGTTGATTGTTGCTCTTAGAGCCTGTGCTGTTGGTGTTCTGTTCAGGAAGCTGTCTCCTGTGGAAATGAGTTCTAGGCTGTTTCCCACTTTTTTTTCCAGCTGATTTAGAGTATCTGGTTTTATGTTGAGGTCCTTGATCCACTTGGACTTTAGTTTTGTGCAGGGTGATAAATATGGATCTATTTTTATTTTTCTGCATGTAGACATCCAGTTGGTCCAGCACCATTTGTTGAAGATGCTGTCTTTTTTCCATTGAATGGATTTGGCTTCTTTGTCAAATATTGAGTATTCATAGGTGTGTGGGTTTATTTCTGGGTCTTCTATGCAGTTATAAGGTTACATTTCAGAAGGTAATTTTTAATAAGCATTCCCTAGATGCTGACATTTTAATTTTTTATTAAAATTTGTTTTTTTAAAGCTTCTCCATAGAAGCAGAAAGTTTACATTCTTTACTGGAATTTAGACAGTTGTTTAGTTTGACAGTTTCCTTTACAACATCCTTTTCCCTTCTTTTTTTTTTAATTTTTTATTAATTACACTTTATTCATTTTTCCCTTCTTTAAATAGTCTAAAAATTAAAACTTTAAAATTAAAAACTTTAAAATAGTCCATTTAAGAAATTAAATGATTATTGTGTGAAATCTTTTTGTTTGTTTGTGACAGGGTTTTTGTTTGTTTGTTTGTTTTTGTTTTGTTTTTTTGTAACTTTGACTGTCCTGAAGCTCACCCTATTGACCATGCTGGCTTCTACCTCAGAGATCTGCCTATCTCTGCCTCCTGCGTGCTGAAAATAAAGGTATGTGCCATTTACCTTACATTTCTCTGGCATTTTTATTAGAAATGAATCAGAAAATATATTTCCATAAAATTCTAGAAGTATACCCTGCCTATCTTCTCAAATGATAAGAGTTGGAGGTCTTCAGGAAGACCAGGATAACTGAACATTGATGTGATGTTGCTGAAGGACTGGAACATTGCAAGTGGTATGTAGTTAGAGGTGACAGTATGGGCATGGCAGATTCCATAAAAATTCAGAGACCTGTAGCTGATTGTCTATTGGTAAGATTTAAATAACTCCTTAGTGTTAGCTAATATTTCATTATCAGCTGGAAATATTCACCATTATTTTCATTAAAGAATCAGTGAAGTCTGAATTCAAACATATTTCACAAAAGAACAAAATACAGAATTTCTTATAGAAAAGATGGCTGCTGCCTGCATTGTGTATATGTTAATAGATGAACAAGTCTCCATTGATTCTTTACTCTTTTGTTCTGCTCAGTTTCTTCTTTTTAAAAACAAAGACAATTTCATAATTTATATCAAAGGTCCTTATTAACCTACAACTACTTATACAAATCCTCTCTGAGGACTTTCCTTTTACTTGATAAACCCAGGTGTTCTGTTAGCCTGTAAGACTAATGTCTTCCTGTAACTATAATGAAATATATGGACCAATTATAAAGATTTAGAAAAAAAAAGTTACTTAAACCATGTGTTTAGAATTTCAAAATTATTATTCAGGCTTAAGCTCTGTTTTAATGAGGGTAGTACCAGGCAGAGTGAAAACACACAGAGGAAAAAAAAAAAGAGTAAGGAAAAATGTTTCATCTCAAATCAGAAGCAGAATATACTAAACTTCTTTGCTATTTTTTCACTTCTAAAACACAATTCCTGAGGTAAGTAACCTAGAGACAAAAGTTCCATTCGTTCATGGTTTTCGAAGTTTAAAAGCTTCATACCTCCATCTTCTGTTCAGCTGTGCTAACTATGAAAAAATGATGAAACTGAATGGAAAATTTTTGTACCAGAACAACAACAAAAATTACATCTTCAACAAGAATGAGAAAGCTGGGGGAGTTGTCTCACAATCTCCTCTCATGATCTCCCAGTGACCTTCAGAAAACTGAATAAAGTTTTTGTTCTTAAATATAATACTGCCTTTCAGTACAATTATCCTGGAGACTGCTCCTTGAACAAATTACCTTTTAAGTGTTATTCAAAATTCCAACCAGAGACAATGGTAAATGTGTTTTCCTGTACAGGTTATGGCTGATAATACACCCAAGTATCTTCTGAATTTTGCTTAGATGATCCATGAGACAGATCATCTGTTACTTTTGAACACTGCACCTAGAATTTGTAACGTGTCTTCCCACCTTGCTGCTACTTCTCTTCAAATTTTATTAAAGTTCATCACTTGGTAACCAAAACATTTTTTTAAAATGTTTCTTTTTTTTTAATTTCAAATTAATTAATTAATTAGTGCACTTTACATCCTCTTCATAACTTCATCCCTCCTTCTCTCTCCCCCTTCCCCTCCCTTATTCCTCAGAAAATGGAAGCCCCCCTTTCCATCCACCCTAGCTCTTTAAGTCCTATCAGGGATGAACATGCCCACTTCCTATGTGTCCTGGAAAGGCAGTCCCTCCAGGGGGAAGTACTAAAAAGCTGTCAAGAGAGTCCATGTCAGAGAGAGCACCAGGTCTAGTTACATCTATGGGGATAGGACCAGACCATGCAAGATCCTTGTTTGGTTCTTCAGTCTTAACAGGCCCCTCTTGGCCCTGGTTAGTTGTCTCTTTTTGTCTCCTTCTGAAACTGCTGTCACCTCCAGGTAATTTTCTCCTCCCCATGACATTTCCACAATGCTCTCTACCCCTCACCCAATGTTTGGTTGTGAGTCTCAGCATCTGTTTTGAGGAGCTGCTGGGTGGAGCCTTTCAGAGGACAACTCTGCTTGACTCCTGTCTGCAAGCTTAGCAGAGTATCATTGATAGTATTAGGGGTTGGTTCTCTCCCAAGCGGTGGGTCTTCAGTTGGACCAGGCATTGGTTGTAACTTCTCTCAGTCTCTGCTTTATCTGCTCTATCTATCCCTGTCTATCTGTCACTAGGGTTTAGACTATAAACCATAGTTATTGTGACTGATCCTGTGCATTTTACCTTGAAAGCAAAACAAGGAAACTGAGTTCAAAAATATCAAGAGAGTGTCCTTCCAAAGGGTAAAAAACTACTAAGGAGATACTTCACTTATACAACCCAACTCCATTAACTTTTTCTAAAAACAAATGTTGGTGTTTGTGATTCAAATAATAATATGTTTTTAAAAATTTATTCTACTTGGATTAGAAAATGCAAAAATAAGAAACCCAAATAATCTTTGACTCACTTATATTGCATATTAAACACTAAATTTTTTACAAAACAAAACTAGTGAGAAATATGCTTCATGTCAAACGCTCTTTTACTATTAAGAAGAATTTTTTTTTCTTAAATGGTTCACCTTAAACAGAATTGAGTGTGTGTAGCCAATTTCTAGAACAATAATATAATCTTTGCTAATCATACATTGCTGTGTCTGTTGTCCTTAATTTCTCTACTGTGATTCAGCTTCCACATTAGGCAATATTGCTCTCTTGAAACATTTCAAAGATTGTATTCAATATACTTTTATTTTCTTTTAATTGGATAAGCTTAAATTCTATGGTAACATTTTCTCACAGGGCTGATATACAATATTATAGCAGCTATTAAATAAGGGCTTATTTCTAGTAACAATTGGCATCTATCACATATTAATTAGTCCTAATGGTTTCCAGCCTTCAAGCTTATTCTATTATTTTAAAACCTGAATTCAATTGCATTGTTATGCTGGGGTTTTTTTTTTGTTTGTTTTAATTTGTTTCTTTGGTTGGTTGAATGCTTTTTTTTTGGGAAGAGGGGTAGCATAAAATATTACTTTGGCATTGTTAAAACATAATGAAAAAATTTGTAGAGATTATGATTAATTAAAATAGGTACTAATCTATTAGAAAAATGTTTTAGTCAAGACTCTATACAGAAGTGTTTATTTGTGTGTATGTGTATGAGTATCTCTCTGTGTGTAGTTGTGTGTGCACAGTGTCTCAATATAGTACATCAGTCTATATATGCCTCAGCAACCACATTTTGGAGATGGAGTCCTGGAATATTCCTGGAGATCTAATCGTCTCCACTTTATATTGGAGTTCTGAAGAAGATGATCCTGATACGAGGTGGAGGGAACTGCCAATGAGGGTGAGACTGAGAAAGCAACTCACTTTAATATTGAACATGGGTGTAGCAGAAGAGACACACTTAAATTCGGTAAGGTTGGTAGTGGTGTGTGGTTGTGCACACCTGTAATCCACACACTTGTGAGGCAGTGTGAAACATATTTATGTCTGTCCCAGGCAAGTCAGGCTTATACAGTAAGTCCCAGCCTCAACAAAACCAAAACCAAAACCAAATTGTGCTTGGAAGCAACAGAGATTAATTGGTGTGTAAGAATGGTTCGGGCTTCAAATACTACATTGAAGAGATATGGAGAGAATGGGCAGCGTTGCCTTTTTCTGGATTTCAGTGGGATTGATTTAAGTTTCTCTCCAGGGTCCTTTGCAGAGACCCATATTCCAACCAAGGACCATGCATGGAGATGACCTAGATACACTGCTCAGATGCAGCCACGGAGCTCAGACTCCAAGTGGGTTCCCTAGAAAGGGAGCAGGAGCTGTCTTTGACATGAACTCAGTGTCTGACTCTTTGATCACCTCTTCCTGTGAGCTGCAGCCTTGACAAGCCACAGAGGAAGATAATGCAGCCAGTTCTGATGACACCTAATAGGCTACTGTAAGGTAGTAGAGGGAGAGGACTTCCCCTATCAGTGGACTAGGGGAGAGGCATAGGAGTAGAAGAGGGAGGTAGGTGGGGCTGGGTGGAAATGGGTTACAAAGTAGATAAATTGCAATAAATAATAAAGTATAATGTATAATAATGTTATATATATATATATATATATATATATATATATATATATATATATAATGGTTCTCTTGTTTGCAGGACATGAGTTTGAATCCCAGCACCCATATATAAAGCTTTGTTAGGTTGCTTATGCCTTTATTCCCATAATTGGTGGAACACCTCACCTAACTGGACCTTCAAGCTATTAGTTCAGTCAGACACCCTACTCAGTCCCAAAATAGAGTGATAGAGGATGACACCTGAAATCTGGTTTTCATCTCTTTATGTGTGCACTCAACTAACTGCATCTACACATTCATGTATGTTTAGCATTCACACACAAACACATTCATTCATTGTAAAGTCTAGGTCAAGACAAAATGACAGATCATGTATCTTTTTTTAACTTTTTTATTTTTTATTAATTACACTTTATTCATTTTGTATCCCCTCATAAGCCCCTCCCTCCTCCCCTCCCGATCCCACCCTCCCTCCCCTTTCTGCATGCATGCCCCTCCCCAAGTCCACTGGTAGGGGAGGTTCTCCTCTCCTTTCTGATCTTAGTCTATCAGTTCTCATCAAAAGTGGCTGCATTGTCCTCTTCTGTGGCCTGGTAAGGCTGCTCCCTCCTCAGGGAGAGGTGAACAAAGAGCAGGCCAATCAGATTATGTCAGAGGGTCTTCTGTGAGACCGTTTCTCCAACCAAGGACCATATATGGATATAACCTGGAACCTCTGCTTGGATATAGCCCATGGTAGCTCAGTATCCAAGTGAGTTTCCCTAGTAAGGGGAACAAGGACTATTTCTAACATGAACTCAATGACTGGCTCTTTGACCTCTCCCCCTTCCCTTGAGGGAGAAGCAACCTTGCTAGGCCACAGATGAGGACATTGCAGCCATTCTTGAAGAAACCTGATAAGCTAGTGTCAGATGGAAGGGGAGGAGGACTTCCCTTATCAGTGGACTTGGAAAGGAGCAAGGAGGAGATGAGGGAGAGAGGGTGGGATTGGGAGAGAATGAGGGAGGGGGCTACGGCTGGGATACAAAGTAAATAACCTGTGATTAATAAAAATTGTAAAAAAAAAAAAAAAAAGGACCCAAGCTCAGTAAGGTTTGTCTATGATGACTAGTGAGATATTAGATTTGAGTTTGAGTTTCCTGTACTGACATACAATATTGACTTTTTTTCCCTCATCGTTACAAGAACATTTATAAAACATACTGTAAACCTAACATAAATCATGATTGTTTATATTATAATTTTCGTTATGATTCTTGAGTTCAATCAGGAACTGTGTAAAAGTTTATGTTTTTATTCAAGGTTAACACAGGAACACTACTTTGATTGTGACAGTAGTTCAATCAAACACACTTCCCCTATGCTTTCCACAATTGCATCCAGACACACGCACATATGCACACACAAAGATAGACACAAATAAACACACACACACACACACACAAAATCACTTTGAATCGTCAACCAAAACTCCATCTTGAAGCACACCAGCCTGAGAACAGACACACAAGTAATTTTAAACAAACAGAACAGATAATAATTAAGAATGTGTGTGTGTGTGTGTGTGTGTGTATTTAGATGTTTATATGTGAATATACATATACACATGTGTTAAGAGTAAGCAATCGAAAAAACAGACCATTAATTTGAAAGAAATTGTGGAGGGGTATATGGAAGCTAGCAACTCTTTGTAACTCCAATCATGGCCTTTCTGTCCTCCCCAGGTATAGCATGCAGATAATTCAGTGACATACAAGCAGGCCAACACACATACATATAAAATACAAATTGACAAAATTTCATATTCTTAATTAAAAAAATAATGAAATGGGATTGTGGATACAGTCCACTTGAACATAGGATTGTCTTGAAAGCATGAGCACCTGAGTTTTACTCACAGACTCACACCCATAATCACAGTGCTGGGAAGCAGCCTGCTTGCTGAATTCCATGCCACAGGGAGACCATATCTAAAAACAATAATGTGGACAGTTCTTTCTTAAAGAATGTCATCTTTCCTCTGCACCCTGTGCTCACACAACTATGCACAAATCTACACACAAGACCACGCATGCCCATACTTGTGTACACACACACACAAACACACACACACACCACATATACACAGTTAAAGAGCACAGTCCTGTTGCTGGTTAGGCTTATGATCTCTTGGTTAACCCAATTTCCAACAAACAAATTAAACTCACGATTTGCTTGCTTTAATCAATAATGCAAAAAATTTCATAACTTTAATACTATTTCTGGGAATGTTTCCAGTTTGAAGACTTTCCAGTTTCAAAATTGGTCCCTTCAGTTTGTAGTAGCTGCTACCACAAAACACAGTGCCTGACTCCTGCACAAATGGTGGAAATTTTAGATTTTCTCCAAAAACAGCAAACTGGGATACTGGGGTTACGTTATGAAAACATGTTGTTAAAATAAATAAAACTTAGCTTATGATAATTCTTCTTCTCATTATTCTTTATTACAATTTATTCACTTTGTATCGTAGCTGTACTCCCCTTCCTCATATCCTCCTGGTCAATGAATCTGAGATAATGGTCAAAGGACAGACCTTTTTTTATGTTCATGCTATACATGATTGTCTGGCTTGTTGCCAGCTGGCAGTACAAATGAAGAATGCAGTCCAAAGGAGACATTATACCTTCAATTAAATTGTAAAAAAAAAATTGTGAAACTGAAAATTTGTTGTTTTTTTTTTTTTTTTAAGTTCTTTTTGCTGTCATTGTTCTAGTAGGCAAAGAGGTTAAGGAAGGTCAGTTGTCTGTTGACAGTCAAGTAGAGAAGGTGAGAAGATGTTGTTTATATTCTTTGTACAAGTAGTATTTTTTATTATTTGGCAATTTTTGTTTCTTTTTCCCTTAGAGACTTAGCATTGACTTATCCAGCTATAACTAAGCAATAGGGATTGTATTTTTTACCTTTTTAATACATTTATTCAAGATCAGTAATAGTGTGTTATAGGAATTGAAGAGATTACCTGTTAAGATTATAATGAAGAAGAATGGATTGCTATCCTTCCTTCTGTGGAAGATTTCTAGAGCATGCAAAACAAACGAACAAAAATACCTTCTGACCAGTCCATGGTGCTAGGTAAAATATCTTACTTTCCTGCATTTCCAGGTAAATATCTCCAAATAAGCATCATAAATTTTAAATCTAGAAACTGATAAAATTGCAAGTTTAAAAGAAATATTCATTAGGCCCTACCACTGAGGGCCTCTGAAAATCTCTACCCAGCAGTGTATCAAAGTAGACACTGAGACTCATAACCAAACCTTCGGCAGAATACAGGGAATCATATGAAAAAAGGGGAGAGTTAGTATGACCTGGAGAGGACAGGATCTCCACAAGGACCAAATATATCTGGGCACAGGGGTCTTTTATGAGACTGTGTCTCCAACCAAAGACTGTGTTTGGATATAACCTTGATCCCCTGCCCACAGTAGTTCAGTATCCAAGTGGGTACTCTAGTAAGGGGAACAGGGACTATGACCTGAACTCAGTGGCTGGCTCTTTGACCTCCTCCCCCACCCAATGGAGGAGCAGCCCTCCTAAGCTACAGAGAAGGACTTTGCAGCCAGCCCTGAAGATACCTGATAAGCTAGAGTCAGATGAAAGGGGAGGAGGAGCTCTCCTATCAGTGGACTTGGAAAAAGGTAGGGAGAAGATGAGGGAGGAAGGGTGGGATTGGGAGGGAATTGGGATAAAGCTGGGATACAAAGTTAAACTGTAACTAATAGTAAAAAAATAAAAATTTAATTAAAAAAATTAATATTCACAGATATTCTCCAGATGGATGGATCAGGACCATTATGACCTTGGTGCCTAAAATAGACCAATGCTTGGAAATTCCCTGTTTGCTGTTTTCCCCTTAAAAAATTTTGTTTTCCTAGACCTCTGGGCCACATACCTCTCTGTTTTTACTGAAAGCTTACAACCCAGGCTCCAGCTTGTATTAAACCCTCATGTATTTGCAAAAAAGACAGCCTCTGAAAGACTCTACCCAGCAGGGTATCAAAGCAGATGTTGAGATTCATAACCAAAATTTGGGCAGAGTTCAGGGAATCTTATGAAAGAAGGGGAGATAGAGGACAGGAGCTCCTCAAGCAACAGAACCAAAAAAAATTCTAGGCACAGGGATCTTTTCTGAGACTGATACTCCAACCAAGGACCATTTATGGTTAAAATCTAGAATCCCTGCTCAGATATAGCCCATGGCAGATCAGTGTCCAAGTGGGTGTCCTAGTAAGGGGAACCAGGTCTGTCTCTGACATGCATTAGCCTTACTAGTCCACAGAGGAGGACAATACAGCCAGTCCTGATGAGACCTGATAAGTGAGGGTCAGATGGAAGGAAAGGAGGTCCGCCAGTATCAGTGGGCTTGGAGAGTGGCATGGGAGAAGATGAGGGAGGAATTCGGAGGAAATGAGGGAGGGGGTTACAGCTGGCATACAAAATGAAGAAACTGTAATCAATACAAAAATTTAATTAAAAAATTAAAAAAGTAATATTCACTCCTGTGAAAATTAAAATGAATAAAATAAAATAAAATGTTCTCCCAACCCCAAAATCTTAGAGTTAGAGGCAGTTAATGATGTGTTTTGATTTCTGACCTAGGTAGTGGTGAACCACTATTAACAAAGCAACAAGGGGATGAAAGTAATTATTTTAATTATTCTTTCACATGACTGTTCATCATCAAATAAAGTTAATGCAGTAACTCAATCAAACAGAGCACAATTCTCGAGCTGATACAGAGACCATGGAGGAATGCTGCTTACTGGCTTGCTCTTCATGGCTTGCTCATCTTCCTTTCTTAAATAACCTAGAGCCATCCAAAAATGGTTGCCCCCACCATAATTCACTAACTGATCAAATAATATAAAGGTTTATCTATAGCCTTATACCATGGAAGCGTGTTATCTGTTGAGGTTTCCTGCTCTCAGATGACCATGCCATCTGCCAAGCTGACATAAAACTGGTAGCATAGTTTTGTTTTTACTTTTGCTGCATAATCCTGCATATGGAAGAACAGTTAAAACAGAGCATGTTGCTCATGTAGAAGGAATGACATCACTGTGCCTGCCAAACAGTGGACTGAAAATTAGTCCATTTTCCGTTTTCTTTTTTTTTTCATTGTGTCTTTTTTCACTTATTTTTCTGTGAAACTTTGCACCTTCATCTGAATCAATACTTATCAGTCAAAGAGGCAATTAAAATAAGACAATAGTCTATTGACCTACATTGTAGCTCTTTTTTATTACAGAATCTAATAGATACAAACTATTATGAACATGTTGTCAAAATACACTTCAGCTAATGCTCAATGAAGAGGCTTTAAACAACATAATTTATCTCACAAATTTTCTCCTAGATACGCCTGATATTTGAAGTATTCATATCTGTTGACTGATTGGTTTTGTAAAGAAGAAAAATAAGCTGTCATATATTAGTGACAGAGGTGGTTTTATAATTTTGTGAAACTCCTTGACATCAGTCTCCTACACTTTGATCCTGGATGATTGGATGATACTTCTTGATGAGTAAGAAATATCCTCAAAGACCCAGGTCTGGAGTTTTAGCTTTTGGAGCTGTTTTAAAGAATACGGTTTCACTAGAACAAGGGAGTTGCTGGGGGTGTAGGTCACATGGACAGGCCATTGAAGATTGTAGTGTACTGAAGCTGGTTTTGGGATCTTCACATGGCCACAAGGTGAACAGATGCTGATACTATCCCACAAATGGATGGAGCTACACCTTCCACATGGTCTATCTTAAAATAATGAGAGCAACACCATTTTCTAGATGGTGTTCCAAAGTTAACGTAAGCTGATCTGTCAGGCATTCTCTCAGAGAAACAAGACAAGTTATTAATACTGGGAACAGGATTCTATGTACCGTGATATTTACAGTTCAAAGGGAAGGTTTCTGAGTCTCTGAACCAATGTAGCTTTCAATGGAATTACATAAATTTCTTGGAGATGAAATCGTTTTAAAAAACAGAATTTATGAGGCTGGAGAGCTCAATAGTTAAGAAAGATTACTGCTCTATCAGTGAATGAGAATTCAGACCTCATCACCCAGGGACTGGGTCACAAAGAGCTGTTACTCAAACTTTAATGTATTCTACACTCTCTTCTGGACTCCATTGGTACCTTCTATCACAATGCATAATCGTAAAGATTAATAAATTAACAAATTAATAAAATTATTAATGATTTTATTTTAAATGTAAATGAGCTAGTAAAAGGACAAAAGGTATCTTATTTTTCTTAACTTTTATTTTTACACATTTGTTTTTTTATTTATTCTTATTTCCTTTTTATTTATTTTATATCCCAAGGGTGTCCCCTCCCTCCTCTCTTCCAAGTTCCCTCTTCTTCACTTCCTCTTCCCACTTCCCCTCTCCCTTTTCCCCAAGAAAAGGACATTACCCCCTCTTTCCATATCAACCATTCCCAGAATATCAAGTCATATCAGGACTGAGTATATCATCGACCCCTGAGGGCAGACAAGGCAGCCTTGCTGGGGGAAGTTATCTAAAAGCAATAGAGTCCATGTTAGAAACAGCTCCCCACCTCCACTTGCCATGCAAACTATATGAAGACCAAGCAGTTCGTCAGCTACTTGTGTGCAGGGAGCCCAGGTCCATATCATGCATGCTCCTTAATTGATGTCTCAGTCTCTGAAAGCTGCCATGAGACTGGGTTGGTTGTCTTTTTGGTCTCTTTCTGAGGTTCCTGTCCCCTCCAGGTTCTTCCATCTTTCCCTCAAGACTTCCACAGGCACAAGACCCTCAGAATTCTTCCCCACGCTTGGCTGTAAGTCCAAGCACTGTCTCTATCCTCTGCTGGCTGGCGAATCCCAGAGGACAGTCAGGTTAGGCCCCTGTCTAAAAGCATAGCAGAGTATCATTATTAGTGTAAGGGGCTGGCACTCAGTCTACCTTGAGGTGGGTCTCAGGTATTTTCCTGTATTTCTTTGAGTGCTTTGTTCATTTCCTCTTTATGTGCCTCTAATAACTGGATAAACATAGATTTGAGATCATGTGTTTCTAATAAATTATCATACCTATTAATTTTGGGGGTTGCTGTCAAAGCCACGATGTCCCGAGTTTTGTTGGATGTGTTCTTATGCCAACCTCTAGCCATCTGCTTTTCAGTAAACTTTGCTTGAGTCTGTAATTCAGACTGGGTCTGTCTCTCTCTGGTGTCTGCCATGCTTGGGGCAAGTGGAAGTGCAGAGGGGTTGAATATTCACCACTCTCAGGCCTGGAGATGTCCACAGGTGACCTGTATGGTCATGGGTTGTCCCTTCTCACCCAGGAAGCCTCAAAGTTGATGTTCTGGCTTCAGCTACCCCTCCACTCACCAATTTCCGAGTTCTGGATCCTGTGCCTCTCAGATACTGTGTGAGCTGCTTGCTGCCATCCTGGACTCCAAGGAAGGGGGTTTCAATCAAGGTATATAATTAATAAATTGTAAAGAAAAAAATAAAAACAAAGAAATCATGAAATAAAAACAAATGGATAGAGCTAGAAAATATCATTCTAAGTGAGGTAACTCGGACACAGAAAAATACACATGGTATGTACTCATTTATAAGTGGATATTAGATCTGTAGAAAGATAACATACTACAATACACAGACCCAAAGAAGCTAAGTAACAAGGAGGTCTCAAGTGAGGGTGCCAGGATATCACTGAGAAGTTGAAATAGAAGAGACAGCAGAAGTGGATGAAGAGAGGGAACTGAGCAGGAGATGGAATGAGGAGGGAAGCAAGGTGGGGATCATAAGTGGGAAGAAATCGGGGGGAGATGAAAGAGGTTGAGAACAAGAAAGGTTTTTGAGGGGGAGACATGTCTTTGTCAAGCTGGAGACCTGTAAAAGGGTATGCTCCTGGAGGGACATGGATGTGACTGTAGTTGAGGTTCCTCACAGGGAAGGGAGTAACATGAAGACTGAAGTGACCGTCATTTAGCCAAGCAAGACTAGTGAAAAGAGGGAAACAACAACCCACAGAAAATATCCGTGACCCATTTATTTATAAATTACACATTTTCTTACTTACGGTTTCTATTGCTTTAAAGGGACACCATGAGCATGACAACTCTTACAGCGGGAAACATTTAATTTGGGTTGGCTTACATGTTCAGAGGTTTAGTCCATTATTGTCATAGAGAGAAACATGACTGTGCACAGGCAGACGGGTACTGGAGGAGTAGCTGAGAGTTCTACTAGAGAGAACCAGAGAGAAAGAGAGTCCCAGGACCTGGTTTGAGCCTTTGAAACATCAAGTCCCATCTCTAGTGACACACTTCCTCCGACAAGATCACACCTTCTTCAACAAGGCCACACCTCCTAATAGTTCCACACCCTGGTGACCAAGCATTCAAATCTATAAACCTCTAAGTACCATTCATATTCAAACCACCCCACATATAATACTGATGTGTATATATCCATATATACACATACCCCCACAAAACACATATATGTATGTTTATTTTTACATATGCACATATATTGTAAACAACTAATATAAGTTTTATCTGCATAATTGTTATTTTAGTGATGAGAACACCTTTACTCTCTTGGTATATTTTGAGGATAAAATGTTTATTTACAAAGGATGAATTAGATTCCTGAGAAAAGTGATACAAGACAGTGACAAAAAAAGGGAAGAATGTTTTTTGTCTGATATTTATAATAGTATAATATCAGTTTGGGGGTCTCAAGATTGTTTTAATAATGTAGTAAATATATTCTCCTGGAATTTCTGTGAATTCACTCCAACATAATAAAATAAGATTTATTTGGAACTTTCATACATAGATTGTCTTACAAATATTTAATCAGTTTGATAACTGTAAGTCTTGTTATTTAACTTTTGTAGAAGCTCTAATATTAGAACATCTTTCTAATGACAAAAATGATTAAAGTTTGAAATGTTAGATTTAGAGACTTAATCAGAATATAACCATTTTGTAAGTATTTAAACTGGAATGAGGATCTTGTTCTACTTAAAGCTACAGTGTATTATTATTCTTCAATTTTTCTGACTGAGTAAAACTTAGGAATGCAAATATACCAAGACTTTACCATTCTGTTGGTTTATGTATTAGCAAATATATGTTGAATATTTCTTTGAAACTTAAAACGCCTATGCCCATGTCTCTGTGAAGAAATATGGATGTTATGAATTTTGTTTGAAGGACTCTTGCTTCCTGATACTGTTTACTCTCTGTTGGGAATATAAACAAACAAACAAACAAAATTATTTTAACAGACAAGATAGAGAATAGACTCTATCTCTTTCTTACAACACTGTAATGAAGAATTTCTATTTTTGAATTGTGAAAAGAAAATTTAAACACACATCAGAATATATGAAGAAAAGAAAGTTAAAGGATAGAATATTTTTCCTCCACATATAAAGGACATTATTACGATAGTAAATATTTTCAGTGTGAAGGTTGTACATACTTTAGTATATACATTCTCTCTGCTCTGTGTACTTCCCTATATAACTTTCCTAACATAGGCTGATTAAGAATGGGCCATAGAGCTCAAGTAATTTCATTTGCTTTATGTATGGAATAGAAAATGAGAAGCTTAACAAAGCCATACTCTAAAACTTTAACAATGGTCCTGTTAGTGTCTTCTAAAATCTGCCTTTGAAGTTTGTCCACATTTACACAACTGATAAAATTTGATCACATGGTTTCAATGAATACAATGTAGATTTGATTTAAAAAGTATTTGGTAAAACGATAAGTGATTATAACTTGTCTAGGGAAGCATTTTAGTATGACACTAGAAGGAAATAACACACAAAATAATTGGGAGCCATCTTGTCTGTGACAACATATTCTTTAAATGTTGGTCTGTTTTAGCTGACTTTGATGTGATAGTTTTTATATAATACTTTATTTTGTCTTATTTTAAAGAGTGAAAGAATAAATGAGTGAATGAATGTAAACCTAGACACTAGGGTAAGAGTTATCAATGAAACTGTCATCTACATCTCCTGAGAGAGATAAATCATTTTTTCTTCAGTTGAAAGACAATGGGTAAATTAATCAACACAGGATATAGCTTATATTGAGGAGTAATTGATCAACAAATAATCAATTCTATAGTTTTGTAAGTATGTGCCTTTATTTGGTTCCAGCTACTATTTTTAAATTTATTTTTTTATTAATTACAGTTTATGCACTTTGTATTTCAGCTGTAAAATCTGAACACCTAAAGAAGCTAAGCAAGAAGGAGGACCCTGAGTAAGATGCTCAATCCTCACTCATTCAGGCAAATAGGATAGATATCAGAAGAGGGAAAAAACAGGGAACAGGACAGGACCCTACCATAGAGGGCCTCTGAAAGACTCTACCCAGCAGGGTATGAAAGCAGATGCTGAGACTCATAGCAGAACTTTGGGCAGAGTCCGTTATTATGATGAAAGAAAGGGGAGATAGAAAGACCTGAAGGGACAGGAGCTCCACAAGGAGAGCAACAAAACCAAAAATCTGGGCAGAGGGGTCTTTTCTGAGACTGATATTCCAAACAAGGACCATGTGTGAAGATAACCTAAAACTCTTGCACAGACGTAGCCCATGGTATTTTGTTTTTTGGTTTCTTTGTATGTATTTTTTGGAGGTGATGCTATAATTTGGTTTCTAGATTTTAGGCAATTGGGAAGAAAATATGATCAAAATATAACTAGAATTCCTAAATATTAAAAATATGAAAAATACAGAAGAGTGTAATTCAAAAATTTTTTACCTGAAATTTTAGAATTTTAATTTACAAACCAAATCACATTTAAAACCCAATTCAATGATCATTGGAATCTTATATTACCTTCTTTTTTTAATTTAATTTTATTTTATTAATTACACTTTATTCACTTTATATCCCCCCCATAGGCCCCTCCTTCCTCCCCTACTGGTCCCATCCTCCCTCCCCCTTCTTCGTACATGCCCCTCGCCAAGTCCACTGATAGAGGAGGTCCACCTCTCCTTCCTTCTGATCTTAGTCTATGAGATCATATCAGGAGTGGCTGCATTGTCACCTTCTGTGGCCTGGTAAGGCTGCTACCCCCTCATGGGGAGGTGATCAAAGGGCAGGCAATCAGATTATGTTGGAGGCAGTCCCTCCTCCCATTACTATGTAACCTACTTGGACATTAAACTGCCATGGGCTACATCTGTGCAGGGGTTCTAGGTTATCTCCATGTCTGGTAAATGGTTAGAATATGAGTCTCTGGGAAGACCCCTGTGTTCAAATTTTCTGGTTCTGTTGCTCTCCTTATGGAGTTCCTGACCTCTCGAGTTCTTACTATTTCCCACTTCTTTCATAAGATTCCATGCACTCTGCCCAACAGTTGGCCATAAGTCTCAGCATCTGCTTTGATAGTCTGCAGGGCAGAGCCTTTCAGAGACCCTCTGTGGTAGGTTCCTAGATTGTTTCCTGTTTTCTTCTTCTTCTTCTTCTTCTTCTTCTTCTTCTTCTTCTTCTTCTTCTTCTTCTTCTTCTTCTTCTTCTTCTTCTCTTTGCCTTTCCTTTCAGGATGAGGATTGAGCGTTTTAATCAGGGTACTGTCTCTTGATTAGTTTCTTTAGATGTACAAATTTTAGTAGGTTTATCCTATGTTATATGTCTATATGTGTGAGTATTTAACGTCTGTGTCTTTCTGCTTCTAGGACATCTCACTCAGGATGATCCTTTCCAGGTCCCACCAATTACCTGCAAATTTCATGATTTCTTTATTTTTCATTGCTGAGTAAAACTTCATTGTGTAGATGTATCACAATTTCTGCATCCATTTTTCGGTTGACAGGCATCTGGGCAGTTTCTAGCTTCTGGCTGTTACAAATAAAGCTGCTACAAACATGGTTGAGCAAAGGTCCTTATTGTATATATACTTGAGAAAGTTTTGGATATATGCTTAGGAGTGGTATAGCTGGATCTTGAAGAAGTGTTATTCCTAGTTGTCTGAGAAAGCGCCAGATTGATTTCCAGAGTGGTTGTAAAAGTTTACATTCCCACCAGCAGTGGAGAAGGGTTCCCCTTTCTCCACAACCTCTCCAGCATGTGTTGTCACTTGAGTTTTTCATATTGGCCATTCTGATGGGTGTAAGTTGACATCTCAGGGTCCTTTTGGTTTGTATTTCCCTAATGGCTAATGACATTGAGCATTTCTTTAAGTGTTTCTCTGCCATTTGATATTCCTCTACAGAGAGTTCTCTGTTTAGCTCTGTTCCCCATTTTTTTATTGGATTACTTGGTTTGCTGCTTTTCAGCTTCTATAGCTCTTTACATATACTGGATATTAGCCCTCTGTTAGATAAAGGGTTGGTGAAGATTCTTTCCCAAACTGTAAGCATTCGTTTTGTTTTGATGATGTTGTCCTTTGCTCTACAGAAACTTTTCAGTTTCATGAGGTCCCATTTATTGATTGTTGCTCTTAGAGTCTGTGTTGTTAGTGTTCTGTTCAGGAAGTTGTCTCCTGTACATATGAATCCTAGGGTTTTCCCCACTTTTTCTTCTAACCGATTTAATTAGTCTGGTTTTATGTTGAGGTCTTTGATCCCTTGGACTTTAGTTTTGTGCAGGGTGATAAGAATAGATCTATATGCATTTTTCTACATGTAGACATCCACTTAGACCAGCACCAATTGTTGAAGATGCTATCTTTTTTCCATTTATGTTTTTGGCATCGTTGTCAAAGATCAGGTATCCATAAGTGTGTGGGTTTATTTCTGGGTCTTATGTTTGGTTCCATTGATCCACCATTCTGTTTCTATGCCAGTACCATGCAGGTTTTATTACTGTTGTTTTACAGTCCAGCTTGAGATCAGGGATGGAGATACCTCCAGAAGATCTTTTCTTGTATAGGATTGTTTTAACAATCCTGGGTTTCTTGTTATTCCATATGAAGGTGAGAATTTTTCTTTCCACGTCTGTAAATAATTGTATTGGTAATTTGATGGGAATTGCATTGAATCTGTAGATTGCTTTTGGTAAGATGGCCATTTTTACTATATTAATGATGCCAAGCCATGAGGATGGGAGATCTTTCCATCTTCTGATATCTTCTTCTAATTCTTTCTTTAGAGACTTGAAATTATTTTCACACAAGTCTTTGACTTGCTTGGTTAGGGTTACTCCGAGATACCTTATGTCATTTGTGGCTATTGTGAAGGGTGTTGTTTCCCTAATTTCTTTCTCAGCCCTTGTGTATACAGTAGGGCTACTTATTTTTTTGAGTTAATTTTGTATCTGTTCACTTTGCTGATGGTGTTTATCAGCTGTAGGATTTCCCTGGTAGAGTTTTGGGGGTCACTCACTTATACTATCATATCATCTGCAAATAGTGATAATTTGACTTCTTCATTTCCTATTTGTATCCCCTTGATCTCCTTCAATTGTCTTATTGCTCTAGCAAGGAGTTCCAGAACTATGTTGAAGAGATATGGAGAGAGTGGGTAGCCTTGTCTTGTCCTTGATTTCAGTGGGATTGCTTTAAGTTTCTCTCCATTTAGTTTGATGTTGGCTATAGGCTTGCTGTATTTTGCCTTTACTATGGTTAGATATGTGCCTTGTATCCCTGGTCTCTCCAATACTTTAAACATGAATGGATGTTGGATTTTGTCAAATGCTTTTTCAGCATCTAGGAAGGTTGTCATGTGCTTTTTTTTCTTTCAGTTTGTTATCTTCTTATATAGAGAATGTAAAATAATCCCATTTCATAAAATTCTGTGCTTGAAATTCTTTTTAATTTTATTTTTACATTAATTTATTAAAATGTATTCACTTTGTATCCCTGCTGCAACCCCCTCTCTAGTCTCCTCCCAGTACCTCCCACCTTCCCACTTCTCCCCTATGCCCTTTCCCTAGTCCCCTGATAGGGGAGGACCTCCTCCCCTTATACCTGATCCTAGCTTATCAGGTCTCATCAAGGCTGGATGCATCATCTTCCTATGTGGCTTGGTCTCACCTCCCAGGGTGAGGTGATCAAAGAGCCAACTGCTGAAATTCTTTAATAAATAAAATTTTGAAACACACTACCTGATGCTTGTATTGATTTATTAAATAGATTTTTATATTCCTACTTTTTTTACAATAATTTAAGAATTTTAATTTTTTCCTGATAATCAATTTTTTAATTTAATTTAATTTTATTAATTACACTTTATTCACTTTGAATCCCCCCCATAAGCCCTCCCTCCTCCCCTCCCTGTTCAACCCTTCCCTTCCCCTTCTTCATGCATGAACCTCCCCAAGTCCACTGATAAGGGAGGTCCTCCTCTCCTTCCTTCTGATCTTAGTCGATCAGATTACATCAGAAGTGGCCGCATTGTCATCTTCTGTGGCCTGGTAATGCTTCCCCTATGTTTGGGCTATTTGTAGGGACTTCTTTTCTAGGGATTAAAGTGCTATTGTTTAGTGAATGCATTAATGAGAATGTGACTAATTATGAACATTAACAGTAAAGATTATGGGAAGGACGACATTTTTTATGCATAAAGAAACTGCAGTGTTGAAGCTTTAATCTGAAATTAATGAATGTAACATGTAATAGATAACAGAAAAAAAATAGTCACAGGGAAGAAACACAAGCTATTATCCCTGCAAACAATAAAGAAATGAGACAAGAAACAGTGAATGAAAAGTTTCCATTGTGCTTTTCAGGCTTGAGACACTGCTAGAACCAGATACCAGACTCTACAGATCACATGCTTCCCATAGCATCTCTATACATCTCAGCTCTGACACCGCTTTTTTCCCCCCACCCTTTATGCCTGCCTATTCATTCATTCATTTGTGGGGAACTCTGAGGACAATTTTTAGAAATATATTTTTACAACATCCTTTTTCATCATCTTCATTTCAGTTATTCTTGAAATGAGAAATACAGTTTAGTAAGCCAATGTGTCTATAGAATGTATTATGATATGGACAAGCACTAAATTTTGGGAAATCAAAGAATGAACACTGGCTAATGTTATGATAGTTGACATTAAGGTAAAGCTTTTATTGCATGCATATGTTGTGTTTTATTACAGATAAATCAGATAAAAATGCTATTAGAAAAGTAGTAACATGTAGCTGAAGGCCTGGTGTGCTGTAAGGAAATAATAAAATATGTTTTCCAGGAAATGTGGGAAGTGGCATGACAATAAGAGAGAAAAAATTTTTTACAATCAAACACTACATCTAAGTGAGGTGATTTGAAAATTAAAAACAAAGACATATCAAGTCAATAAGGGAAAATAGGAATGAATAAGTAATTATTAAGAAGAATTTGGGTCTTCAAATCAGTTCAAGATTGATAAAATGACATGACAAAAAGGTTTTTAATTCAACACGTAGAAGGAGAAATAGTACACTAGGTGTTACCTCAGTGTTAAAGTGACGCTGTGAGCTAGCAGAAGCAGGACTGATATTTGGGGTACAAATTTTTAATGCCCCTTTAAAATAGAGCTAATTAGATAGCCTGAAGAATGTACAGCAAGGTGTGAGAAAGATGATTTACAAGTTATTTCTGGGCTCTGTTCTGAAAAATCAAGACCATAGATTTCTCTATAAACTTAGGCTTGCAAAAATATGAAATGAGCAGTTTTATAGGAAATAATGGCCGGTGGTGGTGGATAGTACGTAGAGGGGCTAGCGACCGCCTTTTGAAATCATATAATTCATTTTCTTGAGGCACTAGAAAGAGATCGTTGCCTGAACAGCAGGACAATGATAGAAGTAATGAGTATCTGGAAAGTGAAGAGACCGTAAAATAATGTTTTGGTAGAGTAGAGAATGGAATAGACAGATGCAGAGCAGCAAGTGGGCAGTGTTGAGCAATCACCTTTGCTTGTCAGTACTGCAATTAAAGACTAGGAAGTCAGTTAAAGACTAGGGTGGTCAGATGTTGTCTCCAGTCTCATTGTGTCTCATGCACAGTCAGAATAAAGATTAAATCTGAGAAAAATGTATTATTACTCAAGAAGTTATTCCACAAACACAGAGGCAAGCATTCTAACGGTATTCAGAAAGGAGGTATTCTCAACCTTGGCCATAATGTACACTGTGTAAAGAAAAGATTAGCAAAGTCTGGGTTTAGAATGAAAAAAAAAGCGTAATCATCATTACACAAATTTTCTTTGTGTCTAAAATTTGTTAGTGTTACTCCTCTGGAGAAAATAGTCTACAGAGATAAATTGAAGCCTCACAACAGATGTATTAATTTAATAAAACTGAGTTACAATTTGCAAATACACACTTTCCTATTTAAGATGCTTATTCTTCACAAATATTTTTAAATCAACATTAATAATGAAAATAATAAGAATTATTATTTGGTGTCTTTGGTCCTACCTTATGAACATATGCTTGTGTTTTTAAACATATATAGCAAAGGTGAAGCAAGAAATAGGAGGAGTCCTATATCATACTTTACATGTTCCTAAGACTTGATTATATATCTGTGCATCAATTAGGTAATCATTCAGTGATCACTTTAAATGTGCTTGTAGAATGAAATTTTTTTTTTAAAAAAAAAAAAAGCTATTTTATTTTAAATCAAAGTGCAGTGTGTCCTATACAGGACAAGGAAAAGTAAATGTTTCTCCTCTGTATTCAGTTTCTATAAAGAAGATGAAAAATATCATCTAGAGGACAGTATTTCTTTCAAGTTAAAGGTCACAATTTACTCAATAGACAAGGGAATTTTTTCTTCCTCAAAATTCATTTTTTAAGCTTAGAGACCATGAAGAGCTGTGATTCATGTTGCTACGGTAGACTGGGTTGTGATATATCTGAATTTCATCAATATATGGTAGAACTAATCCAGAAAAGTAAGTTACAATCCTTAGAGTCCAACTGCAAACAGCTATCATTTGGGAAAAAAAAGTAGAAGCCATAAAAAAATAAAAATCACCCACACAGACTAAGTAAGTACTGAAAATGAGCCTCATTAGTATCAACTGAACTTAGAGCATGGTTCTTTTCATAATTTCTACAAGTATACTAATCCTTAATCATGTGTTATATCTATTATCATGGACTCAAGTTGCTTTAATCAATCGGATTTCTGATGACATTTTTTTTACATTAGATAATTCAAATCAAGTGAAAATAAGTAATATCAGTGGATGATTTTAAATGAAGTCAGATTAGGTGATGAAGTTTAGGGAGGGGACAAATAAAAAATATGTAAAGAAACCAAAAAAATCACTGGAAGTTTTGTACTACCTACTCACAATAAAATGTAGACAATTTCTCTAAATAACTAAACAGCCTTTTGTGTTAGCTTAAATGCCAAAGAAATAATATGTCACACTCGAAAAAAATGCAAGTGATGGGCTTAAGCCAGAGCTAATTTGATTCTCCAGTGAGGAGTTACTTTAGAACCACTGTATTCAATTTCCTTACTATGCATACATTTAGTCCATACTCATATTTATAGAATTACACCAGCATAATTTCAGTTACCAAATTTATACATTTCACTATTCAACAAAAGAAAAACATTCACGCATTTTCTCTTTTGGAACTGAAAAAACAGCAACAACAAAAATGTTCCACTAGAACCCTGACAATGCAGCCACTTCTGATGAGAACTGATAAACTAAGATCAGAAAGAAGGAGAGGAGGACCTCCCTTATCAGTGGACTTGGGGAGGGGCATGCATGCAGAAAGGAGGGGAGGGTGGGACCTGGAGAGGAGGAGGGTGGGGCTTATGGGGGGATACAAAATGAATAAAGTATAATTAATAAAAGTTAAATAAAAAAATTAAAAAAAAAAGTTCCTCTAGAATCCTATCAAACTCCTCCTCAGTGTCTGGTCATTTAAGGAAGATTTTGTGTGGCTCTAGACCAATGGATCTTTACTAGTTTGCTTGTGTAGTAACATCTGGGAGCATATGGGCAGGTATTCTGGTTTTCACAACAGGGACGGCAGTGTTGGCACCTCATAGAGAGCAGACTTAGATTTCTGCTTAACATCCTAAACAATGTATTTTAGTCCCCTCCAGAACCAATTCAAGTTCTTCTCCAATAAGAATAATGCCAAGAAGAAAAACTAACTTTAACTTTAGTTAGACCCAACCTTGGGTTATGTTCTAAGAGACCTCAGAGATGTGTGAGGAATCTATTAGTTAAGACACTATTATTACTGTGGCAAAGAGACAGAAACACTGTAACCAGCGAGAATAACAATACATTTTCTCACACATGACACATAAGTTCATAGTTTCACACTGACCTGCCATGAATAAGCAGTCTTCCAATCATCTGGGGACAAATTAAAATTTTCCTAATCAGTGACTTCACGTTTTCATATGGATGCTGAATGTTTAATACATAGGCGACAAAAAAAAATGCTATTTAAAACCATTTGGAAAACAATGGATATAGAATATTCTTTCTAGCTCTGGTGAAATATTGGCATTTGGGTCCAAAAAATACTCTTTCATTTCACTTTTTTTAAGTTTTTATTGACTCTTTGCAAAGTTTACATCATGCAGGTCAATCCCACTTATCTCATTGTCCCTCCATCCCTGTCCTCCACCCTTGCAATCACCTCCCTAAAGAAAACAAAGAGTAAAAATTAAAAACAACATAAAAGAGAAAAAAATTACATAAAATGAAAAATGTGAAATAAACATCTTTGGAAACTATGGTGTGTCATGGTGTCACACCAGATATCTATCCTTCTGTCCTAATGGCTTTATTTGCAAATGTTCATTGCAATGAGTCATTGATATGGTTCAAGGTCGCTGGTTCTTGCTCTACTATACTGGATCTTCACTAGAGCTTCTCTCAAATCTATTGCTATTGTCCCATTTCTTAGAGATCCTGTAACTTTGGTTCTTTAGGTCTGACCGTGAACTCCAGTTGCTATAGATGGAGTAGGTGTTGGCATTGGTCAACTCAAGACTCTGGATCTGAGCCTGTGTCTATGTTGTTCACTCACCAACTCTCTTTTGTCCATGCCACCAAGGCCAGATCTCCAGCACTCTTCCATATTACGGGGTAGGAACTGGTCAGCTCTCCTGCTCTCCCTCTTTACCTCGCTCTCTCATGCCTATGTCACCAGGGTCACCTCTACTGCATTGCCCCGGTGAGGTGTGGAGCCCGCTCTATGCAGTGCTGCAGCCCGCAAGAGGAGGGGTCGGCTCACCCGCAGCACCCTGGTGAAGGTGGGGCCAGTTCATCCACAGCCACTACAGGGGTGGAGAGCTACACCCCTCACCTGCTGCAGCACTTACCACATATCACCACGTATCACCTGGGCAGTCAGGAGAGCTGGCCTTTGCAGCTTGGACATACACAAGCGGACTCTGAGGACAGGATCGCGAGAGAGCTGGCTGAGTCCCCTAGCCTGAGCAGTGAGGGAAAGCTGGTCATTTTCAGTTGTAACCTGGAAAACTATGCTTTTATGGGTGACTGTACAAACTTTATTTTTTTCTATGGGATCATACACTCCCTGGGATACTGTGTTTTAATTTTTGTATCACTTCCCACTCCACGGATTTTC
The DNA here is from genome assembly GCF_907164565.1 of Psammomys obesus. Lineage (NCBI taxonomy): Eukaryota > Metazoa > Chordata > Mammalia > Rodentia > Muridae > Psammomys > Psammomys obesus. The sequence continues at coordinate 32,236,886 of NW_026591086.1, forward strand.
TATAACATCCATACAAGATATTAAACAATCACATACAAAGGATTTTTTAATTATTTTTATTTTTATTAATTACAGTTTATTCACTTTGTATCCCCTCTGTAGCTCCCTTCCTCCACCCCTCCCAATCCCACCCACCCTCTTCCCCACCCCTCTCCCCCTCTCAGTCCACTGATAAGAGAAGTCCTCATCCCCTTCCCTCTGATCCTAGTCTATCAGGTCTAGCAAAGACCTGTGCATTGACATTTGAAAAAGTAAAATAGAAGTGATATTGTAACATATCTAAGATTAAAGAAGCATGTTCCACAATTAAAATTATTGTGTTACTTACATCATGTTGCTGAGATAAAATGCCTGAAGTAATGGTTTTATTACCTTCCCATTCTAGAAGGAGGTTCCATCAAAGCCCAAAAGCTGGGAACCACAGCAGCAGGCAGCAGAGACACAAAACCGAGAAATCACATATTCAACCTCAAATAGGAATCAGAAAGGCAAAATGATATGAGGGAGCCGTGGCATATGTGGCATATTTCCTACAGTCAGGCTTCATTTTCTATGAGTCCCATAACCTTGACAAACAGTGCCACCAAAGGGTACCAAGTGTTCAAGTACTTGCACTTATAGAGGACATTTTTCAGTGAAACTTCCATATGTATTACCTGTAATGTCTACATTAAATATAGGTTTTGAACTAAAAATTTAAGAAAATCCCTACTCTTATTGGAGATAAAATCCCCCAAGTGTGTTTGAAAGCCAGACAACAATAGTTTCTGTGTTATTCACGGGAGAATGTATAGATTCCTGTTGAGACTTAGCAGGGCAGCAGTGTGACAGTTCCCATGCTGCTGCTATAACCTACTGTTCCAGTTGTGTCCCATCCGTTTATAAAACAAAATAGGTTGTATGCAAACAATAAGAGGGAAGAATTTTGTTCTGATATCCATTTCAGAGTCCTTGAAGATGAATATGCACAGTGCAATGTACTTAGTTTCTAATGATCCCAAAGATGTTAGACTTGCAGAATTAATTAAACAGCCATAATAAATTATACGCAATATTTCCCACAGAGTTGACTCACAGATTTAGTAATCATACATCCCCAGATTACTGTTAAGATATGAAATTATTGGTTTTACATGATAGGTGAATAACCATTTTCACCTAATTAGACTAGATTAAGAGAAGTGGAATGCTTTCCAACTAGTAATGGAAGAGAGTGTAATCTTTCATCAAGGGCAGAATCATGCTAATGTCTAATGCTGTCTAGTTACCATGACAAATAGGTTGTGGTACATGCACACTTTAATTATTAACACAGAAGTCACTGAAATTGAAGTATCGCTCTTAGAGCTATTACTGCTGAAATGACCCACTTAATAGTGACCATGGTATCAAAGTATGGATTTAAATTGGTAATTAATAATAGTACGTTACTGAAAATGTTAATACAGAAGTTCAACAAAAATGCTAACTATGTATCAAATACCCAGACCCTCTATTGACATATAAATATGTATGACTTGTGCTAAGTGATTGGTAGATTTTAACATAAAAAGGTGACAAGAATAAAATCATGTCTTAACCAGCCTGTAAGAAATCAATTAATGAACTCAAGGCTTATTTTTTTCATTTTTAATTATTTTGATATAAAATCTGCAGAAAAAAATTTTATTACAACTTACACAGGTACATTAAATGGAAATGAGAAATAACTTCACATTTTACAAAACCTGACACTTTCTGTGAGAATTTGAGGGATATTCACTGGAAGGTAAGCTACAGATCACCTTTTTCAAACACAAATAATTATGTCTGCCACATTTTTTCTTTTTATATATTTTTTCCAAATGAGGGCTATATAAATGGCAAAAGGGTTACATGCTCAATTAAGCTGTGGAACAGAACTATAAAGTCCATTACAGTAAAAAATATATATATAATCAAACTTTAAAGATAATTTTCTTACTGTTGTCCTTGATAATCATTAATGAAGCTTGGAATTAATTGATCTTTTAATTGGTTTACTTTCTACCTGTTTTATTTTATTCATTTATAATTTTACCGGTTCCTTAACTTTTTTAAATGTTTTGACCATGTTCACTTCTTCCAGGTTCATCCTACATGGTTATTCATCACCCAAATCCTTGTCTTCTTTCTATTTCATATCTATCAACTCCAATTTGTGTTGTCTCCATCTTTCTGGTTGTACGGTTTTCCAATAGAATATGGTTAATATATGGTCTACACATAGATAAAACCGACTGACCATTTCCCAGCAACTTTTAGTTTCTAAAATCCCCATGGGTAGGTGTGATATTTGCTTCCCAATTCCACCCTCCTTACTGGGGATTTGGTTTCTGACCCTTCTTTTAAAATCCTAGAGTCTTTGGCATTGGGAATAGAATAGTTTTTATATTCTTCAGTCCAAACCTTCCACAGCCTCTCTCTCTCTCTCTCTCTCTCTCTCTCTCTCTCTCTCTCTCTCTCTCTCATTTCTTATACAACTAGAATGCCTCCCAGTTCTTCTCACCTCCACATTCTCTGTCTGACACTCATTATTCTATACTCCTTGAGCAGTTGAAGGTCTTTTTGTTAATCGCCATCTACTGCAAGTAGAAACTTATATGATGAGAGCTGATGCAATTTCTATCAATGTATAGTTATCACAATAAAGCGTTAGATGTTGGCAGAATTTTATATCCACTTGTTACTGTGCTCTTCCCTAGGACCTAGGACCTGTATTTCTGCAGATTCTTGACCCACTAAAGGTCTCCCGTATGGGTTTCATCTTGTGCAGAGGGACTTTAACGCAATTAGAAAGTGCTTGCTCATTCAGTCACAAGTGCACCGATGGACTTATCTTGCCAAGGTAGGTGTTACTGGAACTTGTGGGTATCACGGCTGGGAAAGGTTAATTATTAAGTTCCTCCTCTGGTAGCATGAGTAGCTCTCTCCAACACTGTGGAACTTTCATTAGAGATGAAAATGCAAGATCAATAAGTGAAACTGTATTTTTTTGTTCATGTTGACTTACAGCATCCAAATATGTTGGACAATTTAAAATAAAAAATAGACCATAGTCAGTCTCTTAATTATACTTTTAAAATTACACTTTCAAAAAACAACAATTGTTCGTGTAATTAATAAAAGTTAAATAAAAAATTAAAAAAACCAACAACTATTGTATTGTTTTCACAATGGTCAGTACAAACAACATATATATGTGTTCATTTAGACCTAACTTTAAAAAAATGTACTATAGAAATTAGAAGTTGAAAATCAAATTTTAATGCATTATTTGATAAGACTGCAGTCAAATTATCATGTTGAAGTACAAGAACAAATTATTCGAAACCATTTTATAGATAGGCATACACAAGCATGCATCTTTTAAAACCTTTCCTTCTGTGACTAATCTTTAACCTTATTTACTAAGCTAATGTTGCAATAGTTTCTCATCAAGACTGTTAGGTTTATTCTTTCAACAACTTGACATGACTAAAAACTGTATGATCTTCAACACTTCTTCTGACCTGTACTGATGACATTTGCCATTGCCGTTACACTGCAGTGTTCTCTTGCTCTGCAAAAGGTCACCAAATTTGCCACTGAGGAGATTCTCAGCATGCTACTCTGCAGAGCTACAATGTCAGCACAACATGCCTACTTCCTCGAGACACATTGCAAATGGTAATGTTTTTGCCAACTCAATTGTATGACATTCAATGAGGAAACACCATGTTTATAAAAATTTCCCAAGTTTCTTTATCACATGAATTGGATTGCTTCTGTGACTGCTGCTTTTGGAAAAAGCATAATGTATATACCATGCTGATGCATTCATTAAAAACTTATACTATATTATCTACAAAGCTTGAATCTTAGAATATTCTAAATTACATCTGAGTATAAGTTAATTCTGAAGACATGAAAGATCTGAATCTATTTTGAAAGTTGTTCTTGATATGCTTCTATGAAATATTTTACTTGATAATTTAGAAAATATAAATATATACACATATGCATAAATTTAGAAAATTGTAAACTTTAACTTGTTCTGTTCCACAACCAATTATAAGCTTGTGCTTTTACCAATAGTAATCCATTGGTCTATATGAGGTAGCATTTCAGGTTTTTTAAAATGTTTATATGTGCATACTATATCATGCTTTTATTAAGGAAGGACTATTCCAAATCTAAGTTTCCTACATAAAAAGGTTGTATGCTTTGTTTTTTAAATGTATTAACATGAATTTCTGTTATGAAATAAATTCTTAAAATGTGGGAAACTTCTGTCTAGAATCTCCTTACTCAAACACTAATTATTAGCATTGCTCACATATTATTATGTATTTTCATAATATTTTATACAAAATATTTTTATTTTTAAACTGTTCCATGAATGTTTTGCATATTTTCTTAAGTATTCATATTTAATTATGTATCTCTTTATGTATTCATTGAATTTAATTTTTGTATAATATATTTTCACTATATTCTCCTCCCATAACTTCTTTTAAAATACAAGTATTTTGTGTTTTGAATTTTCTGTTTCAATACAGCAAAAAGTTAATCATAGTTAGAACTTGGCAAGGTCTCATGAGAGCTGAACCACAAGTGATGACTCATGTATATATTTCTTGTTGTGAGGCCTTTAGATTTCATACGGATTTGGATATGCCAAACAGAGACACTTGGAACATACTGTGACATCAATACCTTAACGGAATGTATATATCATTTTATATTCAACCTGCTCTCTACTGTGTTTCTTTTTAAGACCAAGAATCAAATATTCCCAATAAAGAACAACTTTAATAATTGTACTGGGTTTTAATTCTGTCCATTGTAGTTCTGTGAATAAAAGTCATGCTTCATTATAAATTAATTGTATGTTAATTACTAAGTTTTCATTTAATAAATATGTAAAAATTTGCCAAATATGAAAATTATATTAAATTTAATTTTATAATACAATGTTTGAAAGCAATGTAAGATTGTTTTAAAATTTGTATTAAATTTATATGCAATCATTTAAATGTCTTATGACTTTTCAAACAAATAAAATCAATCTAGTCCTTCTAATTCAATTCTCTGTGTCAGTTTAGAATAATAATTTATCTGTGCATAACCACATTCCTAAGTATGTTTTGCTTAAATAAAACAGCTAAAACTTTTATTTATTGTTGTTTTGATATTAATTCATTTTATAAAAATATGTCTTTCTTCAAATATTCTTTTGTTTTCATTATAGATTTCTTATCTTTTGAAAATAGAAGACACATATTAAGTCAGGTTTGCATTATGATTTCTGTGCACATGCATTGGTGTGCGTAATTTTTTAAATTTCTGTGTTTTTCATTTTAAATGTTTTGTCCTCAAAGTACATTGCTGTTAGCTAAATAGCTCAATATATGTCACTAACATGCAGCTATTCCAGCTAATGAATGGCTTCAACTGTTACTTTCTGAGATTTTCCTCGTTTTCACTTGGTTAATATTTTCAGTAATGTATTGTGTTCCAATCAAAAGAACTCAAGCCTCATCAGAGAAGCTTCTATTTTCAATAAATGGCAATTAACACAGAGATGCACAAACAAGGGAAGTTCAGAAAATGAGAAACTGCATATTGCACAGCCTTAAATAGAACGTTTGTATCTTGCCCACCAATTCCAAGGCTCATGCGTCATTTCTGAAGAGGAAGCAGAAACAGTGTAAGGGCCAGAGCTGGCTGATGACTACAACTAAACAATGCTTTTGGTAATAGCACTGCACCTGCACATTTTGAACTCACTACAGATATCATGGCACGCAGAAGACCTGTAAACGCTTCATGCAAACCAAATGGAGTTGGGAAAAACATCTAATCACTTGTCAAGAAGCTATTGGAAAATATTAGCTGCTGAGGTGTGGCCAGTTCATTTTCTCTAAAATGAACTATGATCCAGTGGAATGCTACACATGCAAGTATATTGGAATACCAAAATTGATGAAGAGAAAACAAAAGACAAAAAGTTGAATGGATGGAAAATTGGGGTTTTATATATAAGAAGAGTTACAGTAGGAGGGTGAATAAAATGAAACGTATTGTAAATGGAATTATTGAAGAACTAATAAAAATTTTAAAAGTATAACTGCTTAATTTAATTTCTGTGATTATTAATCTCTTTACTATCATTTTCTGTCACTGTGAATTCTTTTGTTTATGAAAATGTATTATGAGGTTACAGGTTAATTTTTATTATGTTCCATATATTTTTATATGAAGATAAAAAAATAGAGCTATACTGTGATTTTACTTTCCTTGAAAGTAGTTATTTTGATTACTGACAGCTTCTTTTGAGCAATTAATTTCAAGTAGTTCTGTCTTTACCTGAATTTGAAATAATTCAAGTTGGGCTTCTCTTTCTTCATGTCACTCTCTGAGATTTTGCTTTTGCCTACTGAGCAAACATAGGATTTCTTATACAAGGCAGATAGTTGTAACCAGCATTTATCTATTTGTCAACACAAAATTTAAACATTTGAGCTATGAATATAGCAATTTAATAGCATCTCTGCTTTCTATTAATAATTTTTTAAACCAAAAGAGAGGAAAATAATGAAAAATAATAGAAACAATAAAAAATAACAAATTCAGATCAAGTGTCGCTTTTGTTTATATGCTTATTTGATCTTTTGAAGCTTTTTCAACAAAATTCTTTCTTTTATGTATTCAAAACCATTGTCACCGATTTGTTACTAAATTTCTCCCATTGTTCTAGGTGATAAAGCTGACTCTAATTACTGAGTTGCTCATCTGAAGATATTGTTTTTTGAAATTAGAACTGACAGGATCATAGAAATCTGAGTACTACATGAGCACCATCAATGTGAGTACTACCTTAAGTGTTGGTCAAGCCTACCCTCAGAAGGTTGAGGACATCAAACGCAAGGATATCTGAGACTGAATAGGGAATACTGTTTTCCAAGTGTATGTGTGATGGACTGGGCAGCATAAAGGGAAAATTCTTTGGGACCAATAATGAAAAACAAAAGACATAATCTTTTTGAGGGCTCTCATGATACAGTACAGAAATGACTATTTCTTGGATAAAGTGTAATATGGAATAAAAAAATGTGGCTTGCTTCCAGAAATATTATCAACAGATTCATTTAAGTCCTTGGATTTGAATTATGGACAAAAAGATATGTTCATCACTAGGAATTTAAAAAAAAACAGTAAATTTTGAATTCAAGAGTCGTGGATAAGGAAAGCTCTCTGTTTTTGGATTTGGTTTTATAAGAATGACATAGATTAAAAACAATTATTGAAGTACTAAACTAGGCAGACAAATAAGAACCTGGAATTTATTAGAGGGTTCTTTCAATAACTTAGAGAGCTATCAGTGGATAAATAATTAAAGTTATGCAATTTAACCAATAAAAGAGAGTTATGAAAATATTATGATTAATGAGTTCTCTTGTTTCAGAATTCCTAAGAGACTTACAGTGGTTGATGGTGAGGATTATAAGAGTAAAATAAAATGACGGACATAAGAGCTATGAGAGAGTCTAGGTCCTCCTCATGCATGGTCCTTGGTTGGTGCATCAGTCTCTGCAATACCAGATATGGGCCCAGATATGTTGGCTCTGTTGGTATTCTTATGGAACTCCTTTCTGCTCTGGGTCCTTCTGTTCTACAACTCTTTCCTAGTATTGCCTAAGCTCTGCCCAGAGTTTGGCTGTGAGTCTAAGCATCTTCTTTGAGCCCCTGCTTGGTGGAGTCCTTCAGAAGACATTTATGGTAGACTCCCATTCTGGTCCCTCTCTTCAATTGTTTCAAGTGTCTATTCTCTTTACTTTTCTGAATGAGAATTTTGCATCCTTTCTAGGGTCCTCCTTGTTATTTAGCAGAACCACTCACAGCTCAGATGTAGCCTACAGGCAGCTAGGTCTCCATTTGGTTACCCTAGTTAGGGGAGCAGGGGCTGTTTCTGAGATGGAAACTGTTGCCATGTTTTTGTTCATTTTCCCTGCTAGAGGGGAATTGCCAAGCCACAAAGGAAGAGGATGCAAGCAGTCCTAGTGAGACATGACAGGCTGGGGTCAGATGGTAGGAGAGAAGGGCTTTCACTTTCTGAAAAATAGGATAAGGTAATAGGCTGAGGAATAGTGATGGAAGAGGGGGGAGGAGGGAGAGAGAGTGGGACCTGGAGAAAAAGAGGATGGGTGCTACAATAGAGATGTAAAGTGAATAAATTATTTTTAAATCTTTTTTTACTATTATTTACACTTTATTCACTTTGTATCCCCCCATAAGTCCCTCCCTCTTCCCCTCCTGATCCTACCCTCCCTCACCCTTCTTCATGCATGCCCCTCCCCAAGTCCACTGATGGGGGAGGTCATCTTCTCCTTCCTTCTGATCTTAGTTTAACAGATCACATCAGGAGTGGCTGCATTGTCATCTTCTGTGGCCTGGTAAGGCTGCTCCCCCCTCAGGGGGAGGTGATCAAAGAGCAGACCAATCAGATTATGTCAGAGGCAGTCCCTCTTCCCATTACTATGTAACCCCCTTGGACACTGAACTGCCATGGGCTACATCTGTGCAGGGGTTCTAGGTTATCTCCATGAATAGTCCTTGGTTGGAGTATGAGTCTCTGGGAAGTTCCCTGTACTCAAATTTTCTGGTTCTGTTGCTCTCCTTGTGTGGTTCCCATCCTCTCCAGCTCTTACTATTTCCTACTTATTACATGAGCTTCCATGCACTCTGCCCAACAGTTGGCCATAAGTCTCAGCGTCTGCTTTGATAGTCTGCAGGGCAGAGGCTTTCAGAGGTCCTCTGTGGCAGGTTCCTAGGTTGTTTCTTGTTTTCTTCTTCTTCTGATGTCAACCTCTTTTCCTTTCAGGATGGGGATTGAGCGTTTTAGTCAGGGTCCTCTCTCTTGGTTAGTTTCTTTAGATGTACAGTTTTTTAGTAGGTTTATCCTATGTTATATGCCTATATGAGTGATTATATACCGTGGTTGTCTTTCTGCTTCTGGGACCGCTCACTCAGGATGATCCTTTCTAGGTCCCACCATTTACCTGCAAATTTCATGATTTCCTTATTTTTCATTGATGAGTAATACTCCATTGTGTAGATGTACCACAAATTTTTAAATAAAAAAGTAAGAACAAAACAGCAATAAAAAAGACCTAGGAGAGATGCTGAGTTATGTTTTTGTCTGAATCTAAGTTCAAAAGAAGGAGCTTAATATTTTATGTCAAAGATTGTCAAGTAATGAGTTAAATCCTTAATGAATAATTTGTCCTATTCAGTCTCTAAGTCAATTGGATAAAACATACATACATACATACATACATTCATACAATATCAAGAATCACCATCTTCTTTCCTTGGAATATTATAAATTTTTATATTTACTTTATAAAAATACCATGTGGAAGCAACTGAGTGTTGGAAGGTTTGTTTGGGCTCAATCATAGGCTCTTTGCTCATCTCTCCCTGAGGAGGGGCAGCCTTACCAGGCCACAGAGGAAGACAATGCAGCCAGTCCTGATGAGAACTGATAAGCTAGGGTCAGATGGAAGGGGAGGAGGACCTCCCCAATCAGTGGACTAGAAGAGTGGCATAGGAGGACAAAAGAGACGGAGGACTGGATTGGTACTGGATGAGAGAGGGAGCTACAGCTGGGATACAAAGTGAATAAATTGTAATAAATTAAAAACAAAACAAAAGGAATAGAGTTGACTGTGGCAAGGAGGTATATAAGAGCAGCATGATATGCAAGGATAGGCACTTATGGCCAAAACTTGTCAAATCATTATGTACCTGGAAAGAGCACTATGAGAATTAAGAGTGAGTATATTCTTTATTAATTAATTCAGTTCACATCTTGGTCATAGGCCCCTCCCTCTTTTCCTCCTAATCCCACCCTCCCTTTCACATCCTCTGAGGAATAGGGAAGACTCCTCTTCAGACATCCCAACTCATCTATTTAAATGAGGACTAAGTTTGTCTTCTTCCCTTGTGTCCTTGTAAGGAAGTCCCCTTTAACAAAGAAGTGATCAGAAAGCAGGCAACATAGTGTGTGTCAGAGATACCCCCCCACTCTCCTAACTAATGAGAAAACATGAAACCTAAGATGACCATAAAAGACCTTTATCTGTCAGAAAGTTCTCATCTCCTTAAAGTTGCATAACATTTCAAAATAGCATTATCAGCTAGGAAAACAGTATACAAACGTCCTATGGTGTCCATTTTAGTTGGACCCAAAACTCTATGACTACATTCAAATGATATCTTTTCAAAAAGACTCTCACAGATACAAGTAGAAAATTTTACTATGTAATATAAGCATACTGTAGACCACTTGGATTAACATAAAATACTACATGGAGTGAATATATAAATGAGGTTAAGTGAGTGTAGGTTGAGTTAAAAAATTGCAATAATTAATGACAAAATTTTACATATAGATCATACAGCCATAGTTGAGCTATTTATCTATCTATATATGCATATTTTTCCAATTTTTTTAATCTTTTAACAATATATAAACACTGTGTTATATTATTGTTTTTTTTCTATTTTCAAAGTATAATTTTTCAAATCATGGTAATGAGCATAAAATTCCAGAAATAATGAGAAGGTAAGAAATGGAACCTGTAACTACCTGCTATAAAGATTGCAAACATGAAGATAAAAACAATTCTGAAACAACACATGAGTTATCATGGTAACCCTTTCTGTAATCAGTATGGAGTTACTTAAAAGAGATTCTCTCTGTACAGTTTGTAAATCTCAGAGTTTCCATTAAACTCTTGCATTAAAAAATCAACATCCAGTTCCTGACTATTATGGATAAAGCTGCTACAAACATGGTTGAGGAAATGTCCTTGTTGTATACTTGAACATATTTTGTATATATACCTAGGAGTTGTATGGCTGGATCTTGAGGTAGCACTATTACTAATTTCCTAAGAAAGCAACAGATTGATTTCCAAAGTGGTTTTACAAGTTTACATTCCCACCAGCAATGGAGGAGGGTTCCCTTTTCTTCACATCCTCTCCAGCATGTATTGTGACTTGAGTTTTTTTATGGTAACCATTCTGATAGGCATAAGGTGAAATCTCAGGATCATTTTGATTTGCATGTATGAAGATAACCTAGAACTCCTGCACAGATGTAGCCCATGGCAACTCAGTCTCCAAGTGAGTACCCTAGTAAGGGGAACAGGGACAGTCTCTGACATGAGCTCAGTGGCTGGTTCTTTGATCACCTTCCCTGAGGGAAGAGCAGCCTGACCAGGCCACAGAGAAAGACAATGCAGCCAGTCCTGATGAAAACTGATAGGCTACAGTCAGGTGGTAGGGGAGGAGGAAGCTCCCTATCAATGAAATTGGAGAGAAGTAAGGAAGGAGAAGAGGAAGGTACGGTGGAATTGGGAGATGAGGGAGGGAGCTACAGCTGGAATACAAAGTGAATAAATTGTAATTAATAAAAAAGTAAAAAAGAAAGAAAGAAAAATGACAAATATATTCATAAAGAAAAAAAATCAACATCCTAGCCAAAGTGTTATGAAGTTCTTCAAGAAGGAGTCATGTATATTTTCTTTTGGTATTTCCCAACCTGTAATTTTTTCAATTTATTTCAGTGCACATTAGTTATCTGAACAGTAGAAATGTGTTAATTTCTAGCACCATGGAATTTGACAATAGAGTTCATTTTGTATTTTTATACCAGGCCACAGGACAGGAAGCAATTCTGATATGATTTTGACATATTGGTGTGAGTTGCGGGCTGGGGTGTCCTCTTATCTGAGGAGTAAGAGAGGGGGAATAGCAGGAAGAGAGAGGGGAAAATGGAAATGGGAAGAGAGGAGGGAGGGCCTACAAACAAAATATAAAAATGAATAAATAATTAATTTAAAAAACTCATTCTATGAAACCACAGTCACCTTGATACCTAAACCTCACAAAGACCCAACAAAAAAAAAGAGAATTTCAGGCCAATCTCTCTTATCAACATTTATGCAAAAATACTCAACAAAAAATTTGCAAACTGAATCCATGAACACATCAAATATATCATCCACTGTGACCAAGTAAGCTACATCCCAAGTACGCAGGGTGGTTCAATATACAGAAATCCATCAATCTAATCCATCATATTAACAAACTAAAAGAAAAAAAAAACACATGATATTCTTCTTAGATGATGAAAAAGCATTTGATAAAACCCAACATTTGTTTATGTTTAAAGTCTTGGAAAGATCAGGGATACAAGGCACTTACCTAAACATAGTAAAGACAGTATACAGCAAGCTTATAGCTGACATCAAACTAAACAGAGAGAAACTTAAAGCACTCCCATTGAAATCAGGGACAAGGCAAGGCTGCCCACTGTCCCTGTATCTCTTCAACATAGTTCTTGAAGCCCTTGCTAGGGCAATAAGACAAATAAAGGAGATAAAGTGAATTCAGTTAGGAAGGGAAGAAGTCAAAGTATCACTATTTGCAGATGATATGATAGTATACATGAATGATCACCAAAATTCTACCAGGGAACTCCTACAGCTGATAAACACCTTCAGCAAAGTGGATACAAAATTAACACAAAAAAGTATGATCATAATTTTTTTTAAATTTTATTTTTTAATATTTCTTTAATTTTTTATTACTTACACTTTATTCATTTTGTATCCCCCCATAAGCCCCTCCCTCCTCCCCTGCCGATCCCACCCTCCCTCCCCTTTCTGCATGCATGCCACACCCCAAGTCCACTGATAGGGGAGGATCTCCTCTCCTTTCTGATCTTAGTCTATCAGTTCTCATCAAAAGTGGCTGCATTGTCCTCTACTGTGGCCTGGTAAGGCTGCTCCCCCCTCAGGGGGAGATGATCAGCGAGCAGGCCAATCAGATTATGTCAGAGACAGTCCCTCTTCCCATTACTATGTAACCCACTTGGATACTGAACTGCCATGGGCTACATCTGTGCAGGGATCATAATTTTTAAAGATTTCCGTGCTGCTAATTTAAAATTTAATCTTGGAACATAATTAATTATTAAATATCATAGAAATTGATTTATTTCAATAACCATTAAATTTACAGATTATTTGCTTATCTGGGTTGAAGTTTGATTTTTATTTTAGTTAATCAGAGTGTAAATTATAATTTATAAGAATATATTTCAGGGGTCACCAGCAATCTGCTATAATTGCCTTTTAAAGCTAATGGAAGGCTCTTTAAAACATGATGTAATCAAATACCACCATAACTCTTAAAGTAATTACATTTTGATAATGAAGTACAAAATTAGAAGCAAATTAATTTAGTTGAGTATATACAAGATTTCTTGTTAGACAAAGCAATATCATTTAGACCATAAAACCTATGGAATCTCTTTAATAGGAGAAATAATAAAAATGTTATAAATAACATAAAATTCAAGCAAAATTAAATAAAATACTGGCCATATCTATGTAAATGTTTATATTTGTCATTTGTCTATTCTTTCTCAAGAATCTTCTGACAAGTAGCATAGGAGTAGAAAATAAATAAACATATTCTCATTTATATTTATTAAAAGATCCATAAGCTCTGTATTAGTATCTATCATTAATTGATAATTTAATAATACTGGTTATTTATACCTATTTATATAGAGAGATATTTATATCTATCACTCATCTACCAAAATATATGCCAAGGCTTGTCTGACAAGAGATTGCCTGTTGAGAGTCTATATTACCTTAGAGTTCCATTGCAATCCCCATAAAAATTACTATATAATTCTTTACAGACCTTGACAGAACAAACAAATGAGCCAAGTTTTAAAAAGGGAGGATAAAGATATAAAAAAAGAAAATCCTCCATATAGGAAACTCAAATGGTTGAGAAACATTTAAAGAATGCCCAACATATTTTCATTTTTTATTTATTTTTATTATTAGTTATATTTTATTTACTTTGTATCCCAGCTGTATCCTGCTCCCTCATTCCCTCCCAATCCCACCCTCCCTCCCTCATCTCCTCCCTGCCCCTTTCCAAGTCCACTGATAAGGGAAGACCTCCTCCCCTTTCTTCTGACCCTGTTTTATCAAGTATCTTCAGGACTGGCTACAAAGTCCTCCTCTGTGGCCTAGCAGGGCTGCTCCTCCCTTGTGGGGTCGGGAGGTCAAAGAGCCAGCCATTGAGTTCATGTCAGAAATAGTCCCTGTTCCCCTTACTAGGTTACACACTCGTATACTGAGCTACCATGGGCTATGTCCCAGCAAAGCTTCTATGAGGCTGTTTCTCCAACCAATCTCCAACATTTTTATGCGAAGGTAATTGAAAATCAAAACTACTTTGAAATTCCACTTTACACCAATCAAAATTGGTAAGATCAAGAGCACTGTGAAATCACACTTGCAAGTAGGTGCAGCAAGGAAAACACTACTCCATTGTTGGTAGAAGTGCAAATTTATACTGCCATTTTGAAAATCTTTATGGAGTTTCTCCGAAAGTTGGGAATTGATCTACCTTAAAAGAAATTCGGAAAAAAGCAAGCAATCAAACAAACAAAATCAAATCAAATCAAAACAAACAAAATCAAATCAAATCAAAACAAACAACAACAACAACAAAACCAACCACATTTGTCCTATGCTAGGGCAATGGTGGTACAGAACTTGTGAGAGTGGCCAACCAATGTCTGATTTGACCTAAGGTCCACTCCAGGAGAAGGAACACATATTTGCCATTGCTAGGATAAGGAAGAACAAGATACTAGAGAGCCCAGAGTCTTGAGGTAAAATGAAACATTACTGATTAAAAGAAAAAAGTTTCAAGAAGAACCACTCCTTACGATATTCTCCTGTACTTGCAGATCAATAGCATCAGATAGGCTTCTTCAGGCAGCTGATGGGAGCAGTTGCAGAGACATACACAGCCAGGACTTCTGTGGAAAGATTATGTAAAAGAAAGATCTCCTACAAATCCCTCCTCTCAGAGCTCAGAGAACCAACCCCCACAGAGATTGTAAGAGCCAGAGGGTATGTGGGACACCTGGACAACAAAGCTCCTTGAATCAACTAAGCAAGGCACATATGACCTCATAGAAAGCACAATACCTACATGAGTCTGCATTGGCCCTTGCTCCTCCTTTCGGGTTGCTGTGTCCAACTTTGACATGATAGTCTTTGTTTTACCTTATTATATTTTATTTTGACATGGTTGGCTGTTAATTTCTAGAAGCCTCTTAATTTCTAGTGAAAGACAGAAAATAAATTAACAATTTAAAAATGTTCCACGGCCAGACACGGGAGCACATGCCTGTAATTCCAGCACTCAGGGAGGCAGAGGCAAGTGGATCTCTTTAGAGTTAGAGAGCAGCCTGGTCTACAAAGTAAATCTAGGACAGTCAAGACTACACAGAGAAACTCTGTCTGGAAAAAAACAAAAACAAATAGAAGAACAAAAAATACAAAAACAAAACAAAAAACATAAACAAAAACAAACAGCCCCACAGACATGCTTACAGGAAACTATTTTAAGGTTTTCCCTTTTTAAGTGATGCTAATTTTTGCAAGTTAACAAATACTAACCAACACACATTCCATTATCAATCATGTATATTCATATGTGAATAACAAAGCTGTGTGTGAATATATTTGTATTAAATATGTATATGCTTTGAAAAGTATATGTATAATCTTCATATTACCTATCTACATTTCTGAACACTGTAAGTTTATGTACACATATATGTGTTCTTGGACTCAGCCTGTTTTTCATGATGAATCTGGCAAGTTGCAACATTTAACATTTTACTAAAATGTTAATAATTTAAAAATTGCATACTCTTTTATATACTCTGTGGGCTCTAGAACATTCTTTGAATATAAAATACTTCCGTGTATTTGTTATTTGGGATTGATACAATCCAAAGTTTTTATTGTAAACATCAGTATATTTCTACATCACATTATTCAAAAGATATTAGCTTTTGTACAAAGAATTTTTTTAATAAATGTGACCAACATACAACTTTCTTCTAGTTTAAAACAGGTTGTTTTTGTAAATTCTTTTGTACATATATATATATATATGTACAAATATATATATATATATATATATATACATTCATGCACAAAGTAATATTTTGTATTTTTAACAGGAAGTCACTCTTGAATTATCTCTGCTAACATGCTAATATTGCTATTAATTTCCTCTGGCTTCCTCATTATAATTGTTATAGCCTTCATTATTTAATCCCATTAGTCTTTCTTGGATGTCAATAGATTCAATGCAAGTGTGAACTTTTCAAGCCTGACCTTCTTGATTTATTTCTGGAGGCAATGAAGAGATCTTCCAACCTGCATCCTTCTAAAATATAAAATGATTGAATTGAAAGTGCATTGACAGAAAAACAGTTAACCTTTTGCTTCAGAAACGGCTGCTGTGTTATTTGAGAGGAGCCTGTTAGACTGTTTCTGAGAATTAACTAAGGAAGTACCAAAGCACTGGTTTCTTTTACTATTTCAAACTAAACTAAAGAATAACAGTTTATCAGTAAATATCAGTCTAACACTAGCCAATTCAAATGTCTTTTCAATTTAAGTAGCTGTTAATATATTAAAACTTCTCATTGCATTGAAAATGCCCTTGATCAAAAACAGGTTTTAATTTTTTACTTTAATATTGCTTACTGGTGACAAGGCATTCTGAGCACATGGGTATTTTTCCACTGCCAGAAACAGACACTGAAAATAACTGCTGTAACAGTTATCTTCAAATTCAATACATTTAAGTAAACTCCATTAGAATTCAAAATCTGCAATAAAATGGCCCAATATCATTTCATAAATTTTCCCAACAATTCCATGTTACAGAAGTGAAACTATTTTATTTTTATTAGGCAGTCAGTCAGTACTGTGACTATTACTGTTAGGGTATTTCTATATCTCCTCTCTGTACATTAATTAGTTAAAACTTCTTGAAGAAAACCTCTTTATACAATATGTAACAAAATTCATTTATATTTCTGAAATTTTTTTTCTTTGAGACATCTCTCTTGAGTGAACTTTCTATTGTTTTAAATTTTTTTTGTAGCATTTCTCCTCATCATATACAAACAGATCTTTGCTTGATGGGAGTTCCTGCTTTGTCTAAATTTCAAAGATGACCTCCTGTTAAATATTCAAATTCATTTGATGAAAATTAAATTGAATTTTAAAGATTATCCAGTAGAAATATCTGTTCAAATTATGCTCAATATTTCCAGTAGATTCTAACTAGGCCTTCTCTGAACCTTGGATTGTGGACAGAAGTAACAAACCTCAAAATGTGTATGCTGAAAATAGTGTTAGGTGCTGGGAAGATGGACCAGTAGGTAAAGTATTTTCTGTGCAAGAGTGAGGACCTGAAGTCATATCTCTAAAACCCACGTAAAAATGTTAAATGGAAAACTAGCTCTCTATAACTCTGGTGTTGAGAGAGAGATACAAACACACAACAGCACTTGCTAGCCAGTCTAACTGGATGTGTGAGTTGCATATTCTGAAACCCTGTCTCAAAAATGTATGTGGAGAGTAATGCAGAAAATTCTGGAAACAGAACTTTTGTCTTTACATGAAAACACACGCACACACACACACACACACACACACACACACACAAACAACAAGAACAAAAAAAACCAAATGTCAATGTTCAAGGTATTTAGGAGACAACCTCAAAGTTCTATAGCAAATTTTGTACAGCACATTATAGAAATTAAAAAAGCTTCAGCTCATGAAGATGTAAGGTAACCACTCACTGTTGTTCTTTTTCTGATTCTTACATCCATCCCATGAGAGTTTTCGTTGGACACAGGACACACAGTCTTTCACCTGACCCATAAATCCAGATCAACCAGAATTTCCTAAATACATTTAAATTAAGTCACCTGGTTCATCCCTGTTCGTTGATGTAGATATGAGCAGAATTAAATTGAAACATTCTCCATGTTACTTGTTAAATCATTTTTAGTCCTTTTTTTGTGTTTAATTACTGTGTTTCTAATTTGTGAAGAGATTTTAGTATGAAAGTTCTTATAATTTAAAGTAGATTTTTATCTTTCATTGTGTAATATAGCACTTGAATTAATGTCCTTGATCATTACATTTTTGTTATTTGTAGATATTATAATATAAAAATCTCATTACATAGCTCAGCTCATGTTGGTCTTGTACTTGTTATGAGGCTGAGTCTAGCCTAGAGTGCATAATCATCTTAGATTTGTATTCCAGATTTCTGGGATGATAGATTGACCAGCATTAAAAGAGACACAAATTGATAATGTAGTTTTATTGTGTTTTCTAGCATCCACAGTATTAGAGAGTAGAAACAAATCATTGTTTTCTTTTTGTTTTATTTTTACATGTTACAGTAATTGTACTTATATAATGAGATACCTTATATAATGAGATACTAAAATATTCTAGAACAGGTTTTGCTGACTTTTTCTGTTATTTGTTTTTTTGTCTTGAGAGAGTGTCTGTCTATATAGCCCTGGCTTACCTCCCAGGTATTTCTGCTTCTGTCTCCCTAGCGCTGTATTAAAATCTTGTACCACCACACCCAGCTTGATATATATATATTTAAAGCAATTTGCATAAACATACGCTATTTTCCTTGTACATAAACATGTTTGAGTTATGGCTGTAGCTAATCACCTGATATCTAGCTTTGACCTTTTCATTTGCAACATTTAAGTGGGTCTAAATTTTTGGAATTTGAGACACTTCTTAAAATTAGGCAGTGATGATCTTAGACAAATTAGAAGTGTTTTCTTCGTGAGACTTTAATAGCCCTAAAGGGATTTATAATTTAAGAAGGCTACTTAAATATGTAACAATACTTGTCAGTATTGTAGAATTTTCCACTAAAAGAAAACAATGAAGTCTAGTGAGATAAAAACTCAGAATAAGCAAATAGAGGCAATAAGAAATCAGAGGAATTGGTGGACTTGCATGTGGGAGCTGTTTGGGATATTAAACAGGCTGATTTGATTTCTCATCGTGATGTCTTTATTGAAGCAATGGCACACTTATTAATGACATAGGTTTCCATTATCTGATTAAATGCTTGACTTTCCTGACCTATGATGTTACCTTGGAGACTTTGTTTCCTACCTGGCTAGCACAATTCTCACCACATGGAAAGCAAAGTCAATGCTAATCAGAACACTTTTACAAGGTTATAGAAAAACGCTAGTAAAATTCTGAAACTGTTTTGTTTTTTTTTTTTTCTTTTACAGAAGCATACATTTCTCTTGCATTCAGTTTTAAAAATGAATAGTAAAAACTGTTTTAAAACTTGGTTCAGGAAGTAAAGTTTATGTGTGCTTATCTTAAGTGTGGATTAGATGAGAAGGTTAGATAGGGCATTCAGAATGGCCTTTCCTCACCTCACAATGAATCTGACTCATCGGCAATTTATAGCAACTCACAGAACTTTAAAAGTTGCTGCAGTTATAGTCACCAGTCAAACTATTATAATTCAAACTAAGATGCCCCTAGAGAACACATTTTACAGGAAACCTAAAAGTTATTGAAAAACAATGTGAGTTAGATTTTTCATTCATTGTATTTCCATTCTTAAGGAAATCGCAGCTTGAAGCTAGTATTCTGCTTGATGTTTTTGCTATGCAAGTTAAAGGTTCAATTGTAACAAGAGAATACAAACTTATAATTATGTTCCTTTTTGTCCACACCACTAGAATAAATTTAATTTTTAAGAACATTTTCAAGTGATGAATATACATGTGCCCTTTCTCGTCCTTTTGGAGCATTTTTCAAATATTTAAGTGTAAAACATTATTTTAAAAGATTGTTAGTGTCAAAATTAGTTTCTAATTCATGGTAATATTTCCAGGTGTACCTGTTAAACATCAAAATGACAATGTGATGTGACAAAAAAAGAATTAAGTAACAGCATTCATCTGTTATGAAGTATGGGAGAAATATTTTATGACATTCATTAATAGCAGCTTTTATTCTGATTATTATTTCTCCATGCTTATGTGTTTGTGCTATCCAAGTCTGTGTGTGTGTGTAAATGTGTGACACACGTGTGTGCGTGTTGTGAAACTATAAAGTTGACATAGTGGCTTCTTTATTTGCTCTCTGTCTTATCTATTGAGGCAGGTTCTCCCTGAACTTACAGACCACTAACTCTTGCTAGCTTGTAGACTGAGATCCTCTTTATCTGTCTATTCAGTCCTGGGATTACAGATGGACTGCACACCTACTCCGCATTGATAAGGGTTCTAGAAATACAGAAACTAGTCCTCATGCTTGAGCAACAAACATTTTTCCACAGCGCCATCTCCTTGGTCTAATAAGTATTTTTTGTTGGCTTGCTTGTTTGTTTTGGCAGAGGTGGTATAGGTAAAAATGCAGGCAAAGAATTAAAAGAGAAACGATCGCATTTTTGTATATCCATTTTGATATATTCGTCCTAACTTGAATTCATATAAAAGTTGACATTGCAGCATGGTAAGCCTGAGGTGATGGGTTTACATTTATTCTAGCATCATTATCGACAGTGTCCATTTTGGTCTAGTATGAAGTAAAAAGTCTATTAAAAGATTAAGCAACTCTATATTAATGGGCATATCTCAAGATTCAGGCGATGTTTCATTTAACTTGAAACTTTAGCACTAGTGCGTAGAACACTTCATACCACCTCTGAAGAGCTATGCAGATGTTGAAATTATTCAACAGAAACATCAAATATTAGAAATTACTTTTCTAAGACAATCCAGCTTCAGGATTAAGGCAAGAAAAGCGGCTGTAAATAATTTAAAATATTACACAATTACTAAGTTTTGTATTGAAACTTAAAAAATAAAACCTCAAAATTCTCAGTGAATAGTGTAAACTTTAATACTAATCACCTGCATGCACTCATGCACTTATGCTTACAGTATTCCCACATTTTTTAAGTTGACATATAAATATTTGGTTATGCTTACTATAAATAGTCCTATAATCATCCTATGTACTAGTTATAGTCTTGTTACTATAACCACACATATACTTGACAAGGAACAAATTATGGAAGAAATGGTTCATTTGGGATTATAATTTGAGGATACACACTGCATGGCTAGGTTTTGAGCCATTTGAAGTTCTTGACCAGAAGTTGGCACTCAAAATTTGGATTAATTCTCTACAAGGAGACTATCAAAGCCAACAAATTTGGATCTAGAGGGGCCCTGCAGAGACTAATGCACCAACCAAGGACCATGCATGGAGAAGACTTACACACCTTGCTTAGATGTAGCCTGTAGGTGGCTCAGCTTTTATGTGGGTTTCCTAGTAGGGGATCAGGGGATATCTCTGATAAGGACTCTGTTACCCCTTCTTTAATTGCTTCCCCGTGGCCATGTGGCCTTACCAGGCCACAGAGAAAGAGGACGCAGACAGTCCTGATGAGACTTGATAGGCTGTGGTCTAAGGGATAGGTGATAGCAGGTAAGAAGGATGGAGGGTAGGACTGGGAGGAGACAAGGAAACAGGCTACAATTATGATTTAAAATGGACAAATTTTATAAAATAAAAAGTATATATGTAAGAGAGAAAATTTGGATAAATTCTACAGTCAGAACTGAATGTGTAGTCACATTATGTGTTGAGCTTCACATCAGCCATTGATTACTTAAATCATGAAATTAATCAGCAAAGATAAAATCTCTAAATAACAAAACAAATAACTTTTAGGATATCAGACTTGTCAAATCTGGGCTGTCATAATAAGCTGTACTGTTATAAACTTCAGAGAGAAATTTAGAAAAGATAATGATCTTTTATATATAAAGAGAATATATTAATAGAATAAAATCTTAAAAGGTCTATGTATTTTACTGGAATTTATTATTTTTTAAAAGATTATGTTTTTATGAACTTGGAAGCTATGTTAAAATATTGAACTTATGGACAATCAATTGAATGAACAATTTGAGGAGCTCAGCTCAGTTATAGTAGACAAAAGGTGTGCAGATCCAAATAGAACTGTACTGGTCTTTTGCTAGTCATATGTATATTGGACCAGATAACCTCCTCATTAAAAACCCAAATATTATAGGCTATTGCGAGTACAATTAGATACCCTCAATCACTAGATAGTAAGACACTATCGCTGAACAAACCACATTATATGAGTGATAGAACTTGAAAAATCTCAGCTGAAAGCTTCATCTCTCTTCTCTCCAATATTCATAGTACTGGAAAGTGCTATAAACATACTACAAGAGGAGAAAAGTAATGATCATCAGCAAGGAGACTATGACTCACAATAAAGACTTCTCCCCTGATATGCCAACTGCTATATCAGTGGCACAAAAGTATTAATCAAACACATTTTGATCAGAATTAAGGAATGTTCCGTAAGAGAGAACTCATACCTGACAGTGTAAATGAAGCCAAGATTTGAGGCTCAATACATTATGATCCTAGGGGAAAGTCACTTCCACTTTACTGAGTTGTAAACAAAACAAAACAATAAGATGTAACAACATACTGCTCCGCCCCACTGACCAGCTCATTCTTCAGTCTACATAAGTGAAGTGTCATCTTGAAGTAAATGGTAATTAACACAGAGCCCCAACCTGCTGTTGTACAGAGAAATCGTTTTGAATGCTCAACCAGAAATAGGATTTCATTCTCAGAAGCTTCCGCTCAAGGCTCAGAAATCTATAATGAAGAATATGCAGAAGGTTCTAAAAACCAGAGGTGATGGATGATTTCAAGGAAACACTATTTTCTAGAAAAATATGATAAATGAACATATGAACTCACAAAAGTTGTGACAGAGCATACAACACCAGGACAAACTCAACCTGAAAAAAAATTCTAAGCATGGAAGACAGAATATAGCCACGAAGTCACTATTCACAACTGATAGCTCCTGGGTAAGAAAATCAGTTTTCTTCAATGGTGTGATAATTGGTACATTAACCACACTCTAGGACAGGTGCCATACTCAAGAATTGGATACTGTGTTATTTGTTTTGTTTTGTTTTGTTTTGTTTTTTCAATAAAGAGAAAGATCATGAAGTTTGAAGGGTAGGGAGGGGAAGAATTGGGAGAATTTGGAGGAGGGAAACAGACATGATCAAAATTAATGAAATTCTCAAAGTGCAGGGAATCATATGAAAGAAAGGGTAGTTAGTTAAGACCTGGAGATGACAGGAGCTCCTCAAGGAGAGCAACAGAACCAAAATATCTGGGCTCAGGGGTCTTTTCTGAGACTGATACTCCAACCAAGGTCCATTCATGGATATAACCTGGAACCCCTGCTCAGATGTAGCCCATGGCACTCAGTATCCAAGTGGGTACCCTAGTAAGGGGAACAGAGACTATCTCTGACATGAACTCACTGGCTCTCTTTGACCACCCCCTGAGGGAGGAGCAGCCTTGTCAGGCCACAGAGGAAGACATTGCAGCCAGACCTGATGAGACCTGATAAGCTAGGGTCAGATGGAAGCAGAGGAGGACCTCCCTATCCGTGGACTTGGAGAGGGGCATGGGAGGAAATGAGGGATGGTGGGATTGGGAGGGAATGAGGGAGGGGGCACAGCTGGGATACAAAGTGAATAAAATGCAATTAATGTAAAAAAATTAAAAATTAAAAGAAGAAAATTTCAAAGAAGTCATAGTATTTAAAAACATTAAAAAAGAAAAGTTTGATAAAGCAAAGGTAAAGTGTGCATTCATTTGTCTATTCATGCTTGTACTGCTATTTGAATATGCCACTTACGTATCATAAACGTTAAAACCTTGAGAATGTCAGAGAAAAGAGAGAGAGAGAAAGAAATTGAGTGTGTGTGTGTGTGTGTGTGTGTGTGTGTGTGTTGTGTGTTGTGTATGTGGATGCATTTGCCCTTGTATACACACTGGGAAACCAAATGTTTGACCTTAAGGCTAGTGTTCAACATCAGGTATCTTCTTTAATTGCTCTCTATCAGGTTTCTCAGACAGGGTCTTTTCCTAAATCTTACGCTCAATATTTCAGTTGTAACACATGGGTAGAGAGCTCTCTGAATCCATCTGTTTGTTCCTCCTCCACAATGGAATTGCAGACAGATGATGCTCTGCCAAGATTTAGCTCCCAGTTAAGGATCCATCCTCAATCATCATGTTGGTACCGAGTGTATTCTACCCCCTGAGCCATCATACTAGCTGTATACATCATGACTGTAGAAGAGTAAGGCTAAAAAAAAAAATATGTATATATTTTTAGAGGTTAAAAAAATCTGTATATATTTTTTGTCTATAATTACCAAACCTCTTCATTAAATGTATAGAGATGTCTACATATTAAAATTTAGTGAAGTTACTCTAGAGTTGTATCAATAATCATCAAATAGCACATCTGATTTTGTTGTGAGACATAGAAAAGTAATTTCATGACTGCTCACACAGATCACTTACAACACAAGTTTGTTTTGCCCCTGATATCTACATGAATGTGTTGCTGTGTTTTTCTGCATGTTTTATGATGAGCCCAGTTTTGTCCACAAATGTATTTGAATGTGTCTTCAGAAAGACAACTGTCAGTGTAATGCTTTGAACTTTCATTATTTTGTTGAAATATCTAAATTGCATTTCATTCCACATGCCAGGCAGGATGTCTTACAGAAGGTGAGTTTTGAGGAGCAGAGAATTGGCTGAGAAGGCAGTGACAGCTAAGGCAGAAGTAAATAGATTTCCTACACAGGATCTGGGCCTGTCAGTGCTGTCAGCTTCTGCTTTCATGATACGTTCTCTATTTCAAACCCTTGACAAGTCTATTTCTTGCCTTCTCCTGACTTCATTTAATTTCATAGTGATATATATAAATATATTATATATATATATATATATTATATATATATATATATATATATATATATATATATATATCAGGTTCAGTGCAGTAGTGTGCAATAAACATAAGAAATTCCTATTCTGGAAACCCTGCTTCCCTACCTATCAAAGAAACTGTACTGATTCTTTATTCCCAGGAACCTTACATGAAGATTCCCTCAGGGTCCCACACTTCATTCTTCTTTAATGTCAACTATTTTCTTTAAGATATTGAAAGGATTTTTAAAGTATATGCCCTCAGAGTTGCCAGAATATGAACGTATTTTTGTTGTTTTAATTCAGCTTCCAGCAGTTAATTCTGTTTTCAGGTATACACCTTTTGGATTAAGCTCTCTTGAGCCTTCCGGCTCTCCTCTCTTAAAAAGATTCAGTCTTCTCATTTATTATCTTTACAATGGCCTTCATTCATATAAAGCCATGTTATTCTTTCTTTCATGACTAGATTACATAGTCTATTAATGTTTAGTATATGATGACATCATAAAACTTCCACACTACAATATAATGAGATACAATCAAAACATACTGTAAATTTTATGCATATGGCCAAAATCAAAACATACACAAAACACATATTGACTTACTGGCCACCAATTTATTTTTTGCTCACCTTTCTTACATCTGCTTAGTATTCAATTCTTAGATTTTCCTCTTTCACTTGAAAATACAGATTATTTCTCCCAAACTTTTCTCACAGTTGTTGTTTCTAAGCTTTTATTTCAGGAAGAAATATAAATTAGTTGATGCTTTCATGGCTTTTCCATAAATTAACTCAAACTCCTTTATTCAGCCACACAGCCTGCCCAGAGTCTGAGGACAGACACTAAACTACATGTTTTTCAACGCTGGTACTTGTTCACTTCTCTTGCAACTTAGCAAGGGTACCGTTTTTGAAAGTGATCCGAAGCAGACACTAAGACTCATAACCAAACCCTCGGCAGAGTGCAGGGAATCATATGAAAGAAGGGAAGTTAGTATGATATGGAAAGGATAGGAGCTCTACAAGGACCAAATATATCTGGGCACAGGGTCTTTTCTGAGACTGAAACTCAACCAAGGACCATCTATGGATATAACCTAGAACTTCTGCTCGGATGTGGCCTGTGGTAGCTCAGTAACCAAGTAGTTTTCCAAAGTAAGGGGGACACGGACTATTTCTAACAGGATCTCAAGGGCAGGCTGTTTGACACCTCCCCCCAGGGGAGGAGCAGTCTGTTAGGCCACAGAGGAGGACTTTGCAGCCAGCCCTGAAGATACCTGATAAAACAGGGACAGATGAAAGGGGAGGAGGTCCTCCCCTATCAGGGGACTTGGAAAGGGGCAGGGAGGAGACCAGGGAGGGAGTGTGGGGTTGGGGAGGGAATGAGGGAGCGGGATACAGCTGGGACACAGAGTTAACAAAATGTAACTAAAAAGAAAAAATAAAAAAAAAAAAAAAAAGAAAGTGATCCTATATTTTTAAGAGCCCTTTTTTTTTTTTGTAACAACGTAATTCCCTTTGTCTAACACTCTGTTCTACAGCATAATTTCAAAAATAAATAGAAAACTATGGAACAAAATTCTCCCAAGTTAAAGGCAAATTACATCAAACCAATCTGTGAATTTACCAGCTTAGAGTCACTGAAGTTTTCTTTGATCACCTCCCCATGAGGGGGAGCAACCTTATCAGGCCACAGGAGAAGACAGTGCAGCTACTCCTGATGAGACCTGATAGACTAAGATCAGAAGGAAGGAGAGGAGGACCTCCCCTATCAGTGGACTTGAGGAGGGGCATGTGTGGAGAAGGGGGAGGGATGATAGGATTGGAAGGAGAGGAGGGAGGAGGCCACAGGGGGATACAAATTGAATAAAGTGTAATTAATAAAAATTAAAATAAAAAATGGAAAGAACAGATTATTTTAATATAGCTTTGTTGCTCGATTTTCTCTTTTATTTTTGTTTCAACCAACTTTTACTGTTACCTCTTCAGTCAACAGCATCCCACAAAACATTCACATTATGAAATACAACACTTAATTTTCAAATCCTGACTTTGACAACGAACATAATTGGAATTAAGACACTCACTTATCTCAAGAAGATTTTTTTAATCTGGTGTTCTTCTAACAAGTCTTTATTATTTTGTTGGTTGAATTATCAATGAATTATGATTCTTTGAATGGTAGTATGATAGAACTCAGTTCTTGAAATGCCTTTCCCATTTATTTTCTTTGATAGGAAAAGACTTCTTAATTTATATCTTTCTGCATAATATCATTGATAATATTCAGGCTTTCCATTTTTCTGTTTGTTTCAAACTTAACCTAGCAAAGATTAGATATTATTTGTAAGCTTACTTTTACAAATCAAAATTAAGCATTATTTAGTATATTCAAAACATATCACCAGGCTGCTAATTTCTCAAATTGATATGATACATCTCTGTGTTTTTTTTCCAAAAGTAGTCATTAAGTGTTTGGGGTTTTGTTTGTTTGTTTGCCTTCTTGCTTGCTTGCTTGTTTTATGTGAATTTGTGTTTTGCCTGAACATGCCTCTTAGTCATTTGTGTGGCTAGTGCCTGCAGAGGCAGGAAAAGTGGACTGGATCACCTAGAACATTAAAGGGGTTGTAATGATCCATGTGGATGCTAGGAATCAAACCCAGGTTCCCTGGAAAAGAAACCAGTGTTTTTAACCACGGATCCATCTCTACACACCACCTGCCATTTGAAAGAAAAAGAGACATTGAGAAGCCTCAAGAATTCAATCTGAAACAAACACATGATCTTCATAGTCAACTTAAGATGTTCAAACTGTCTCTCAACAACAATAAAAATGGCGAACCACTTAAAACTGTGTTGTTTGGATTTGTTTTATTTATAAGGAAAATGGAAAATATTTGTGCCCTATCATTAGTAGGCTTGTGATGAGAATCTATCTCCAGACTAATTCCATGAGGAAGCCTGAGAGGAACAGCTGCAATTACTGAAAAAACATAATGAAGCAGCGAGTTAACTGTGGTATGGATAGAGTTCTGGCAGCACTTTATATGATGATTTTCTTTTGTTTTTTTTTTTTATTTTTTTACTCTTGAGGTCAGTATTTGACAAGTTTTACCTTTGAAATAAACACTCTCATTGCATTTGTCAACTCCAACCTTGCTCAAAGCCCCCACCATATTTTTCTGGGTTGTTTTTTTTTGTTTGTTTGTTTGTTTGTTTTCTTTTTTTGTGAAAAGCTTTGGAACAGATTCTACAATGAATTATAAATAAATAACTGTAGAGTAGCCTATGATACTACTCTTCTCCTTCATTTTAACATGAACACAGTCAGAAATTCAAAGGGTTGTCCCCAAAGAAAAATGATTTTGGGACAAATATTTATTTAAAAATTCAGATGCAGAGACCCATAGTCAAGATGGACAAAGTGCAAGGAGCCTTATATAAGAAGGAAGATATAGAAGGATCCTGAAGGGACAGGAGCCACACAAGGAGATCAACAAAGCCAAAGAGTAAAAGTTAAAAAATAAATAAATAAATAAATAAATAAATAAATAAATAAATAGATAAAGAAGAAGAAGAAGAAGAAGAAGAAGAAGAAGAAGAAGAAGAAGAAGAAGAAGAAGAAGAAGAAGAAGAAAGAGAAAGAAAAAGAAGAGGAAGAAGAAGAAGAAAGAGAAAGAAATGGATCCAGGGGGAACTGCAGAGACTTATGCTTCAACCAAAGACCATGCATAGAGAGGACATTGATCCCCTCCTCTCATGTAGCCCATGGACAGTTCAGTCTCCATGTGGGTCCCATAATGAGGGAGGAGAGACAGTCTCTGACATGAAGTTGGTTGCCTGTTCCTTGATCCCTTTTCCATGGTGGGGTGACCTAGCCCAGCCCACAGAAGAAGAGGATCAAGGCAGTCCTTATGGGACCTGGTAGGTGAGGGACAGAGATTAGGGGTGGAGGCCTTCCTCTGTCTGTGTACTAGGGAAGAAAAACAGGGGAGGAATAGGAAGGGAGGATGGGACCGAGAGGAGATGAGGGAGAGAGTTACTACTTGGATAAAAAACAAATAAATAATAATGATGATGATAATAGTAATAACAATCTGTGAACAGAAAAAGAATTAAGGAAATTACTTTAAGTTAATATAAAAAGAAACTACCTAATAAAATTTAAGTGTTGACGCTAAATAGACTTTTTCTTCTAAAACAAAATATATGACATGAGTATATACTAAATGAAGAAATCACCAGCACACCTGTTGAGTATTTAACTTTTCTTACCATAAATGAGAGAAAAAGAGCAGAATTTAATATTTTAGATGCAAGTAAATACGATTTGTTGGGCTTATATTAAAATCACTTCAAAAAAATGAAAAAATCATTTCAAATAACCTTATTGTTTGATATAATACAGAATTAAATTATTCGCAAAAATAATGCTAATGAAATAGAAATTCAGAGTTTAAAGAATAAAGCAGATGGTTTGAAACAGTTTCCACAGTCATACAAAAAATAGAAAAATGTCATCAATATATAATATTTTATATTTATTCTTCACAAAAAATACTTATTTATAGCACATGTCTGTGTCTGTTTATGAATGGTCTAACTCTCTTCTCTAAGACAGAAGCATTATATGAAGAGCACTATGTTATGATCAATGCCCAAAGCAATGCCAGAAATCAAACCGGAGTCACTGAAATGAGTTGATTCATAAAGGAGATGAGAGAGGGAAGGAGGGCGGGACTGGGAGGGAGCGAGAATGAGAACTACAGCTGGGATACAACGAGAATAAATTGTAGTGAGTAAAAATATATTAAAAATGAATGAAATAAAGTGTATAGCCACTTCAAAAATATGCAATATATATGATTATCAGAAGCCATGTGCAGCCACTCTTAATACATTTTGTTTAAGTAAATTGAAAGCACACGGAATCACTGTAAGAAACCAGGAGTATTGTAAATAAAGGTGGTGGGGGGAGACCACATGATACCAACACTGTCTTTTCAAGGAAAATTAGTGTTAAAAATATACTAGCCTTATCTATTTCACTGAGCTTTATTTTATATGATGACATTTTCTTTTGACAATGACTGTCAGCCAATGTCTGAATCACCTGAGAATTTAGACTAGGTGAGTGGGTGGTACTGTCATTGGTGACATTGTATTAAATGTCTCTGAATGTTATATTTCTGTGTATTTATATTTGATAATAAAAGTAAACTTGTGAGAATACATAGTTTTCAAAAACATTTTAAAAGTATAAAATCCCTGAGTCCACTGGTAGGGGAGGGTTTCTTTTTCTTCCTTCTGGTCCTAGTCTGTTAGGTCTCATCAGGAGTGGCTGCATTGTCTTCCTCTGTGGCCTGGTAAGGCTGCTCCCCCCTCAGGGGGAGGTAATCAAAGAGCAGGCCGATCAGTACAAGTAAGAAGCAGTCCCTGTTCCCATTACTTTGGAACCCACTTGGACACTGACAAGAAGGAGGAAGAGAGGGGTTGGGAGGGGAAGAGGGAGGAAACTAGAGGGGGAGATACAAAGTAAATAAAGTATAATTTAAAAAAAAAAAAAGAATACAAAATGACCCGCTTTAAAAATTGGTTAGGGATCTAAAGAGAGAGTTCTCAATAGCAGAAATTTAAAAAAAAATGGCTAAGAAATATCTAAAAAAAGTATAAAATCATTTACATTATGTAAATTATTTAGATATTCTTAAGCAACATATATTTTTAATTAATTTTAGGTAATTTTGACTGCCGTATGTGGTAGATCAGTCTGTCCTGGAATACATAAACTGCTTGCCTTATCATCCGTGTTCTGTACCTTGATACCTAAAATTTTTCTTACAAATATAATGAAATACAGGAAAGCAGTTACAAAACAAATCATTGAATGATTGCTCAATATGCTACATGTCCCTTATTAAACTTAATAAACAGTTCTTATTGCAGTATTTCCAACTACTTAAAAATTATCTTTTTGATGCTGACTAGTTTAAATTGGATCATAAACATCATCATCATTTTCTATTTGATCACAATGCATTGGTGTTACTTTTATGATAAACTAAGATAAACAAGTTCCTTAATGGAACTTAGAAATACTCCTTAATCCATAAAAATAAAAATAAGTTAACAATTTATAGAAAGATCTCATACCTTTATTTTTTTCATTTTATACAAGATTTTTATGCATCAAAGAGATCCAGACCATGTCTCCATTGCTATTTTCCTGTGCTTTGAATCCTGCAGCACTCACGGTAAGTGCTCATTAAGTTCCAAGCAAATACATTTCATTCTCTCAATACTAGTGTCCTTCATACTATTTTTTTGTAAGTAATATGTGCCAGTGTTTCAATATTAGCTTTGATCAGAAAGAAACAGCAGAGTAGCCCATTTAGATTACAATAACTTACTTGACTTAAACTGAAACCATACTTCTGTTTAAAGAGAAATAAGCTGGGCATGTTGACTCAGGCCTTTAATTCCAGCACTCAGGAAGAAGAGGCAGGCAGATCTATGTCTGGCCTTTGTTGAATGACTGTATTGTTCCTTTCTGTTGCCCTGTCTGGTTCTTCTGGGAATGCATTGGTTGTGTGTATCCTGGTAGGGAATTCTTCTGGGATACATTTGGTATGGCCCCCGAGGACTCTGGGTATATGTGTTGCTAGGTATTGGGAGCTGACACAGAATAGGGATGGGGTACAATTGGGGTGCTGAAGTGGTCCACAGGATGGAAGAAAGCATAGTGTTTCAAATGAACCTTGTAGTCTCGTGGATGTGGAGGTAGAGAATGAGGAAAAGTCACAAAAGACAGTCCACAACAGAGCTAGGGATGAGAGTATGGGATTGCATTTGGAAGATAGGAAGGAGAGTTAAGATCTAAATTATCACCTATTTGTTTTCTGGACTACTTGATTCTCTGGCAGGCTTGTCTTGAAGGTTTCCAGGGAATACGTGCTACTGCTGGTGCTGGTGCTGGTAAAACAGCATGAGTGGAGGGAAGTAGAAGATTGGAAAAGGAGGTCTGTCAGGGATCCATTGGAGATGAAGGAAAAGGGCACTCTGAGGCAATAG
Organism: Psammomys obesus; assembly: GCF_907164565.1. NCBI lineage: Eukaryota > Metazoa > Chordata > Mammalia > Rodentia > Muridae > Psammomys > Psammomys obesus. The sequence continues at coordinate 32,268,818 of NW_026591086.1, forward strand.
CATATGTTCTGCTACAATGATGGAGATGAGACCAGGGGATTAGATTTAGAAGAGAGAAGAATAGGAGGAATAGCCTACCAGTTTCCCTGGCCAAAAGGTTCCAGGTAATCTTCGATGGAATTGTGCACTGGAATTAAATGGTGAGTAGGGGAAAAGCAAGTTGGAGGTTATGACCTGTGTAATCTACTGGAAATCAGGGCACAGAGGAGCAGGTGTTGCAGGTGGCCTGCTACAAAGCTGGGGTTACTGTAGGATTATATTCGGAGGAGAAAAGGAAGCAGAGAAGATCTGCAGTTGGCTTACTTGGGTTTTCTGGCTTTAGTGGTCTGTGGTTTGCGAGGAAATGCATTGTGGAATTTGATGCTGAAATAAAGTGATGAATAGGGGGCAAAAAGGTTGGAGGTGAAAAATTTGGATGACCTAAATTGTAATTCTTTCAAGTAGTTCTTTTAGTACTTTTAGATACAGATAAATAATATGATAAATTAGTTAATTTTACCACTTTTTCTATTTATATACATACTTTTACTAATCTAATCTGATTTCCTTAGTATCACCAAATAGTATTAATCAAAATTTTACATAACAAACTAGTGTGTGTGTGTGTGTGTGTGTGTGTGTGTGTGTGTGTGTGTGTGAATCGATCCATGCCTCTACTGTCAGCTGAATGTGGTTACATGGGATTCTACCTCAGAACTTCCTGATGGTTGCATGAAAACAATTGACCAACTTAACCATCTCCATCCTTCCAAGTTATTCTTTATTTCATCAAGTAAGATATGATTCTTGGATTTCTGTGTATATATCCATGCGATTAGATATGTAGATTTTTTATCAGTATACCTATTATTTACTTTTAAAGGTATTATCACTAATGCGTATTCTAATCAGATTTTATTCTTGCCAGAATTTTTCTATTAGATCTTGTAGGTTTCTCTTTGTTTGCATTTTTTTATCTTCTTGAATTATTTCCATGAACTCAGAATAAAATTTAAATCATTGTAGACTTTACCTGAACTCATTTTCCCTTAGAATCTTCTAGAACACAATATGCTTCCATGTGTTTTTTTGATGACTGTAAATGAATCATCTATTTCTGTCCTTTGGACTGAAAGCATTCTATGAAGATCTGAAAAAAAAAATGGACTTGGAAAGGGTCAGGGAGGAGATGAGGGAGAGAGCATGAGATTCAGAGGGAAAGAGGGAGGAGAATATATCAAGGATAAAAAGTTAACAAACTGTGACTAATATTAAAAAAAAATCATGGCGCACATTTCCTCATCAGGCCTAATCAAATTCCATTTCTTTTTGTTGTTGTTGTTGTTGGTTGTTTTTTTTTTTAATTTTATTTTTCTCATTAGTTAAATTTTGTTAATTCTGTATCCCTCATTCCCTCCCCAGTCCCACCCTCCCTACCTCATCTCCTCCCTGCCCCTTTCCAAGTCCACTGATAGGTGAGGACCTCCTCCCCTTTGATATGACTTCCTTTTGTCCGGTATTTTCAGGACTACCTGCAAAGTCCTCCTCTGTGGCCTAACAGTACTGCTCCTCCCTTGGTAGGTGGGGAGGTCAAAGAACCAGTCATTGAGTTCCTGTTGGAAATAGTCCTTGTTCCCCTTACTATAGGAAACCAATTGATTACTGAGCTATCACGGGTGACATCCGAAGCAGAGGTTCTAGGTTTTATCCTCTCATGGTCGTTGGTTGAGTGTCCATCTCAGAAAAGACCCTGTGCCCAGATATGTTTGGTCCTTGTGGAGCTCCTATCCTTTCCACATCAAACTCCCCTTCTTTCATGATTCCCTGCACTCTGCCGAGGGTTTGATTATGAGTCTTAGTATCTACTTTGGGACACTGCTAGGTAGAGTCTTTCAGATGCCTTCTGCGGTAGACTCCTGTCATACATTCAATGCATATTCCATTTGTCTTTCTAAATGAGGATTGATCATCATACCCCGAGTCCGCTTTCTTGATTATCTTCTTTAAGTGTATAGATGTCATTATGTTTATCATATCTTTTAGGTCTATATAAGCGAGTATATTCCATGTTTGTCTTTCTCCTTCTGGGATACTTCACTCAGAATGATCTTTTCTAGAGCTCACCATTTGCCTGCAAATTTCATGATTTCCTCTTTTTTGATTGCTGAGTAGTATTCCATTGTGTAAAAATACCACAATTTCTGTACCCATTCCTCCACTGATGAACATCTGGGTTGTTTCCAGGTTCTGGCTATTACAAATAAAGCTGCTACTAATATGGTTGAGCAAATGTCCTTATTGTGTACTTGAGCAAATTTTGGGTATATGCCTAGCAGTGGTATAGCTGGGTCTTGAGGAAGCACTATTACTAGTTGTCTAAGAAAGCACCAGATTGATTAACAAAGTGGTTGTACCACTTTAAATTCCCACGAGCAATGGAGGAGGGTTCCCCTTTCTCCACAACCTCTCCAGCATGTGTTGTCACTTGAGTTTTTGATCTTGGCCATTCTGATGGGTGTAAGGTGAAATCTCAGGGTCGTTTTGATTTGCATTTTCCTGATGGCTAATGAGGTTGAGCATTTCTTTAAGTGTTTCTCTGCCATTCTATATTCCTCTACAGAGAATTCTCTGTTTAGCTCTGCTCCCCATTTTTTAATTGGATTACTTGGTTTGTTGCTTTTCTGCTTCTTTAGTTATTTATATATACTGGATATTAGCCCTCTGTCAGATAAAGGGTTAGTGAAGATTCTTTCCCAATCTGTGGGCAGTCGTTTTGTTTTGATGACAGTGTCCTTTGCTTTACAGAAGCTTTTCAGTTTCATGAGATCCCATTTATTGATTGTTGCTCTTAAAGCTTGTGCTGTTGGAGTTCTGTTCAGGAAGTTGTCTCCTGTGCCAATGAGTTCTAGGCTGTTCCCCACTTTTTCTTCTAACAGATTTAGCGTATCTGGTTTTATGTTGAGGTATTTGATCCACTTAGACTTTAGTTTTGTGCAGGGTGATAAATGTGGATCTATTTTCATTTTTCTGCATTTAGACATCCAATTAGACCAGCACCATCTGTTGAAGATGCTATCTTTTTTCCATTGAATGGTTTTGGCTGCTTTGTCAAAAATCGAGTATTCATAGGTACATGAGTTTATTTCTGGGTCTTCTATTCGGTTCCACTGATCCTCCTTTCTATTTCTATGCCAATATCATTCAGTTTTTATTACTATTGCTCTGTAGTACAGCTTGAGATCAGGGATGGAGATACCTCCAGATGATCTGTTGTTGTACAGGGTTGTTTTGGAGATTCTGGGTTTTTTGTTTCTCCATATGAAGCTGAGAATCTTTTTTTCAAGGTCTGAAAAAAATTGAGTTGGTATTTTGATGGGAATTGTGTTGAATCTGTAGATTGCTTTTGGCAGGATGGCCATTTTCACAATGTTAATCCTACCAATCCATGAGCACGGGAGATCTTTCCATCTTCTGAGATCTTCTTCAATTTCTATCTTCAGAGACTTGAAGTTTTTCTCAAACAGGTCTTTCACTTGCTTGGTTAGTGTCACCCCAAGGTACTTTATGTTATTAGTGGCTATTGTGAAGGGTGTTGTTTCCCTAATTTCTTTCTCAACCCTTTTGTCTTTTGTGTACAGGAGGGCTTCTGATTTTTTTGAGTTGATTTTGTACCCTGCCACTTTGCTGAAGGTGTTTATCAGCTGAAGAAGTTCTCTGGATGAATTTTTGGGGTCACTCATGTATACTATCATATCATCTGCGAATAGTGACACTTTGACCTCTTCCTTTCCAATTTGTATCCCCTTGATCTCCTTTAGTTGTCTTATTGCTCTGGCTAGGACTTCAAGTACTATGTTGACGAGATATGGAGAGAGTGGGCAGCCTTGTCTTGTCCCTGATTTCAGTGGGATTGATTTAAGTTTCTCTCCATTGAGTTTGATGTTGGCTATAGGCTTGCTTTATATTGCCTTTACTATGTTTAAGTATGTGCCTTGTATCCCTGATCTCTCCAAGACTTTAGACATGAATGGGTTTTGGACTTTGTCAAATGCTTTTTCAGCGTCCAAGGAGATGATAATGTGGTTTTTTTCTCCTTCAGTTTGTTTATGTGGTGGATTACATTGATGGATTTCCTTATGTTGAACCACCCTTGCATGCCTGGGATGAAGCCTACTTGGTCATGGTGGCTGATATCTTTGATGTGTTCTTGGATTTGGTTTGCAAGTATTTTATTGAGTATTTTTGCATCAATATTCATAAGAGAGATAGGTCTGAAGTTCTCTTTTTTTGTTGGGTCTTTGTGTGGTTTGGGTATCAGGGTGACTGTCGCTTCATAGAATGAGTTTGGTAGTGTTCCTTCTGTTTCTATTTTGTGGAATAGTTTGAGGAGAATTGGTATTAGCACTTCTTTGAAGGTCTGGTAGAATTCTGCACTGAAACCATCAGGCCCAGGGCTTTTTTTTGGAGGGGAGACTGTTAATGACTGCTTCAATTTCCTTGGGGGATATAGGGTTATTCAGTCTTTCTACCTGATTTTGACTTAATGTTGGTAGATGGAATCTATCAAGAAAATTGTCCATTTCGTTTAGATTTTCAAATTTTGTGGCATATAGGCTTTTGTAGTATGACGTAATGATTGTTTGGATTTCTTCAATGTCTGTAGTTATGTCCCCCTTTTCATGTCTGATTTTGCTGATTTGGATAGATTCTCTCTGCTTTTTCGTTAGCTTGGCTAAGGGTTTGTCTATCTTGTTGATTTTCTCAAAGAACCAGCTTTTTGTTTCATTGATTCTTTGAATAGTTTTATTTGTTTCTAATTGATTGATTTCAGCCCTGAGTTTGATTATTTCCAGCCTTCTGTTCCTCTTGGATGTATCTGCTTCTTTTTTTTCTAGTGTTTTCAGTTGGGCCATTAAGTTGTTTGTATGTGCTGTTACGAATTTCTTCTTGCAGGCACTTAGTGCTATAAATTTTCCTCTGAGCACTGATTTCAATGTGTCCCATAAATTTGGGTATGTTGCGCCTTCATTTTCATTGAGTTCTAGGAAGTCTTTAATTTCTTTCCTTATTTCTTCCTTAACCCAGCTGTCATTGAGTAACAAGTTGTTCAGTTTCCATGTGCTTGTAGGTTTTTGGTTATTTCCATTGTTGTTGATGTCCAGCTTTAGTCCATGGTGGTCCGATAGAATACAAGGGATTATCTCAATCTTTTTATATCTGTTGAGGCTTGCTTTGTGACCAACTATATGGTCTATTTTGGAGAAGGTTCCATGAGGTGCTGAAAAGAAAGCATACTCTTTTGAGTTTGGGTGGAAAGATCTATAGAAATCTATTAGGTCCATTTGATTTAGGGACTCTGTAAGTGCTTTTATTTCCCTATTTGGTTTTTGTCTAGTTGATCTGTCCCTTGGTGATAGTGGGGTGTTGAAGTCACCCACTATTAGGGTATTGCGATCAATGTGTGGTTTAAGCTTTAATAATGTTTCATTTACGAATGTAGGTTCCCTTTATTTGGGGCATAGATGTTTAGGATTGTGATGTCTTCTTGGTGAATTTTTCCTTTGATGAGAATGTAGTGCCCTTCTCTGTCTTTTTTGATTATTGTTGGTTGAAAATCTATTTTATTAGATATTAGGATAGCCACTCCTGCTTGTTTTTTGGGTCCATTTGCTTGAAAAACTGTATTCCAGCCTTTTACTCTGAGGTAATGTTTATCTTTGTTGCGTAGGTGTGTTTCTTGGATGCAGCAGAATGTTGGTTCCTGTTTCCGCACCCATTCTGTTAGTCTGTGTCTTTTTATTGGAGAGTTGAGTCCATTGATGTTGATAGATAATAATGACCATTGAATGTTATTTCCTATTATTGTGGAGTTGGCGATGTTACTGTGAATCATTGCTTGTGTGCTTTTGATTTTTGTTGGGAATTATCTTTAACCTATGTTTTCTTGGGTGTATTTGTTTTCATTGGATTGGACTTTTCCTTCTAGTATCTTCTGTAGGGCTGGGTTGCTGTTCAAATATTGCTTAAATTTAGTTTTGTCGTGGAATATTTTATTTTCTCCATCTATGTTGATTGAAAGCTTTGCTGGGTAAAGTAGTTTAGGTTGGCATCTGTGGTCCCTTAAGGCCTGCATGATATCTCCCCAGGCCCTTCTGGCTTTCATAGTTTCTGATGAGAAGTCCGGTGTGATTTTGATAGGTTTGCCTTTATATGTTACTTGGCTTTTTCCCTTGCTGCTTTTAGTATCTTTTCTTTGTTCTGTAGATTAAGTGTTTTGACTATGATGTGGCATGAGGAGTTTCTTAGCTGGTCTAGTCTATTTGGTGTTCTGGAGGCCTCTTGTATGTTTATGGACATCTCTTTCTTTAGATTGGGAAAATTTTCTTCTATGATTTTCTTGAAAATATTTTCTGGACCTCGTAGCCTGGACTCATCTTCTTTTTCAATTCCTATTATTCTTAGATTTTGCCTTTTCATGGCGTCCTTGATTTCTTGGATGGTTTGTGTTTGGGATTTTTCTGATTTTGTTTTTGCTTTGAGAGAAGTATCAATTTCTGTGAGTGTATCTTCAGCATCCGAGATTCTCTCTTCCATCTCTTGTATTCTATTAGTGATGCTTACCTTTGTGATGCCTTCTCTTTTCTCTAAGTTCTTCAGTTCCAGGGTTTTCTCAGTTTGTGTTTTCTTTATTGATTCTAATTCTGTTTTCATGTGTTGCAACATTTCCTTTATCTGTTTGAGTGTGGATTCTGTGTCTCCAAGATGGTCTCTATTTTTTTTTTGTTTGTTTCACCTCTTAGTGCCTCTGCTTCTGCCTCCAATTGTTTGGCTATATTTGCATGTTTTTCTTTAAGACCTTCTTCGTTCACTTCATTTTTCTTTGTTTCTATTTGGGAGGCCAAATCTTTAAGGGATTTTTTTGTATCCTCTTTAAATGTTTGAATCTCTATGACTATTTCTCTGAGAGATTTGTTGGTTTCCTCTTTATGTGCCTCAATTAACTGGATAATCATAGCTTTAAAATCATTTTCTTGTGTTTCTGCTGAGTTGGAGTGTCCAATAATTTTGGAGGTTGCCGGTGAAGCCATGATATCTTGATTTGCATTGGTTGTGTTCTTTCGCTGACCTCTGGCCATTTGGTTATCCGTAGTGTTCACTGTCTGTTCCTGGATTCTGCAGGTCAGGTTGTTGGTTGTTTTAAATATTTATTTTATTTGCATTTCCGTAATGGCTAATGACATTGAGCATTTCTTTAAGTGTTTCTCTGCCATTCTATATTCCTCTACAGAGAATTCTCTGTGTAGCTCTGTTCCCCATTTTTTAATTGGTTAATTTTTAATTTTTAATTTAATTACTTGGTTTGCTGCTTTTCAGATTCTTTAGTTCTTTATATATACTGGATATTAGTCCTTTATCAGATAGAGGTTTGGTGAAGATTCTTTCCCAATCTGTAGGCAGTCGTTTTGTTTTGATGACGGTATCCTTTGATTTATAGAAGCTTTTCAGTTTCATGAGGTCCCATTTATTGATTGTTGTTCTTAGAGCCTGTGTGGTTGGTATTCTGTTCAGGAAGTTTTCTCCTATGCCAATTAGTTCAAGGGTATTCCCCACTTTTTTTTTCTAACTGATTTAATGTGTCTGGTTTTATGTTGAGGTCTTTGATCCACTTGGACTTTAGTTTTGTGCAGGGTGATAAGTATGGATCCATTTTCATTTTTCTACATGTAGACATCCAGTTGGACCAGCACCAACTGGTTTGTTGAAGATGCTGTCTTTTCTCCATTGTATGGTTTTGGCATCTTTGTCAAAGATCAGGAGTCCATAAGTGTGGGGTTTATCTCTGGGTCCTCTGTTCGGTTCCATTAATCCACCCTTCTGTTGCTATGCCAATACCATGCAGTTTTTATTACTGTTGCTCTGTAGTACAGCTTAAGATCAGGGCTCGAGATACCCCCAGAAAATCTTTTATTGTAGAGGATTGTTTTAGCAATTCTGGATTTCTTGTTATTCCATATGAAGTTGAGAATTTTTCTTTCTAGGTCTGTAAAGAATTGTGTTGGTAGTATGATGGAAATTGTGTTGAATCAGTGGATTGCTTTTGGTAAGATGGCCATTTTTACTATGTTAATCCTGCCAGGCCATGAGCATGGGAGATCTTTCCATCTTCTAATATCTTCTTCTAATTCTTTCTTCAGAGACTTGAATTTTTTTTCACACAAGTCTTTCAGTTGCTTGGTTAGGGTTACTCCAAGGAACTTTATGTCATTTGTGGCTATTTGTGAAGGGTGTTGTTTCCCTAATTTCTCTCTCAGTCCTATTGTCTTTTGTATACAGTAGGGCTACTTATTTTTTTGAATTAATTTTGTATCCAGCCACATTGCTGAAGGTGTTTATCAGCTGTAGGAGTTCCCTGGTAGAGTTTTTGGGGTCACTCACATATACTATCATATCATCTGCAAATAGTGACAATTTGACTTCTTCTTTTCCAATTTGTATCGCCTTGATCTCCTTCAACTCTCTTATTGCTCTAGCAAGGACTTCCAGAACTATGTTGAAGAGATATGGAGAGAGTGGGCAGCCTTGTCTTGACCCTGATTTCAGTGGGATTGCTTTAAGTTTCTCTCTGTTCAGTTTGATGTTGGCTATAGGCTTGCTGTATATCGCCTTTACTATGTTTAAGTATGTGCCTTGTATCCCTGATCTCTCCAAGACTTTAAACATGAATGGATGTTGGATTTTGTCAAATGCTTTTTCAGCACCTAGGAAGATTATCATGTGGTTTTTCACCTTACACCCATCAGAATGGCCAAGATGAAAAACTCAAGTGACAACACATGCTGGAGAGGTTGTGGAGAAAGGGGAACCCTCCTCCACTGCTGGTGGGAATGTAAACTTGTACAACCACTCTGGAAATCAATCTGGCACTTTCTCAGACAACTAGGAATAGCACTTCCTGAAGACCCAGCCATACCACTCCTAGGCATATATCCAAAAGCGGCTCAAGTACACAATAAGGACATTTGCTCAACCATGTTTGTGGCAGCTTTATTTGTAATAGCCAGAAGCTGGAAACAGCCCAGATGCCCCTCAACTGAAGAATGGATGCAGAAACTGTGGTACATCTACCCAATGGAGAATTACTCAGCAATGAAAAATAAGGAAATCATGAAATTGGTAGGTAAATGGTGGGACCTAGAAAGGATCATACTGAGTGAGCTGTCCCAGAAGAAGAAAGACACACATCGTATATACTCACTCATATAGACATAACATAGTATACACCTACTAAAAACTGTACATCTAAATAAACTAAGAAAGAGGGAGGACTCTGACTAAAATGCTCAATCCCCATCCTGAAAGGCAAAGAGGCTGGACATCAGAAGATGAAGAAAACAGGAAACAACCTAGGAACCTGCCACAGAGGGCCTCTGAAACCCTCTGCCCTGCAGACAATATAAGCAGACGCTGAGACTTATGGCCAACTGTTGGGTAGAGTGCATGGTATCTTATGTAAGAAGTGGAAAATAGTAAGAGCTGGAGAGGACAGGAACCACACAAGGAGAGCAACAGAACAAGAAAAATTGAACACAGGGAACTTCCCAGAGACTCATACTCCAACGAAGGACTATTCATGGAGATAACCTAGAACCCCTGCACAGATGTAGCCCATGGCAGTTCAGTGTCCATGTGAGTTGCATAGTAGAGGGAAGAGGGACTGCCTCTCACATAATCTGATTGGCCTGCTTTTTGATCACCTCCACCTGAGGGGGGAGCAGCCTTGTCAGGCCACAGAAGATGACAATGCAGACACTCCTGAGGTGATCTGATAGACTAAGATCTTCTAGAAGGAAGAAGAAGAGGACCTTTCCTATCAGTGGACTTGGGGAGAGGCATGCATGAGGAAGGGGGAGGGAGGGTGGAATCAGGAGGGGAGGAAGGAGGGGCTTATGGGGGAATACAAAATGCATAAAGTGTAATTAATAGTAAAAAAATTTAAAAAATTAAAAAAATATTTATTTTATTTATTTTATTTTATTTCTTTATTAATTACACTTTATTCACTTTGTATGTGCCTTATGATTCCCTCCCTCCTCCAGTCCCAATCCCTCCCTTCCTCCACCCTCTGCATGCATGCCCCTCCCCAAGTCCACTGATAGAGGAGGACTTCTTGTCCTTCCTTCTGATCCTAGTCAATTAGGTTTCATCAGGAGTGGCTGCATTCTCTTCTTCTGTGGCCTGGTAATGCTGCTTCCCCCTCAGGGGGAGGTAATTAAAGAACAGGCCAATCAGTTTATGTCAGAGACAGTCCCTGTTCCCATTACTATGGAACCCACTTGGACACTGAACTGCCATGGGCTACATCTGTGCAGGGGTCTTAGGTTATCTCCATGCATAGACCTTGATTCTAGTATCAGTCTCAGGAAAGACTCCTGTGCTCAAATTTTTTGATTCTGTTGCTCTCCTTGTGGAGTTCTCTGTCTTCTCCAGATCTTACTGTTTCCCACTTATTTCCTAAGATTCCCTGCACTCTGCCCAAAGGTTGCCTATAAGTCTCAGCATCTGCATTGGTAGTCTGCAGGGCAGAGACTTTCAGAGGACTTCTGCATCAGGCTCCTGACTTATTCCCTCTTTTCTCCTTCTTCTGATGTCCATCACCTTTGCCTTTCTGGATAGGGATTGAGCATTTTAACAAGAGCCCTCCCTCTTGATTAATTTCTTTAGGTGTACAGATTTTAGTAGGTTTATCTTATATTATATGTCTATATGAATGAGTATATACCGTCTTATCTTTCTGGTTCTGGGACATCTCACTCAGGATGATCTTTTCCAAATCCCACCATTTACCTGCAAATTTCATGATTTCCTTGTTTTCATTTCTGAACAATATTCCATTGTGTAGATATACCACAATTTGTGCATCCATTCCTCCACTGAGGGACAACTGGGTTATTGCCAGCTTCTGGGTATTATAAATAAGGCTGCTACAAACATGGTTGAGCAGATGTCCTTATTGTGTACTTGAGCCTCTTTTGATATAGGCCTAGGAGTGGTATAGCTGGATCTTGAGGAAGCGCTATTCCTAGTTGTCAGAGAAAGTACCAGATTGCTTTCCTGTACAAATGAGTTCAAGATTCTTCCCCACTTTTTTATCTAAGCAGTTTATTTTGTCTGGTTTTATGCTGAGGTCTTTGATCCACTTGAACGTTAGTTTTGTGCAGGGTGATAAGTATGGATCTATTTGCATTTTTCTACATGTAGACATCCAGTTAGACGAGCACCATTTGTTGAAGACCATTGAATGGTTTTGGCATCTTTGTCAAAAATCAGGTGTCTGTAAATGTGTGGATTTATGTCAAGGACATCTACTGAATTCCATTGATCCACCATTCTGTTTCTATGCCAGTACCATGCAGTTTTTAGTTTTGTTGATCTATAGTACAGCTTGAGATCAGGGATGGAGATACCTCCTGAAGATTTTTTACTATAGATAATTGTTTTAGAAATTCTGGGTTTCTTGTTGTTCCATATGAAGGTGAGAATTTTTCTTTCAAGTTCTGTAAAAAAATGTGTTAGTAATTTAATGGGAATTGCATTGAATCTGTAGATTGCTTTTAGTAAGGTGGCTATTTTCACTATATTAATCCTGTCAAGCCATGAGCATGGGAGATCTTTCCATCTTCTGATATCCCCCCCACTGTGGGTTTTCCTCCTGACAGGGACACCCTGTCTTTGCTTTGAGGACAGCCATTCTGTCTGTGATGGTGTATAGAACCTTTGGGCACAGACTTACGTGGCTCTGCCTTTCTGCATTTCTGGGGATTGGGTGCCTGGGCATCTGCTGAAACTGGGAAATTTTCCCCAAGACCTTTTTGGGGTAGTGGTATCGGCTGAGTGCTCTGAGACCAGACCAGCCGTTCCCCTTCCTGTGGGTTTGCACCCGACAAACTCAGTCTCTGGTGCCCTGGGCCCACAGTTCTATCTGGGGCAGTAAGTCAGGTGCGTAGACAGGACTCTTTGTTGGCTCCTGGGCACCCACAGAACCGAGTCTTTTCCAGGGGATGTCTGGGTGACCTAAGGTCGGTCCCAATCGTTTCCTGAAGCGTGGGGTTTTCTCTCAACTGGCAATCATAGTCTCTGATTTTGTGATACCCATAGTTCAGTCTGAGACAGTGATCAGAGCACGCTGGCATGCTGGACTGGTGACCAAGCACCTGGTGGAACAGAGATCAATTTTGCGGTTTAGCTGGGTGAGTTAAAACTGATTGAAACCCCTACCATGGGGTATTCTCTCACCTTGGAAACACAAACACTTGTGTTTCAAGGCCACGAGTTCTGACTGCTGGTCACTGTGTTGATCCTGCTGTGCTGCTGATCAGAACGAGAGTTGTCCTGGCACCGCTTCATCTTGCTGAATCCCCCAAATTCATCTTGCTGAATTCCCCAAATTCCATTTCTTAAATTCCCATTGTAAGTTGGACTTTGTTTTTTTTTTTAGTATTATTTACAGCAAATATTGTACTATATTAGGACAATGAACATGTTATATCTAGACAAATACAATCATGCCACATTTTTTATACTCTAGGGCAGGATTCTTTAAGTAATTCAGGGATGAATAAATGCTAAATATTAGAAATCCACTGTATCTTTGCTACCTTGCCTTTCATCTCCATACTACCCCCTGTCTTATTTGGTATCATTCAGTGTTAATACTATGGCATATTGTGCATCTCCCTGGTGTACTGTTACTCATGAGTAAGGAATCTGCACTCTTAATAATACTTTGTGAAAGTTATAATTTCTAACAGATTGTAAGTGACTGAGATTTGTTTATAGGTGCCTTAGTGGGCTGGATCTTCTACTTTTAGTATATTATATTTGTTAATTTTTATAAATATAGAAATTTGATTTTCATATTTTGGGAGACTAAAAACATCTAAGTAAAGATATAATGCAGATAGAAGTCTTGCAAACCTCCCCTTCCTGTCTTATTGATAACAATGGTCTTCTTCTTCTTCTTCTTCTTCTTCTTCTTCTTCTTCTTCTTCTTCTTCTTCTTCTTCTTCTTCTCATGGTTTATAGGATGAATGCTTCATCCTCACAGGACTGAAAGGGAAACAGAACCTTTGTATTCATCACACATTTCCCCCATCTCAATAAAGCAGAATTGCCCTTGTGTTTTAATCAGTTAATTTCTTTGTAATAATGATAAAATGGAAACTAATTCTCAGCATTTATTTGGGAGAACATAGTCCGACCAAAATATTGCATCCTATTGTTAATTTGTAGTTAAAATTAAGACTCAGTTACCTCAGAGATCAAAAATTGCAACCTTCTGAATTTTATGAAAATTATTATATTAGCTAGGATATAGCCGCGTTTAAGTAAGCAATATTCATTCCTGGTTTTGTACATTTTCAAGTAATTTTCTTAAAGACTATATACCAAGAATATTCAAGACAAAATTATGTAACTGAAATGAAATACAAATTTGTTTTTGTCATCTATCTATCTATCTATCTATCTATCTATCTATCTATCTATCATCTACTTGTCTATCCTCTATCTATGCAACATCTATCATCTATTTTCTACTATCATTAATCTAACGTTAGTTATCTGCATGCTTTCACAAATAAAAGATTCATTATTATGTCAAAAAAGACTGCCACTTGGTCTTATTGAATGAGATAAGTATAGAAAGTTTTAACTGTAATTCAACACTTTCACCCACAAGTCTCATTCAATACATTCTCTCTATTCTCAGGATTTATTACTCAGTTGTATGCCATTGTTGTGGGAAAACTTTATGCTCATTTTTGGTTCTGTTTTCTTCTCTATTATGTGCATTACTTTGTAAATATCTGATCCTTAAAAGTTACTACATAGGTAAACACATGATGGTTCCTGATTCTAACTAGAGATAGCATATCTTCTTTCCCTCTTGTGTTTCCCTTACACAAATATGATCATCTTAGTATTTATAAATTCGTCTCTCCTTGTTGAATGCCCTTTTTGCCCTTTAGTGACAAAAACCTTCACCAAAATTAATTCTGTTTTTGGAACTGGCAACATGATTTTAAGTAGATACTTACAAATGACCTCAGGCTGCTTCAGAATGAAAGAATTTCAAAAGATGCTATTCCCATATAGCACATTCATTACTGCATACGCTGCATGTTATTATCCGTATTTCTCATAGCCCCAATGTCCTCAAATTTACATGTCACAATTACACATGTGCCTTTTAAAACAGATATTTCTGTCCTCTACCATGAGAGTTTTAATTATGCACACACAAATTTGCTCTCAATGATAGCGATCTATATTACGGTTTGAAAATAAATGCGGAGATTATACCTAACATTTGAATATATTCAGAGCCCATATCAGGGTAACCTATAGAGTTTATATTTTAAGTGAATAATTTATGGCTGTACCCTTCCCCCAGTACGTGTCAAGATTAAAATGATTTTCATCCTTTCACGATATTTGGCATTTGAAAGTTTTTGTTCTCTTCATAAATAGATTTCAAATTCATGAATATCGTTAATTAGTTCTACAACTCTGGTTAGAACAAATAGGCATATTTCCATAAAACATCATTTCATATTGTCTTTATTCCTAGAATGAGCTTTAATTTTTTTTTTTTTTTGGCTTATATGGGTAATAGATGACTGAACTTTGGTAACTCAAAAATCACTCATGCCGAGGTACAGAACTCTGACTGATTTGATGCTGTCTAGCTCTGTGACACATCAAGCTTAAAACCTTTCAGCTTGTCTATCGATCTACACATTTAGATGGATTTGACAAGCATGCTATTTTAGCAAGAAACAATACAAAGAGGAGAAAAAATATCCTTCATTGTACTTAAGCCTGGGGCTGTTCAGGGCTTCAGCCTAGGGGAATTGACTTCTTTTGTTGTCTAAGCTGGAATCTCCAATAGACTTGGAATTATTTTCAATTACATTGAGTTAGACATGACCTCAAGGTAGAGTTTTTTTATTGCGTGGATAACTGATTGATGTTATTATATGAAAAAGACACAAAAGTGCTAGAAATTACAAATAAAAGAAGTTGAATGAAAGAAATTGAACTGTTATCTAATACTCAAAATAAGAATGTACTCTATATGTTATTGTTCATTCTAGTACCATGTCCCTTTGGAGTGAGATCTTGTTCAGAAATTTATCTGTAAGTCCTTAGTTCAATTGGACATTCTTTTACATTTTTATGATAGTACTGTTTTCAAATACTTAAAGCTCCTTTCAAAATTGAACAAGTATTTTTCATTTTATTTTTCTTTATCTACATGGATGATTTGCCTGCATGT
Organism: Psammomys obesus; assembly: GCF_907164565.1. Taxonomy (NCBI): domain Eukaryota; kingdom Metazoa; phylum Chordata; class Mammalia; order Rodentia; family Muridae; genus Psammomys; species Psammomys obesus. The sequence goes on from NW_026591086.1 coordinate 32,284,134, forward strand.
ATATCTGTGTACCCCTTGTTTTCAGTCCTCATGGAAGAAAAAAAAATAAGTTAAGATCCAATGGAACTAGAGTTATAACCAGATGTGAGCTACTATGTGAGTGCTGGAAATCAAACCCCTCTCCTCTGGGAAAGCAGATGCTACTCTTAGCCACTGAGCTACCTCTCCTGCCCCCAACTGGTGATCTTAATTTAATGTATGCTACTTGTGTGATGAACAATAAATTTTCCTTAGGTTAAGGTTTTTATTCACTAAGATTTAAAAATATTCATTAATCGAGGAGGGCGGGGCAAGATGGCGATGCCAGGAGGACTCTCATTCTGAGCAGCAGCACAGCAGGATTAGCACAGTGACCAGCAATCAGAACTCGCGGCCATAAAACACAAGTGACTGTGTTTCCCAGGTGAGAGGATACCCCACAGTGGGGGATTCAATCAACTTTTAACTCACCCGGCTAAACCACGGAAGAGATGCCGGTTCCACCAGACGCTTGGCAGCCAGCCCCAGCCCAGAGCCACACACCGGTGTCTCTGGTCACAGTCTCAAACTGAACCTTGTGCACCACACTATCAGAGACTGGAATTTTCAGTCGAGAGATAACTCGACAGTGCAGAAAACTATTGGGACCGAACTTAGGTCACCCAGACATCTCCTGGAAAAAACTCAGGGTCCACGGGCGCCACAGGAGCCAGCCCAGAGCCAGAGCTGGGGACCCAGGCACCTGCACAGAGCCCTGCCTGTGCCTGATTCGCTGCCTCAGATAGAACTATGGGCCCCAGGGCACCAGAGACTGAGTCTCACTGTTGGAAGCAAACACACAGGAAGGGAAACAGCTGGTCTGATCTCAGAGCACTCAGCCGACACCTCCACCCCAAAAAGGTCTCAGGAAAATTACCCAGTTTAGGGAGACGCCCAGCCTCCCAAAGGCCGGAAAGGCAGACACAGGTAGTTTATGTGCGCCAGCCAGCTGGCGGAGACTGAGCGGTGCGCCCCAGGGCAAAAAAAGAGACTGAGAGTCCCTGTCTCCAGAGAATCCACAGGGAAGGAAGGAATCTGTACTGACTTAAATCATCCAGTCTTTCCCTGGAAAAAGTCTCCCAGACCTGAGGGGCCCAGCCGCCATCACTGAGCTGTGCTCCAGACACAGGCACAAACAGATGCTATGCGCCAGATGTCCAACTGGGTCACAGCAGCTGATCATTAAATTTACAGCAAGGAACCCAGAAATAGGGCAGCTGTCCTCAGGACTTCCCTGGGTGAGAGGAGAACCCTCTCGACTAACAAAGACCACAGGTACCTCTCAGGTCTCTATGCATGAGGTGAGCAGCAGCAACTCCTGAAAAACGCCAGCCATCCAGGGACTATACCCAAAAAGCTGAGAAGATTTCCTTCAGGAAAAACCAGCTTTCTGACAAGGGGATTCTCTCCACCACAGAATCCCCAGGAACCACCAGAAAATAACCCCAAACACCTAAGGTAGCCCAATGGGTAGAGGCCAGTGTAAAAGCTCAAGCAACAAAAGACAGAGCAATATGGCATCTCCAGAACCCAGTTACCCAGGGGCAAGTAGCCCTGGACACCCCAGCATAACTGAAATCCAAGAAGATGACCTAACAACTATGCTCATGAAGATGATAACAGAGGAAACAAATAAGATACATAAAGACATAGAGGAAGATAAACTCAAACAGAATATTGCCATCCATAAAGAAACAGAGGAAGTTGCAGCCAAACAGTTTGTGGCCTTTAGAAAGAAAATGCTTAAAGCAGTGAATGAAATAAAAGAAACAGAGGTTGGTTCAAACAAACAGCTGAAAGAAGTGATGGAAAAACAGAAAAATACAGTCAACAGGTGAAGGAAATCAACAAAATGGCTCAAGATATGAAGATAGAATTGGAAAAATTAAAGAACACACAAATGGAGGAAATTGCAGAGAGAAAGAACTTAGGGAAGAAAACAGAAACTACAGAGGTTAGCATAAACAATAGACTACAAGAGATGGAAGAAAGAATCTCAGGTGTGGAAGAAACAATGGAAGAAATCAATGTATCTGTCAAAGAAAATGTTAAATCCAAAAAATTACTGATACAGACCGTCCAAGAAATCCAAGACAATATGAAAAGACAAAACCTAAGAATAATAGGAATGGAGGAAAAAGAAGACTCCCTTCTCCAAAGCCCAGAAAATATTTTCAACAAAATCTTTGAAGAAATGTCCCCTAGTTAAAGGAGAGGCTAATAAGAATACAAGAGGCCTACAGAACATCCAACAAATTTGACCAGAAAAGAAAATCCTCCCTCCACATAATAATCAAAACAGTAAGTATACAGATCAAAGAAAAAATACTAAAAGCTGCAAGGGAAAAAGGCCAAGTAACATATAATGGCAAACCCATTAGAATCACACCTGACTTTTCAACAGAGACCATGAAAGCCAGAAGGGCCTGGACAGATATCATGCAGACCCTAAGAGAACACAGATGTCAGCCCAGGTTACTATACCCTTCAAAACTCTCAGTCCTCATAGATGGAGAAAACAAGATATTCAATGACAAAAGCAAATTTCAACAATACCTACACACAAATCCAGTGTTAAAGAAGACACTGGAAGGGAAAATACAACCCAAGAAAATTAGCTTCTGTCAAGAAAACACAGGAAATAATTAACCTTACTACAGTAAAACAAAAAGCAACCAAGCACACAACTTTATGACCACACCCAACATCAAAATCAAAGGATCAAACAGCCACTGGTCATTAATCTCTCTCAACATCAATGGAATCAACTCTCCAGTAAAAAAAAAAAAAAAAAAAAAAAAAAAAAAAAAAAAAAAAAAAAAAA
>NW_026591086.1:32286985-32311895 GCF_907164565.1 Psammomys obesus
AAAAAAAAAAAAAAAAAAAAAAAAAAAAAAAAAAAAAAAAAAAAACACAGATTAACAGAATGGATACATAAACAAAACCCAGCAATCTGTTGCATACAAGAAACACACCTAATGCAAAAAGATAGACATTAACTGAGGGTAAAGGGTTGGAAGACAACTTTCCAAGCAAATGGACCCAAGAAACAAGCAGGAGTAGCCATTCTAATATCTGAAAAAATAGGCTTTGGACCAAAATTAATAAAAAGAGATGGGGAAGGACACTTCATACTCATCAAGGGAAAATTCCACCAGGAAGACATCACAATCCTGAACATCTATGCCCCAAATACAAGAGCAACCACATTTGTTAAATAAATCGATAAAATTTAAACCATATATAGATCCCCACACATTAATAGTGGGAGACTTCAACACCCCACTCTCAACAAAGGACAGGTCAACAAAACAGAAATTAAACAAAGAAACAATGTCTCTAACAGAGGTCATGAATCAAATGGACCTCACAGACATTTACAGAACTTTACACTCAAACACAAAAGAATTTACCTTCTTCTCAGCACCTCATGGAACCTTCTCCAAAATAGACCATATAGTTGGTCACAAAGCAAGCTGTAACAGATACAAGAAGATTAAAATAATCCCTTGTATCTTGTCTGATCACCATGGAATAAAGCTGGACCTCCACAACAACAGAAATAGCAAAAAGCCTACATACACATGGAAATTGAACAACCTGTTACTGAATGACAGCTGGGTCAGGGAAGAAATAAAGGCAGAAATTAAAGTCTTCCTAGAACTCAATGAAAATGAAGACACAACATACCCAAACATGTGGGACACAATGAAAGCAGTGCTAAGAGGAAAGTTCATAGCACTAAGTGCCTTCAAGAAGAAATTTGAGACAGTTCATTCAAGCAATTTAATGGCTCACTTAAAAACCCTAGAAAAGGAAGAAGCAGAAAGAGCCAAGATGGCAACTAGCACACACAGTTTCCGAGCTGTGGAAGAGATAAAGTTCTGAGTTGATGAGTGGAAGGACTTCTGAAGCCAGGGAAACAACGGAGAGACTTTCTAAACAACAGGGAACATCGCAGGAGGTGAAAACCTTGGTCTCGGGTCACCAGGGACTTGTTTGGGGAAGGTGATCTCATGGCACTCCCCGCCCCCAGACCTCCCTCATCGTCAGCACAGCAGACTCATCTTTCTCAGCACAGACCTAACTGCCTGTGGCCTGCAGCCACTGAGGCGGAGCCCCAAGCCCTTTAGCAGCAAAGGCCAGCAGTACATGTCTTGGAGTCCCAGATTCACGCAGCCGCTGCACCATCCTCCCAGGGCACGAGTCTGCTAGATGCCATACTAGCTCCACAGGAGCGCCATCACTGATGATAAGGCCCGCCCAATCCCACAGTGACAGAGAATATGCTATATACTCACCAAAACCAGGCAGAAACGCCATACAAGCTAGACACACCAGGCGTTGGGCCTCCGAAGCTCGGAGAGCACAGTGAAGAGACCCCAGGAATCCCCAGAAAGCATCTGGACTAGCAACCCAGTCTCCAGTAACAGCAGGACTTTCTAACCTGGCGGCTGAGCAGCACTGAGCTGGCGGGGCACATCAGCCCTCCAGTTTAAGACTAACCAGGGCCAAACCAGAGAATAGAGAGCCTGATTACCCCAGAAGCACAGGAAAATGACCTTAAAGACATGCTTGCTCAATTATTTGAGGGTCATAAGGAGGAAATGAACAAATCTTTCAAAGAGTTGGCCAGTCAATTGGAGGTAAAGAAAGAAGAAATAGACAAAACCCTTAAAGAAACACAGGCAAACATAGCCAAACAAATAGAGGCACAAGTAGAGAAAAAATTAGTGGCATATAAAAAGGAAATGAACAAAGAAATAGAGTCCATCGTAGAGAGACAGGAATCCAAATTCAAACACATGAAAGAAATAGAAAGAAATAGTGCAAGGCATGAAAACAGAATTAGAATCATAAAGAAAACACAAAATGAGAAAACCCTTGAGCTGGAGAACTTGGAGAAAATATCAGGAACCACAGAAGTAAGCACCACCAACAGAATACAAGAGATGGAAGAGAGAATTTCTGGAGCTGAAGACACACTTGCAGAAATTGATACTTCTCTCAAAGAAAAAGTAAAATCAGAAAAGTTCCAATCACAAAATATCCAAGAAATCAAGGATGCTATGAAAAGACAAAAATCTAAGAATAATAGGAATTGATGAAAAAGAAGACTCCAGGCTCCAAGGTCCAGAAAATATTTTCAAGAAAATCATAGAAGAAAATTTTCCCAACTTAAAAAAAGAGATGTCCATAAATATACAAGAGGCCTACAGAACACCAAATAGACTAGACCAGAAAAGAAACACATCACGTCACATCATAGTCAAAACACTAAATCTACAGAACAAAGAAAAGATATTAAAAGCAGCAAGGGAAAAAGGCCAAGTAACATATGAAGGTAGACCTATCAGAATCACACCAGACTTCTCATCAGAAACTATTAAAGCCAGAAGGGCCTGGGCAAGTATCATGGGGACTCTAAGAGATCACAAATGTCAACCCAGACTACTATACCCTGCAAAGCTTTCAATTAACATAGATGGAGAAAACAAAATATTCCATGACAAAACTAAACTTACACAATATCTATATAGCAAACCAACCCTACAGAAGATACTAGAAGGAAAACTTCAATCCAACGAAAATGAATTCACCAAGAAAACAGGGCATACAGATAATATCCCTACAAAAATGAAAGGAAAACAAACAATGAAACAGGGTAAGATCACCGACTCCATTACAAAAGGAACTAACATGCATTGGTCACTATTATCTATCAATATTAATGGACTCAACTCAACAATAAAAAGACACAGGCTAACAGAATGGTTACGGAAACAGGACCCAACATTCTGTTGCATCCAAGAAACACACCTTGCAACAAAGATAAACACTACCTCAGAGGAAAGGGCTGGAAAAATGTTTTTCAAGCAAATGGTTCCAGAAAACAAGCTGGATTAGCCATCCTAATATCTAATAAAATAGACTTTCATACAAAGTTAATCAAAAAATATAAGGAGGGCCACTATATTCTCATCAAAGGAAAAATCCACCAAGAGGACATCACAATATTGAATATCTATGACCCAAATACAAGAGCACCGACATTCCTAAACGAAACATTACTAAAGCTTAAACCATACATTGATCCTAATACCCTAATAGTGGGAGACTTCAACACTCCACTCTCACCAAGGGACAGATCAACTAGACAGACACCAAATAGGGAAATAAAAGCACTCACAGATTCCCTAATTGAATTGGACATAATAGACATCTACAGTTCTTTTCACACAAACTCAAAAAAGTACACCTTCTTTTCAGCACCACATGGAACCTTCTCCAAAATAGACCATATAGTTGGTCACAAAACAAGCCTCAACAGATACAAAAGGATTGAAATAATCCCTTGTATACTATCTGACCACCATGAACTAAAGCTGGACATCAACAACAATAGAAACAACAAAAAGCCGACACGCACATGGAAACTGAACAACTAACTACTCAATGACAGCTCGGTTAAGGAAGAAATAAGGAAAGAAATTAAAGACTTCCTAGAATTCAATGAAAATGAAGGCACAACATACCCAAATTTATGGGACACATTGAAAGCAGTGCTCAGAGGAAAATTTATAGCACTAAGTGCCTACAAGAAGAAATCCGTAACATCACATACAAACAACTTAATGGCCCAACTGAAAAACCTAGAAAAAAAAAAAGAAGCAGATACAACCAAGAGGAGCAGACGGCTGGAAATAATCAAACTCAAGGCTGAAATCAATCAATTAGAAACAAATAAAACTATTCAAAGAATCAAAGAAACAAAAAGCTGGTTCTTTGAGAAAATCAACAAGATAGACAAACCCTTAGCCAAACTAACTAAAAAGCAGAGAGAAACTATCCAAATCGGCAAAATCAGAAAGGAAAATGGGGACATAACTACAGACAATGAGGAGATCCAAACGATTATTAGGTCATACTACAAAAGCCTATATGCCACAAAATTTGAAAATCTAAACGAAATGGATAACTTTCTTGACAGATTACATCTACCAAAATTAAGTCAAGATCAGGTAGAAAGACTGAATAACCCTATATCCCCCAAGGAAATTGAAGCAGTCATTAACAGTCTCCCCTCCAAAAAAAGCCCTGGGCCAGATGGCTTCAGCGCAGAATTCTAAAAGACCTTCAAAGAAGTGCTCACACCAATTCTCCTCAAACTATTCCACAAAATAGAAACAGAAGGAACACTACCAAACTCATTCCATGAAGCCACAGTCACCTTGATACCTAAACCACACAAAGGTCCAACAAAAAAGGAGAACTGCAGACCTATCTCTCTTATGAACATTGATGCAAAAATACTCAATAAAATACTTGCACACAGAATCCAAGAACACATCAAAGATATCATCCACCATGACCAAGTAGGCTTCATCCCAGGCATGCAAGGGTGGTTCAACATACGGAAATTCATCAATGTAATCCACCACATAAACAAACTGAAGGAGAAAAATCACATGATCATCTCTGTAGATGCCGAAAAAGCATTTGACAAAGTCCAAAACCCATTCATGTTTAAAGTCTTGGAGAGATCAGGGATACAAGGCACATACCTAAAGATAGTAAAGGCAATATACAGCAAGCCTATAGCCAACATCAAACTCAATGGAGAGAAACTTAAATCAATCCCACTGAAATCAGGGACAAGACAAGGCTGCCCATTGTCTCCATATCTCTTCAACATAGTAGTTGAAGTCCTAGCCAGCCAGAAAGGAAGAGGTCAAAGTGTCACTATTTGTAGATGATATGATAGTATACATGAGCGACCCCAAAGATTCAACCAGAGAACTCCTTCAGCTGATAAACACCTTCAGCAAAGTGGCAGGATACAAAATCAACTCAAAAAAATCAGAAGCCCTCTTGTATACCAAAGACAAAAAGGCTGAGAAAGAAATTAGGGAAACAACACCCTGCACAATAGCCACTAATAACATAAAGTACATTGGTGTGACTCTAACCAAGCAAGTGAAAGACCTGTTTGAGAAAAACTTCAAGTCTCTGAAGATAGAAATCAAAGAAGATCTCAGAAGATGGAAAGATCTCCCGTGCTCATTGATTGGTAGGATTAACATTGTGAAAATGGCCATACTGGCAAAAGCAATCTACAGATTCAATGCAATTCCCATCAAAATACCAACTCAATTCTTTACAGACCTTGAAAAAAAGATTCTCAGCTTCATATGAAGAAACGAAAAACACATAATCTCCAAAACGATCCTGTACAACAACAGATCATCTGGAGGTATCTCCATTCCTGATCTCAAGCTGTACTACAGGGCAACAGTAATAAAAACTGCATGGTATTGGCATAGAAACAGAAAGGAGGATCAATGGAACCGCATAGAAGACCCAGAAATAAACCCACACACATATGAATACTCAATATTTGACAAAGAAGCCAAATCTATTCAATGGAAAAAAGACAGCATCTTCAACAAGTGGTGCTGGACCAACTGGATGTCTATATGCAGAAAAATGAAAATAGATCCATATTTATCACCCTGCACAAAATTAAAGTCCAAGTCGATCAAGGACCTCAACATAAAACCAGATACTCTAAATCAGTTGGAAAAAAAAAGTGGGGAACAGCCTAGAACTCATTGGCACAGGAGACAACTTCCTGAACAGAACACCAACAGCACAGGCTCTAAGAGCAACAATCAATAAATGGGACTTCATGAAACTGAAAAGCTTCTGTAAAGCAAAAGATAGTGTCATCAAAACAAATACAGAACCTACAGATTGGGAAAGAATCTTAACCAACCCTTTATCTGACAGAGGGCTAATATCCAGTATATATAAAGAACTAAAGAAGCAGAAAAGCAACAAACCAAGTAATCCAATTACAAAATGGGGAACAGAGCTAAACATAGAATTTAGAAAGAGGAACATCAAATGGCAGAGAAACACTTAAAGAAATGCTCAACCTCATTAGCCATTAGGGAAATGCAAATCAAAACTACCCTGAGATTTCACCTTACACCCATCAGAATGGCCAAGATGAAAAACTCAAGTGTAGCACATGCTGGAAAGGTTGTGGATAAAAGGGAACCCTCCTCCATTGCTGGTGGGAATGTAAACTGGTACTACCACTTTGGAAGTCAATCTGGCACTTTCTCAGACAATTAGGAGTAGTGCTACCTCAAGACCCAGCTATACCACTCCTAGGTATATACCCAAAATTTGCTCAAGTACACAACAACGACATTTGTTCAACCATGTTTATAGCAGCTTTATTTGTAATAGCGAGAACTTGGAAACAACCCAGATGTCCATCAACGGAGGAATGGATACAGAAATTGTGGTATTTTTACACAATGGAGTACTACTCAGCAATCAAAAAGGAGGAAATTATGAAATTTGCAGGCAAGTGGTGGGATCTAGAAAAGATCATTCTGAGTGAAGTATCCCAGAAGGAGAAAGACAAACATGGTATATACTCGCTTATATAGACCTACAAGATATGATAAACATAATGAAATCTACACACCTAAAGAAGATAATCGAGAAAGTGGACACAGGCGAAGATGATTAATCCTCATTTAGAAAGACAAATGGGATGTGCATTGAACTTATGACAGGAGTCTACCACAAAAGGCATCTGAAAGACTCTACCTAGCAGTGTTTTAAAGGAGACACTAAGACTCATAACCAAAGCCTCGGCAGAATGCAGGAAATCATATGAAAGAAGGGGAGTTAGTATGATATGGAATGAATAGAGCTCTAAAAGGACCAAATATATCCAGGCACAGGGTCTTTTCTGAGACTGAAACTCATCCAAGGGCCATCTATGGATATAACCTAGAACTTCTGCTCAGATGTGGCCCGTGGTAGCTCAGTAACCAAGTAGTTTTCCAAAGTAAGAGGAACAAGGACTATTTCTAACAGGATCTCAAGGGCAGGCTCTTTGATCCCCCGCAAGGGGAGGAGCAGTTTTGTTAGGCCACAGAGGAGGACTTTGCAGCTAGCCCTGATGATACCTGATAAAACAGGGTCAAATGAAAGAGGAGGAGGTCCTCCCCTATCAGTGGACTTGGAAAGGGGCAGAGAGGAGACCAGGGAGGCCAGTGTGGGGTTGGGGAGGGAATGATGGAGTGGGATAGAGCTGGGACACAGAGTTAACAAAATGTAACTAAAAAAAAAAAAATTAAATTTAAAAAAAAAAAAGAAGCAGACAAACCAAAAATGAGTAGACGGCTGGAAATAATCAAATTCAGGGATGAAATCAATTAATTAGAAACAAATAAAACAATTCAAAGAATCAATGAAACCAAGAGCTGGTTCTTTGAGAAAAACCAACAAGATCAACAAACCCTTAGCCAACCTAACCAAAAGGCAGAGAGACACCACCCAAATCAACAAAATCAGAAATGAAAAGGAGGGACATAACTATAGACACTGAGGAAATCCAGACAATCATTAGGACTTACTTCAAAAGTCTATATGCCACTAAATTTGAAAATCTAAACTAAATGGACAATTTTCTTGATCGATTTGACTTACCAAAGCTGAATCAGGACCAGGTATATCAAATAAATAGTCCTATATCCCCCAAAGAAATAGAAGCAGTCATCAAAAGTCTCCCAACCAAAAAGAGGCCAGGACCAGATGGCTTCAGCGCAGAATTCTACCAGACCTTCAAAGAAGAGCTAACACCAATTCTCTTCAAAATAGAAACAGAAGGAACATTACCAAACTCATTCTATGAAGCCACAGTCACCTTGGTACCTAAACCTCACAAAGACTCAACAAAGAAAGAGAATTTCAGGCCAATTTCCCTGATGAACATCGATGCAAAAATACTTAACAAAATACTTGCAAACCGAATAAAAGAACACATCAAAGATATTATCCACTATGACCAAGTAGGCTTCATCACAGGTATACAGGGGTGGTTCAATATATGGAAATCCATCAATGTGATCTGCCATATTAACAAACTGAAAGAAAAAAAAAACTACATGATAATCTCCCTTGATGCTGAAAAAGCATTTGACAAAATCCAACAACCATTCATGTTTAAAGTCTTGGAGAGATCAGGGATACAAGGCACATATCTAAACATAGTAAAGGCGATATACAGCAAGCCTATAGCCAACATCAAACTGAGCAGAGAGAAACTTAAAGCAATCCCACTGAAATCAGGGACAAGACAAGGCTGCCCACTCTCTCCATATCTCTTCAACATAGTGCTAGAAGTCCTTGCTAGAGCAATAAGACAGTTGAAGTAGATCAAGGGGATACAGATTGGGAAGGAAGAAGTCAAATTGTCACTATTGGCAGATGATATGATAGTATACATGAGTGACCCCAAAAACTCTACCAGGGAACTCCTACAGCTGATAAACACCTTCAGCAAAGTGGCCAGATACAAAATTAACTCAAAAAAAATCAGTAGTACTCTTGTATACAAAAGAGAAAAAGGCTGAGAAAGAAATTAGGTAAACAACACCCTTCACAATAGCCACAAATGACATAAAGTACCTTGTTGTAACCCTAACCAAGGAAGTCAAAGACTTGTATGAAAAAAATTTCAAGTCTCTGAAGAAAGAATTAGTAGAAGATATGAGAAGATGGAAAGATCTTCCATGCTCATGGCTTGGCAGGATTAACATAGTAAAAATGACCATCTTACCAAAAGCAATCTACAGATTTAATGCAATTCCCATCAAATTGCCAACACAATTCTTTACAGACCTGGAAAGAAAAATTCTCAACTTCATATGGAATAACAAGAAACCGAGAATTGCTAAAACAATCCTCTCCAATAAAAGATCTTCTGGAGGTATTTCCAACCCTGATCTCAAGCTGTACTATACAGCAACAGTTATAAAAACTGCGTGGTACTGGCATAGAACCGGAATGGTGTCTCAATGGAACCGAACAGAAGACCCAGAAATAAACCCACACACGTATGGACACCTCATTTTTGACAAAGATGCCAAAACCATACAATGGAAAAAAGATAGCATCTTCAAAAAATGGTGCTGGTCTAACTGGATATCTACATGTAGAAAAATAAAAATAGATCCATTCTTATCACCCTGCACAAAACTGAAGTCCAAGTGGATCAAAGACCTCAACATAAAACCAGACACATTAAATCAGCTAGATAAAAAAGTGGGGAATACCCTAGAACTCATTGGTACAGGAGAAAACTTCCTGAACAGAACACCAACAGCACATGCTCTAAGAGCAACAATCAATAAATGGGACCTCATAAAACTGAAAAGCTTCTGTAAAGCAAAGGACACCGTCATCAAAACAAAGCGACTGCCTACAGATTGGGAAAGAATCTTCACCAACCCTTTATCTGACAGAGGACTCATATCCAATATATATAAAGAACTAATGAAGCTGAAAAGCAGCAAACCAAATAATCCACTTAAAAAATGGGGAAGAGATCTAAACAAAGAACTCTCTGTAGAGGAATATCGAATGGCAGAGAAACATTTAAAGAAATGTTCAACCTCATTAGCCATTAGGGAAATGCAAATCAAAAGAACCCTGATATTTCACCTTACACCCATCAGAATGGCCAAGATCAAAAACTCAAGTGACAACACATGCTGGAGAGGTTGTGGAGAAAGGGGAACCCTTCTCCACTGCTGGTGGGAATGTAAACTTTTACAACCACTGTGGAAATCAATCTGGCACTTTCTCAGACAGCTAGGAATAGCTCTTCCTCAAGATCCAGCCATACCACTCTTAGGCATATATCCAAAATAGGCTCAAGTACACAATAAGGACATTTTCTCAACCATGTTTGTAGCAGCTTTATTTGTAATAGCCAGAAGCTGGAAACAGCCCAGATGCCCCTCAACTGAAGAATGGATGCAGAAATTGTGGTACATCTATACAATGGAGTATTACTCAGCAATGAAAAATAAGGAAATCATGAAATTTGCAGGTAAATGGTGGGATCTGGAAAGGATCTTCCTGATTGAGTTGTCTCAGAAGCAAAAAGACACACACAGTATACACTCACTCATATAAACATACAACATAGGATAAACCCGCTAAAATCTGTACATCTAAACAAACTAAGCAAAAGAGAGGACTCTACCTAAAATGCTCAATCCCCATCCTGAAAGGCAAAGAGGATGGACATCAGAAGAAGAAGAAAACAGGAAACAACCTAGGAATCTGCTACAGAGGGCCTCTGAAAACCAGAAGAAGAAAACAGCGAACAACCTCGGAACCTGCCACAGAGGGCCTCTGAAAGCCTCTGCCCTGCAGTCTATCAAAGCAGATGCTGAGCCTGATGGCCAACTGTTGGGCAGAGTAGATGGAATTTTATGTAAGAAGTGGGAAATAGCAAGAGCTGGAGAGGACAGGAACTCCACAAGGAGAGCAACAGAACAAGAAAATTTGAATACAGGGAACTTCCCAAAGACTCATACTCCAACCAAGGACTATTCATGGAGATAACCTAGAACCCTTGCACAGATGTAGCCCATGGCAGTTCAGTGTCGAAATGGGTTACATAGTAATGGGAAGAGGGACTGCCTCTGACATAATCTGATTGGTCTGCTCTTTGATCACCTCCCCTTGAGGGGGGAACAGCCTTACCAGGCCACAGAAGATGACAATGCAGCTACTTCTAATGAGAACTGATAGACTAAGTTCAGAAGGAAGGAGAGGAGGACGTCCCCTATCAGTGGACTTGGGGAGGGGCATGCATGCAGAAAAGGCAGGGAGGGTGGGATCGGTAGGGGAGGAGGGAGGGACTTATGGGGGGATACAAAATGAATAAAGTGTAATTAATAAAAGGTAAAAAAATATTCATTAATCACCCCCTATCTGCTATCAGATATACATAAGATATTAATAACTTTGGGATCTTTTATGGGGAGATGGATTCTGATCAATGCTGTAAAATATTAAAATTTAATGCTACATTATTTTTAATAGTCTTGAATAAGTAATTATTAGATCTTATGGAATAAGGGAACTTTTAAATTTTTTATATTAATTACAGTTATTTCACTTTGTATCCGAGATGTATCACCGTCCCCTCCCAATCCTACCCTCCTTCCCTCATCTCCTCCCATGCCCCTCTCCAAGTCCACTGATAGGGGAGGTCCTCCTTGCCTTCCCACTGACCCTAGCTTATCATTTCTAATAAGGCATGTCTGCATTGTCTTCCTCTGTGGCCTGGTAAGGCTGCTTCCCCCTCTGGCGGTGGTGATCAAAGAGCCAGCAACTGAGTTCATCTCAGAAACAATCCCTTTTCCCATTACTAGGGTACCCACTTGGAGACTGAGCTGCCATGGGCTACATCGGTGCAGGGGTTCTGGTTATCTCCATACATTCAAATCAAAATTATCCTGAGATTTTACCTTGTAACCATCAGAATGGCATAGGATTATAATTAAAAACAATTTTGAAGTTTTAATTTCAAATAATATTTAGTCAGATTCTAATGATTTTTTAAAACTGGCAACTTCTTCATCTTCATTAGTTGAAAAATATCTAAATATTTAAATTCAAAAAGATGATTTAAAAACATCTAACACTGAATATTACATTCCATTAATATATACTAGAAGTTGTACTAACGTTACAGATCAATAAAATTGGTGCTAGAAGTAAATAAAACTTTGAGAAAAACAATGTTTATCCACCTTTTTCATCTCATCATTGAAATTCAAATGAATAAATTATGTATTAAGAATACTGTAGTATGTCAGGACTGGAGCCTCTGAAGGAAGGCCAGGAGAAGCCTTCAGTGAAGATGCAGCCCTTGCTTTAGTGGAAAGCCTGGATTGAAGGAGTCATGAAGATAAGATGAAGCTTGGCACCATATGGCAGGGTTGGGGTTTCTGAAGATATTCTGAGGGGCTGTTGATATAGATACAGCCTGGTTCAGTGAAGACCTGGCCACTTTGGAGATGCCAGTATCAGGGAATAACCACCTGGGACACCAGCAGCTGTCCTGTGGAACACACCTATGGAATGGAGCTAGATGAAATAATCACTTCCCTCCCTGTGTGGCTTTGTTCATGGTGTTTTATCACTGTAAGAGAAACCCTAAAACAGCAGCTGCCTTTATACCAACATACTTTGCTGGTTGAGGTTATTTTCTTCCTACATGATCACCTGTCTTCCAAGGCATCTATGAATTTATGTATCTATGTATTTATTTATTTACCAACCAAATTTTATACTTCTTAGTAAGCTTTTGAGCTTGCAAATCCTGTTATTATTTAAGCTAGCACTGACCTCAATCAAAGATTTTTTTTTTAAATAGAGACTGTCAGCTTGGTCTTCCCCTTATAGCTGCTTTAGCATAGTAAAGATGTTATCTGTATAATTTTTCTTGAGGAAAGTAAGCACCTTATTGGATTCCTCATAATTTTCCTTGACTAGAATTTCATTTTGAAAGTCTCATACTAGCTTCTTACAGGCTTCATAATGTCGTTTAAAATATAAATGGTACAGTGAAAACAAAAAAAAGAAAATATTAATTAATTATCAACTAATTAGGACTTCTCCTTGTCAATTGGAAAAAGAAGCCAAAGTTATTGGATAAACTAAAAAAAAAAATACTGTAGATTCAAGCATAGTGGCACATGCTTTTCATCTCAGCACTCAGGAGACCTAGACATTTCTCTATGAGTTCCAGGCCAGTCTGGTCAACATAGAAAAACCCTGCTTCAAACAAACAGACAAACAAACTTATAAAAACAAAGGGTCAATTTATTAAAGTAAAAACCTATTTGAAGGTGACAAATTTAAAATGCATAACATTTAAAATATACTGTATTTGATACATGCCTGTAATCCCAGCACTCAGGGAAGCAGAGGTAGGCAGATCTATGCGAGTTCTGCGACAGCCTGATCTACAAAATGTGTCCAGGACAGCCAAGTTTACACAGATAAATACTCTTGAAATCAAATAAACAAATAAAATATGTACTATGTATAGATTCTTCCAAAATATAATTCATATTTGGCTTAAGTACTCTAATACAAATGCACATTTCTGGGCCACTGCATGCCTCATCCCATAAAGGCTTCCTCTATCAATCAGGATGACCTGTGTTTTATTACTGGGGCCCATGCAGTGGAAGGAGAGAAAGGACTCCCATAAATTGTCCTTTGGACTCCACATGTGTCTTATGGCATGTGTTGTCCCCTGATACACACAAAATAAAATAAATAAAAATGTAAACATTTTTTTAGAACTTCGTATTGTACTCTGTTTTAAAGTTAAATACTATATATATGGAGATATGTATAGATACATAAGTCGTCAATAGCATAGTTGATTAAATATGAGCAAAATCAAATGGTCTTTCAGGGTTTACTGATTTTAATGATCATGATAATCAAACGGACCACGTATAGGGCTGATGTCACATGTATGCAAGCCCAGCACTCTGGAGACTATGAGAGGAAGTAGTAATGGAAATGTTTGGGGACTTTCAGGCAAAAGCACCATCGTCTTTTATTTAGTGATAGCATACCCATTTAATATAATATTTTAAATTACTAGGCTATTTAAAACCATGCCTCAGTTTCAACAAGCAGCATTTTTCTGAGGAATAATTTCTATCGCATTGGCCCAAAAGACAAATCTAAGTTTTATAAATGTTTAATCTTGCTTAAAACAAACAGTATTAGCTTTAAGGGAGGTAAAAACTTTCAATAGTGTATTATGAGTGACTAGCTGATATAATTCACCTTATTTGTTATCAAAGGTCAACACTAGCCTAGTAGGCACACAACATAGCAGGATGTGGTGCCAGTGCCACTTAAGAAATAATTGCATGTATAAGGTGTTTTATATTTTCAGCCATAGAAGATCTCTACTACTCAGTGGCTCTGGGTTTATTATAAATATTTTAATGATAAATTAGTACAACTAATATTAGGCTTTATGCTTATATGGGCATCCAACGATTTTTCTCTTATTTATTAACAATCCTTGCAAAATAGTATGTCTTTTCATTTTCTGGTGGGTGAACTTATACATCTTCCTTGTCTTCTTTTTTTTTTCATCAATAAATGTATTTATTTACCTTTCATCCAGTTCAAAGCTTTCCCTCCCTCTTTTCTCTCCAATCCCTTCCTTTCTCCTTCCCTTCTCCCATTCCACCCTCCCTTTTTTCTCAGAGAAAAGGAGGCCTCCCATGGATATCAACTTTCCTTTTCATATCAAAATGCAGTAAGACCAGAAGCATCTTCTCCTTTTGAGGCTAGGCAAGGCAGTCCAGTTGGGGGAAAGATATCCAAAGATAGGCAAGAGAGTCAGATACAGCCCTTGTTCCAGTTCTTATGGAACCCCACAGAGACCAAGCAGCACATCTGTTACATATGTGTAGGAGTCCTAGGTCTATTCCATGCTTTTTGGTTGTTGGTTCTTTTTCTGTGAGCTCATATTTTCCAAGGTTTGTTGATTTTGTATGTTTTCTTGTGGTGTCCTTGATGGCTCCAGCTTCTTCAGTCCTTCACCACTCTCCTCCACAAGATTCCCCAAGCTCCACTTAATGTATGGCTGTGGGTCTCTACATCTGTTTCTATCAGTTGCTGGCTAAAATCCCTTGAGGACAGTTATGCTAGGGTTCGGTATGCCACTATAGCAAAATATGGTTAACACTGTCAGGGGTTAGAGCTCTCTGTTGGGCCAGTCATTGGTTGGTCATTCTTCAATTTCTGTTTCATCTTCATCTCTGTACATCTTATAGGCAGGACAATCATCCTGAGTGAAGTAACACAGATCCAGAAAGACAAACTTATAAGTAGATATTAGCCTTAAAGTACAGGATACCATGCTACAATCCATAGACTCAAAGAAGCTAAGGAAAAAGGGGGCTCAATGTAGAATACTTGACTGTCACTCACAAAGAGGAAATAAAATAGACATTGAAAGCATATGGAGGAATGGAATTGGGTAGGAGATAGGATGAGGAGTGGAACAGGAGGGATCAAATATGGGGAGGACTGAGATAGAGGGTACTGAGAGAGAGAACTGAAATTAATGGGGGAGGGGGACGTGAAAACCTCTTGGTGGAGCCAGAAACCTAGGACAATGAAAACATCCAGAAATCTATGAGGGTGACTCTAGCTAAGACCCCTAGCAGCAGGGGATATGGAACCTGAAATGGCCACAGCCTGTAACCAGGCAAGACTTCTACAGAGGGATGAGGACACCAACTACCTACAAAATTTTTGTTCCAAAATGTGTCTTCCTTGTCTTCTAAATAGAACTTTTTGGAATACTACCTACAGAAAGCCAAAGAATTACAAAAGGAAATAGTTCCATACAGCAAACATTAACTTCATTTCTACCCATTTTTCTTTATCATTGACACAAATATTTTTTCTTTCTTCAACCATCTCATATGTCATATATTTTCCTGCCCTTAAAAAATGTCCAGAGGCTAAGTTACATATGCATTACATATATTTTTAAGTAACACAGAATAAGATCTTGGGCACAAAATAAATTTTTCTTCTCAGGATATTTTGCTTTTTATTTTATCACTTTTTAAATCCTTATGTTGGGACTTTTCTCATGATACAATATTATTAGTTATAACAGTATTTTTCCTATATAATCAAACATTCTAAAACTATCTGCCATTTAGCTGAATATATATAATATACTTTGAAAATTTATAATGCCAAGACAACATTGATTACAGATTAAGATGTGTTAAAAATGGAAAAGAAAGACAAAAATAAAGTCATAAAAATAGTTACAAATAATTTTAAGTACATTTTCCTTCAGTTTGCATACTGTTCATGCTTTCCCACAAATCTGTAATCATGACATGATAAGATCTTCCATGTAGATAAGATCTTCCATTGTATCAAACATTGATGTACAAGAATCCAAATTGAGTTATTACCTGGTTTGGCCATTTTAATCCATTTTTTTCTCTTTCCATTTAAAATTCTTTTTCATGTTTTTAAAAACCACAAACACATATTGCTTAATTTAATGTCTACAGTGAAGGAAAAGAATGAGAAAAAGCATGCATGGGAGCTCATATGAACAGAGGAGATTACAGTATTAAGCAAAATGACACATTGTAATGGCATGGTCTGGTGCTTTGTATTTGATTGTTAGTTATTTTGTTCCTGGAGGTCTGCTTGTTGTCTTTACCAGCCAACTATCGTGTAACCTTGCCTCCAAATAATCCCTGTTTGACTAATAAATGTCTAAACCTGGGCAGAGCAGAAGTGAGGTAGGTGTGGCTAAGGTTTGAGGGCATGGAGGACAGAAGACTCACCACGGGAGTGGAGAAACAAGGAGGGAAGAAGGAGAGAGATATGAGTTAAGGTAAAGAATAACCATATGGCGTGGAGGAATTTATTCAAAGGAAAGAAACATCTCAGATAAAACACATGTGCAAGTATTTATATTATCTTGGATCGGGAGTAGCTCAGAGAGGAATGATTAGAGAAATTGGCATGTGAAGTGGGTCTGGGAGGTACCAAGGTAGCTTTAGAGGGTTAATATCTGCCCAGCCAAAGGTGAAATAAGGCACATTAAAATCTATCAGGTGTCTGTCTTTTATTGACAGGGTAGTGGGTTAATATGATGACCATAATAATTATAGGCTATTAATGATAAAATTGATAGCTGTTTATTTTCTAGAACAATACATTCACAACACACCATTTGCATGATTCACATGAAGGTCCAATGTATTTTTAGAAAGAAAGATTACTTCCAATGTCCATCCCATTTGGCTTTCTAAGTGAAGATTGATCCTTTTACCCTGGGTCCTCCTTCTTGTTTAGCTTCTTTAGGTGTACAGATTTTAGTATGTTTATCCTATCTTATAGGTCTAGTACCCACTTAAAAGTGAATATATACCATGTGTGTCTTTCTGCTTCTGGGATACCTCACTCAGGATGATCTTTTCTAGATCCCACCATTTTTCTGCAAAATTCATATTTCCTTGTTTTTAATGGATGAGTAGTATTTCATTGTATAAAATTACCACAATTTCTGTATCCATTCCTCCACTGATGGACATCTGGGATGTTTCCAGGTTCTGGCTATTACAAATAAAGCTGCTATGAAAATGGTTGAGCAAATGTCCTTGTTGTGTACTTGAGTATCTTTGGATATATGCCTGGGTGTGGTATAGCTGGATCTTGAGGAAGCACTATTTCTAATTGCCTGAGAAAACAAGTAACAAGACAGAAGCCTACCACAGAGGGCCTCTGAAAGACTCTACCTAGCAGTGTATCAAAGCAGATGTTGAGACTCATAACCAAACCTTCAGCAGAGTGCAGGGAATCATATGAAAGAAGGGAGAGTTAGTATGACCTGGAGAGTACAGGAGCTCCACAAGGACCAAACATATCTGGGCACAAGGTTCTTTTCTGAGACTGTTTCTCCATCCAAAGACCATGCATGATTATAACCTAGAACCCCTGATCGGTTGTAGCCATGCCAGCTCAGTATCCAAGTAGGTTCCCTGGTAAGTGGAACAGGGACAGTTGCTGACATGAACTCAATAGCTGGCTCTTTGACTCCCACTTCCCAAGGGAAGCGAAGCCTTGCTAGGCCACAGAAGAGAACATTGCAGCCAGTCCTGAAGATACTTGATAAGCTAGGGTCAGTTGGAAGGTGAGAAAGAACACCCCTACCAGTGGACTTAGAAAGGGACAGGGAGGAGATGAGCAAGGGAGCATGGGATTGGGAGGGAATGAGGGAGGATGCTATGGCTGGGGTACAAAGTTAATAAACTGTAACTAATATAAAAAATTAAAATTTAATTAAAAAAAGAAAGATTACAATACAGCTTCCTCATTCACACAGTTTTTTTCCCAAACATCCAAAATTTGGCTAAAACTGTAGATTAAAGCAAATCGTACACATTCAACATTTTATCTTATGTACATATATAAATATACATATATATATATATATCACTGATAATTTATACATTAGTCATAGTGATAAATAAGAAAAATAATAATGAAATAGAGTAATTATCTTCATATATTCTAACAAACTATATAAAGGTGTTCTTCAAAGTATCTTCTTATATTAAGTCACATCTTGTGTTACTATGAAAAAGGTGTGTCTAAGTGGTCAAATGAAATAAAATGGATGATATAAGCGTTGTGGTACACCATTAGTCTACCACTCTTCAATGCGTCTGACACACAAGTGCTACAATACTTTCATATTGTCTGTCAACTGAAAAAAGTACATGCCTAAGCAGTAGGTTTGATTTGGAATATAGATACGCTGAGCAGAAAGATGATATCTTATGTAGAATGGCAGAATATTTCTCTATGATCTGCAGAATAATGTACAATTTTAAAGTGAAAAAACTTTAATGTCTGAAACTTTTCATTTAGTATTTTCATACAGCCCTCAATCTTGAGTAATGGCATCTGCAGAAATGAAATAGATTTCTTTAACATAGATTAATAGGATGACAATAATGGAGAGCTATGGCTTTAAGACACATACATATTTACTCACTGGTGCATCTGTCAGAGGAAAACTTCAATAAATCAGTTCTCTATTTCTGCTGTGGTGTTTCTTGAGGATAAATTTAGATCATTAGACTCAGTAGTCAGTCCTTTTGTTACACATTTGCTGTTGAACTTACCCAATGATATTTGGATATTGCAGAATTTATAATTCTGCAATGTAGTCTTTTTAAGTTTTATGTGAATAGTACAGGGAGTACTCATATTGAGGTGACTATTATGATCAAGCTAACCAATATACTCAAACCACAGTTATTTTTGTGTGTGTTAGGAACATTTGCCGGCTAATATTTTATAAAATTACCACTATATAATAAAGATAATTATCTATAGACACAATCAAATCCCCTGATTTTTGGAGACAAATGAACAAAATATTTTAAATAGCTGTTTTATAAATAATCTAATAGTAGCAGATTAGTTAGACAGATCAGTTAGGATTTAAAGAAGTAGGGGTGCCATTATTAAATTTTTCTTAATTATTTCTGAGTAAGACTTCATTTCATTAATTTTTCAGTCACTAGCAAGATCTTTTGAATAGAAGGCTCTCAAATGTTTTAATAACTTACTATAATAATCAACACTGAATCTAAGCTAAATAGGTTTCTTAAAGTATGGCTTCAGTTGCTCAGATCATTAAACTTAAAAATACCAATACTTATAAATCTTCATGTAAGAAATATTTTATTATGCTTATTTCACTAATTTAAGCTGTTGTGGCCATTCATATATTTTTTATTATTCTTCATCCCTGGACAAGTGAATGTTTTACATAATTTATATTGAAGGCACTTGTTTTTGTCTTTAAAAATTAACCATACTTACTGAAATGATCAAATTGATTCACGTTCAAGTGTAACAGAAGCAAAGTTTGAAATTAACTTAAGATTCATTTGGTAACTCAACCCTCATGTATTTACTTAGATGAATCCTTTAATGTTTAAAGAGTAAATTGGATCAAACTTCTTCAAAGCATACTCTAATTTACCATGGTTTTCATTTCATTACAGTTCAATTTATATCCTCATCATAAGTTTGTAGCATGAATTATGTTTTTGTACACTAAGAGTACGATTACACATGAAATATCAGAGTCCATTAAAAGTTAAAATTACACTTCAAGAAAACTTATCAACACAGCTTAAGACTGTAAAAAGAAAAGAACAACAACAAAAAAATTAAACAATATCCCTCTAATAAAAGTTTAAAATAACAAACAAAGCAAACACATGATCCACAAAAAAAATCATTGTTCACTTTGTTAATAAAAAAAAAAAAACTGCTCCAAGGTGATTATTTTGTTCAATGTAACAATGTTATTAGTCATTGTAGGAAATTAACATGGCAAAATTTATGAACTAAATATGAACACGAGAAAGTTTTTCGTTTGGTTGGTTGGTTGTTTTCTATGATACCCTTCTACAGAACCTGGATTCAGTTGCCACAATTCACGTGCTAGTTCACAATTGTCTGTAACTCTGGTCCCCATGGATCTAACCCCTTCCTGTGGATCACTAGATCTAAGGCAAATGTATGGTAAACATGAAAACAAAACACTCACACACATGAATATATTTTTTAAAGTTAAAATATTTCTTTAAAAAAAAAACCCTCAGTTTATTTGATTCTTGTCCTTGATGATTGCACTTAACATATTACCCCTGAATTTTACCTGAGTTAATAAAATAGTAGAATTTCTTTTTAATGTCTTGAAAAAAAAAAAACTTGTATTAGTTTTGTGTGTTTAACACAATACGTTTTAAACGTTCCTTCCCACAAATATTCCCAAAGCCATGCTCTTTCCCAGTCCAACAAATTTATATTTAGCTTTAAGCCCTTCAAAAGGAATTTGTGCTTCAAAGATATTGGCTGTATAATATTCCACTGAATTATGGTCAAATTGATCCAGGGCTATACTCTTAAAGAAAACGCTCTCTCCCAGAAGGTAAAAATTGCCAAAGATTCCATAGCTAAGAGTGGGATTATGTGTCCAACTCCTTTCTCCATTGACAGGTTTGGTCTAATTTGGACTGTTGTAGGTCTTGTGCATACACTTAAACTGCTAGGTATTCATATCAGGAGCTACACTGCTGAATCCTGGAAGATACTGTTTTCTTGTATCTGGCCCTTATAAACTTTCTGGCTCTCTTCTTAATGATCCCAGGACACTGGGAATCGAGGTGGCGTATACATTCTGAAGTCTCTCAACTTTGCATCTTGGTCAGTTGTGGATCCCTCTGTCAATCATCATCTATTTCATACCAGCGAGGAGGTATGAGAGATATATTATGAGAGGAAGGATGCTTCATTAGGAATTCGTTGAAAATTATTCCCATTTAGCAGCATAGTAATCATAGCAGGTTCTTTCATAGGGTCTATGACCGGTGTAGTGATGTTCTCGGCCCAGTAATGTTGCTAGATATGAGCTTCTTCTGACTGAACAGGACTGAAATCCAACCGGAAATACCTGGTTACTCGAATGTTTGTGATATGCCCTAAGGCTGAGTTAGTGGATGTATCTTTGAGGCCAGTCGTTGTAGCTTGCAGGGTTCATCACTGGGTGTGATTGATTATTATTTTTTACTTCCAATAACATGCATGATCCTTACCAGTACTATGATTGCTAGCCAGTAGATTTGATGCTTCCAGGTCAGTACCACCTTGATTTTGCCATCTACTAAATGACTGAAGTATCTGGTGTTTTCAGTAATGTGGTCTTACCATCTGGTTTAGGAGAATAAGAGTAGCAGAAATAAACTATAATGCTTGGATTCCTATAAAATCTCACAGACCAACAAACCCAAAAGAAATTACCCATTCCTTAATGCCATATCAATGCAAATATGTGTATAAACAAATCAACATAATGTATAAACAAAGTATATAATGCATTGTAATATATATATATAATATAAAATATATAATATATATTAGGATTGCAGGATTGGAAAATATTTTCTAAAATAAAATACACATAGAAAAGTGAAATGGAAAAAATGATATAGGTAATAAAACTGAGTTAACACAAATATAACAACTTCTGATGGAAAAAAATAAAAACCAACTAAAAATAGATAGAGCTGGAATCCCACAGTGGCCTCAAACTCAATTTAGTCTCCCTGCTTCAACTTCCCATGTTCAGGGAATTAGACCCATGCAATTATGTCTGGTTATAAATTTCTTATTTATAGCAAAATGTCAAGTACGAGTGCAGGAGAAATGGTAGAATGAATAAGTTTCAAAGAGGTGACAACATTCAAGGGACACATTTATCATTTAGCTACAGCATGCTTATCGAAAAAACAGAAGTTTGTAAAAACATGTTTGATAACGTCTGCAAGCAATATCAAACATTATTTCTTTCTATCAAATACTTTAAAACTTGTTTTTAGGACAAGGAATTAAGACCTTTTTGTCTCCCCCACCTTGTAAGACTTGCTAATGCTTTAATCCTACTCACCCTGTAAAACATTTATTTATTCAAAATGGCACTGCTTTATTCTTAGAATTTGATGACATGCAGTGACTCTTTTTCCTTCCTCCATTTTCTGTGAGCTAATTGCTTTCAGACTAACCAGTTAAATAAGGTTGTGATGTTGAATCCAAGCCAATGGTAAACACACATAGTCACCACCTTTCCTAGAATAAAACACAAATACAGTTTCTGTCTTAGTGTATGCCTGTTCTTCCTGAGTACTTGAACAAGAGTAAAGTTTGCCTTGTCATGGAACCAAAGTGACAATGATGATTTCTTTCTGTGCAGCCCCAAACTTATTTTTAACATGTCTAGATTTGCAGCCAGGACATTTCAGTGAAGGTGAAATCAATGTCTCCATCCAGATACTTAGATGATAAGAATGATGACAGTGGAAGTGATCCCAGCACAAAACCCATCTTTAAAGAAACTCCTGTTGATATTTCTTACCATAAAAAGAACAAAAGATAAGTATGTCAAGCTAGGGCCATGACCTGCATTTTTATTTAAGTGTATACAAATATGAAAGTGTTACATATTTTTAGTTGATATTGTTGAATACTCCCAGACATTTATTTGATGGTTGTTTGGTTTTACTGCATTATCAGATTCAGTTTTATCTGAAATTCACATTGTTTCTTTTATTGGTGTATTAAGAGCAGTTACATTGAGTTGGTAATGTTTGTAAAATTAATGTCTTTCTACTGTATAATCAAGAACTATCTTCAGTGTAAATTGTAAGAATTCAATCCTTTTGCTTTTGCTTTCTTTTTAATGCAAATCTTGAATCTTATCACCTATATAAAATTTATTCATTCTACCATCCCTTCTTCACGATATAACTGATATTTTACAATAAAATAAAATGTATAGGCAGGAATAATGGCTTGCATCTATATTTCCTTAAAATGAGAGTTTGAAATAAAAGCATTGTAAATTTGAGGTCAATTTGGGAAATCTTATTTTATAAACAAACATACAAAATATATACAAACAAAAAATAAACTCAAGGATCCCTTTCAGTTTATCTTCTGGGACTTCGACTGAGATTAAAGATTACAGATTATGCCAATGATATGCCCATTTAAACAGTCTTTCTCGACCCTGGGCTCATATGCCATTGACACATCTTTGATTGAGCTATGTTCCCTTAATACACGGTGGTCTAAAAAGTTATTAGAGCTGTGTAAAATCTCTTTCTAAGAGATAATATCCTGCTCTGACTATTGAATCTCTTTGTACATCCTCCCAATGTGGCCACATTGAATAAATCTGCTTTTTTTTGATTCATTACTATTAACTTGGCTGCTTTAATTGGCTTCTGAGATGAGTGGCCAAACTTAGCTTCTTGGGTACAGACTGTGACTTCAAGTATGCTGCTACTTCCAGTCACCATGTTAAAAGATATATCAGCAGTATGTACAAAGATGTCCTACTCCTGATAATGTCAGTGTTAATGCAGTATAGATATATATCTGAGTTCATGATGTCTGTCACCATAGACACATAGACAAGAGTAACAGAAATTTAACTTTAATCTTCTCTTCATTGTAACAGCATGGTCTGATGCTTTGTATTTGATTTTTAACTATGTTTCTCCCTGATGCCTGCTTGCTGTCTTTTATGAACTCACATACCCCAAAATGACGCTAGTAATCTTACCTAGAAAATTATTTCTCATTGGCTGATTAAAAGGCCTACACCTGGTCAGGACTGAAGTGGCAGGGTAAATAGAAGGTTTCAGGGCTTTGGAGAGAGAAGGTTGAAGGGAGAAAGACAGGTAGAGGGCAGGAAGGAAGTAGAGACATGATGGGTTAGTGATTCTAAAAGCATTTGGCAGGATAGGAATACAAGGAGGAAAGCAATCCAGATGAGAAGAATAAGCAAGTATTTATGAAAAGACATGAGATGGGGACTGGGAAATAATGAGATAGCTTAGGTGAAAATATTTGCATAGCCCTAGGTAAAATAAGGCTTATTCTAAAATACAACAGCATTTATCTCTCTCTCTTTTAAATTATGATACCAGGTTAGATAATACCACCGTAATAATGATAGGCCATATGATAATAAATCTTATTATTTTAAAAATAAATAAATAAATCTTATTAGCCAACATTTATATTTTCAGCAACACTTCCTTAAGATAGACATCATTCTTGTAAAACAAAAGACTAACTTCCTTTTAGTCCCTCTCTACCCAGCAAACATTACTGGGAATATGAATATAGGTAGTGAATCATTTGAAAGTTGAGTCCTGTTTATATGATCAGGTAGTCTGCCTTTCTTCTGAAATCCTCTTGGAATCTCCACCTCATTTTGGATCTCTCTGCGAGTACTGATAGTTTATATTTTCTAACTGGGCTGAGTCTTGCATGTCTTCCAAAGAACTATTTAGGCTATAGTTAGGTGGAAGGTTAACCCAGACCAAATCATTAGCAGTGTGTATTCATTGGGCTTTTTCTAATGTGTAGCTAAAGTTTTTTTTTTTTATTTTATTAATTACACTTTATTCATTTTGTATCCCACCATAAGTCTCTCCCTCCTCCCCTACCGATCCCACCCTCCCTGCCTTTTCTGCATGCATGCCCCTCCCCAAGTCCACTGATAGGGGACGTCCTCCTCTCCTTCCTTCTGAACTTAGTCTATCAGTTCTCATTAGAAGTAGCTGCATTGTCATCTTCAGTGGCCTGGTAAGGCTCTTCCCCCTTCAAGGGGAGGTGATCAAAGAGCAGACCAATCAGATTATGTCAGAGGCAGTCCCTCTTCCCATTACTATGTAACCCACTTGGACACTGAACTGCCATGGGCTACAT
>NW_026591086.1:32311905-32530225 GCF_907164565.1 Psammomys obesus
AGGCTCAGCATCTGCTTTGACAGTCTATACTGCAGAGGCTTTCAGAGACCCTCTGTGGCAGGTTCCAAGGTTGTTTCCTGTTTTCTTCTGGCTTTCAGAGGCCCTCTGTAGCAGGTTCCGAGGTTGTTTCCTATTTTCTTTTTCTTCTGATGTCCATCTCTTTGCCTTTCAGGATGGGGATTGAACATTTTAGTTAGGGTCCTCTCTTTTGCTTAGTTTGTTTAGACGTACAGATTTTAGTGGGTTTATTCTATGTTGTATGTTTATATGAGTGAGTGTATACTGTGTGTGTCTTTTTGCTTCTGGGACAACTCACTCAGGATGATCCTTTCCAGGTCCCACCATTTACCTGCAAATTTCATGATTTCCTTATTTTTCATTGCTGAGTAATACTCCATTGTATAGATGTACCACAGTTTCTGCATCCATTCTTCAGTTGAGGGGCATCTGGGTTGTTTCCAGCTTCTGGATATAACAAATAAAGCTGCTACAAACATGGTTGAGCAAATGTCCTTTTTGTGTACTTGCACCTCTTTTGGGTATATGCCTAGGAGTGGTATGGCTGGATCTTGAGGAAGCGCTATTCCTAGTTGTCTGAGAAAGTGCCAGATTGATTTCCAGAGTGGTTGTAAAAGTTTACATTCCCACCAGCAGTGGAGAAGGGTTCCCCTTTCTCCACACCCTCTCCAGCATGTGTTGTCCCTTGAGTTTTTTCATCTTGGCCATTCTGATGGGTGTAAGGTGAAATCTCAGGGTTGTTTTGATTTGCATTTCCCTAATGGCTAATGTGGTCGAACATTTCTTTAAATGCTTCTCTGCCATTTGATATTCCTCTAAAGAGAATTCTCTCTTTAGCTCTGTTCCCCATTTTTTAAGTGGATTACTTAGTTTGTTGCTTTTCAGCTTGTTTAGTTCTTTATATATATTGGATATGAGTCCTCTGTCAGATAAAGGGTTGGTGAAGATTCTTTCCCAATCTGTAGGCAGTCCCTTTGTTTTGATGACGGTGTCCTTTGCTTTACAGAAGCTTTTCAGTTTCATGAGGTCCCATTTATTGATTGTTGCTCTTAGAGCATGTGCTGTTGGTGTTCTGTTCAGGAAGTTTTCTCCTGTACCAATGAGTTCTAGGGTATTCCCCACTTTTTTATCTAGCCGATTTAATGTGTTTGGTTTTATGTTGAGGTCTTTGATCCACTTGGACTTCAGTTTTGTGCAGGGTGATAAGAATGGATCTATTTTCATTTTTCTACATGTAGACATCCAGTTGGACCAGCACCATTTTTTGAAGATGCTATCTTTTTTCCATTGTATGGTTTTGGCATCTTTGTCAAAAATCAGGTGTTCGTAAGTGTGTGGGTTTATTTCTGGGTCTTCTGTTTGATTCCATTGATCCACCATTCTGTTTCTATGCCAGTACCATGCAGTTTTTATAACTGTTTCTCTATAGTACAGCTTAAGATCAGGGATGGAGATACCTCCAGAAGATCTTTTATTGTAGAGGATTGTTTTAGCAATTCTCGGTTTCTTGTTATTCCATATGAAGTTGAGAATTTTTCTTTCCAGGTCTATAAAGAATTGTGTTGGCATTTTGATGGGAATTGCATTAAATCTGTAGATTGCTTTTGGTAAGATGGCCATTTTTACTATGTTAATCCTGCCAAGACATGAGCATGGGAGATCTTTCCATCTTCTCATATCTTCCTCTAATTCTTTCTTCAGAGACTTGAAATTTTTTTCATACAAGTCTTTGACTTGCTTGGTTAGGGTTACACCAAGGCACTTTATGTCATTTGTGGATATTGTGAATGGTGTTGTTTCTCTAATTTCTTTCTCAGCCCTTTTGTCTTTTGAATACAGGAGTGCTACTGATTTTTTTTTTTCAGTTAATTTTGTATCCGGCCACTTTGCTGAAGGTGTTTATCAGCTGTAGGAGTTCCCTGGGAGAGTTTTTGGGGTCACTCATGTATATTATCATATCATCTGCAAATAGTGACAATTTGACTTCTTCCTTTCCAATCTGTATCCCCTTGATCTCCTTCAACTGTCTTATTGCTCTAGCAAGGACTTCCAGCACTATGTTAAAGAGATATGGAGAGAGTGGGCAGCCTTGTCTTGTCCCTGATTTCAGTGGGATTGCTTTAAGTTTCTCTCCATTTAGTTTGATATTGGCTATATGCTTGCTGTATATCGCCTTTACTATGTTTAGATATGTGCCTTGTATCCCTGATCTTTCCAATGCTTTAAATATGAATGGATGTTGGATTTTGTCAAATGCTTTTTCAGCATCTAGGGAGATTATCATGTGGTTTTTTTTTCTTTCAGTTTGTTAATATGGTGGATCACATTGATGGATTTCCGTATATTGAACCACCCCTGCATACCTGGGATGAAGCCTACTTGGTCATAGTGGATAATATCTTTGATGTGTTCTTGGATTCAGTTTGCAAGTATTTTGTTAAGTATTTTTGCATCAATGTTCATAAGGGATATTGGCCTGAAACTCTCTTTCTTTGTTGAATCTTTGTGAGGTTTAGGTACCAAGGTGATTGTGGCTTCAAAGAATGAGTTTAGTAATGTTCCTTCTGTTTCTATTTTGTGCAAGAGTTTGAAGAGAATTGGAGTTAGCTCTTCGTTGAAGGTCTGGTAAATTCTGCGTTGAAGCCATCTGGTCCTGGGCTTTTTTGGGATGGGAGACTTTTGATGACTGCTTCTATTTCCTTAGGGGATATAGGACTATTTAATTGATTTACCTGGTCCTGATTCAGCTTTGGTAAGTCAAATCGATCAAGAAAATTGTCCATTTCATTTAGGTTTTCAAATTTTGTTGAGTATAGACTTTTGAAGTAAGTGCTAATGATTGTTTGGATTTCCTCAGTGTCTGTAGTTATGTCCCCCTTTTCATTTCTGATTTTGTTGATTTGGGTGGTGTCTCTCTGCCTTTTAGTTAGCTTGGCTAAGGGTTTGTCGATCTTGTTGATTTTCTCAAAGAACCAGCTCTTGGTTTCATTGATTATTTGAATTGTTTTATTTGTTTCTAATTGATTGATTTCAGCCCTGAGTTTGATTATTTCCAGCCATCTACTCCTTTTTGGTGTGTCTGCTTCTTCTTTTTCTAGGGTTTTTAAGTGGGCCATTAAGTTGCTTGAATGAGCTGTCTCGAATTTCTTCTTGAAGGCACTTAGTGCTATGAACTTTCCTCTTAGCACTGCTTTCAAACTTGTGTCCCACAAGTTTGGGTATGTTGTGTCTTCATTTTCATTGAGTTCTAGAAAGGCTTTAATTTCTTTATTTCTTCCCTGACCCAGCTTCATTTAGTAACAAGTTGTTCAGTTTCCATGTGTGTGTAGGCTTTTTGCTATTTCTGTTGTTGTTGAAGTCCAGCTTTATTCCATGGTGATCAGACAGGATACAAGGGATTATTTCAGTCTTCTTGTATCTGTTGAGGCTTGCATTGTGACCAACTATATGGTCTATTTTGGAGAAGGTTCCAAGGTGCTGAGAAGAAGGTAAATTCCTTTGTGTTTGGGTGTAAAGTTCTGTCGATGTCTGTGAGGTCCATTTGATTCATGACCTCTGTCAGAGATAATGTTTCTTTGTTTAATTTCTGTTTTGTTGACCTGTCCTTGTTGTGAGTGGGGTGTTGAAGTCTCCCACTATTATTGTGTGCGGATCTATATGTGGTTTAAATTTTATCAATGTTTCTTTTACAAATGTGGTTGCTCTTGTATTTGGGGCATAGATGTTCAGGATTGTGATGTCTTCCTGGTGGAATTTTCCCTTGATGAGTATGAAGTGTCCTTCCCCATCTCTTTTTATTAATTTTGGTCCAAAGCCTATTTTTTCAGATATTAGAATGGCTACTCCTGCTTGTTTCTTGGGTCCATTTGCTTGGAAAGCTGTCTTCCAACCCTTTACCCTCAGGTAATGTCTATCTTTGTGCCTTAGGTGTGTTTCTTGTATGCAACAGATTGCTGGGTTTTGTTTAAGTATCCATTCTGTTAATCTGTGTCTTTTTACTGGAGAGTTGAGTCCATTGATGTTGAGAGAGATTAATGACCAGTGGCTGTTTGATCCTTTGATTTTGATGTTGGCTGTGGTCATAAGGTTGTGTGCTTGGTTGCTTTTTGTTTTAGTGTAGTAAGGTTAATTATTTCCTGTGTTTTCTTGACAGAAGCTAATTTTCTTGGGTTGTATTTTCTCTTCCAGTGTCTTCTGTAACACTGGATTTGTGTGTAGGTATTGTTGAAATTTGTTTTTGTCATTGAATATCTTATTTTCTCCGTCTATGAGGACTGAGAGTTTTGAAGGGTATAGTAGCCTGGGCTGACATCTGTGTTCTCTTAGGGTCTGTATGATATCTGTCCAGGCCCTTCTGGCTTTCATAGTTTCTATTGAAAATTCAGGTGTGATTCTAATGGGTTTGCCATTATATGTTACTTGGCCTTTTTCCCTTGCAGCTTTTAGTATTTTTTCTTTGTTCTGTATACTTACTGTTTTGATTATTATGTGGAGGGAGGATTTTCTTTTCTGGTCAAATTTGTTGGGTGTTCTGTAGGCCTCATGTATCCTTATTGGCTTCTCCTTTAACTTGGGGAAATTTTCTTCAATGATTTTGTTGAAAATATCTTCTGGGCGTTGGAGAAGGCAGTCTTCTTTTTCCTCTATTCCTATTATTCTTAGGTTTTGTCTTTTCATATTGTCTTGGATTTCTTGGACGGTCTGTGTCAGGAATTTTTTGGATTTAACATCTTCTTTGACAGATACATCGATTTCTTCCATTGTATCTTCTACACCTGAGATTCTTTCTTCCATCTCTTGTAGTCTGTTCATTATGCTTACCTCTGTAGTTCCTGTTTTCTTCCCTAAATTCTTCCTCTCCATTATTTCCTCCATTTGTGTTTTCTTTAATTTTTCTATTCTATCTTCAGGTCTTGAGTTGTTTTGTTTACTTCCTTCACCTGTCTGCTTGTATTTTCCTCTTTTTCTTTTAGATCCTTCAACTCTGTCTCTTTTATTTTTTTCAGTGATTTAATTATTTCTTCTCTGAAGGCCACAAGCTGTTTGGCTGCATCTTCCCGTATTTCTTCACGGATGGCCATAATATGCTTGTCTTTAACTTCCTCCATTTCTTTACGGATAGCCATGATCTGTTTGGTTTTATCTTCCTCTAATTCTTTACGTATTTTATTTGTTTCCTCTATTATTCTCTTCATCATCATAGATGTAAGGTCATCTTCTTGATTTTCTATTATGCTGCGTTGTCCAGGGCTGTTCGCCCCTGGATGGCTTGGTTCTGGAGATGCCATATTGCTCTGTCTTTTGTTGGTTGAGCTTTTACGCTGACCTCTACCCATTGGGCTTATTTAGGTGTTGGGTGTTCGTTTCTGTGCTTCCTGGAGTCCTGAGGTAGGGAGAATCCCCTTGGCTGGAAGATGATTTTTCCTGAAGTAGTCCTCCTCTGCTTTTTGGTTATGGTCACTGTATGGCCAGTGTTTCTCAGGAGTTGCCACTGCTCACCTCAGGTTTATAGCCCGGAGTAGTAGCTGTGGTCTTTGTTAGGCAGGAGGGGATCTCCTCTTACCCATAGAAGTTCTCAAGACAGCTGCCCCACTGCTGGGTTTCTTGTTATAAATTTAGTGTGCTGCTGCTCACTAAATTTCCACGTATAGTCCTCTTGAAGAACCTGCTGATTCCCTATTTGTGGGGTTTTCTCTCCACAGGGAAACTCATTATGTTGTCCTGGGGCACACAGTTCTGTCCGGGAAAGTAAGAGGTGCACTCAGCAAGTCTCTCGGCCGGAGGCTGAGTGCTTCGCTCTGGGCCTGGAGGATGTGCACCTAGGTTGAGTTGGCGCCTGGGGGCGCTGCTCTGTTCTGGAGGCTGGGTGCCTCACTCTGGACCAGAAGCTGTGTGTCCCTGTCTGGGATGGTGACTGCAAGCACTGCTCTGGTCCAGACGCTGTGGGTGCAGCCCTCTTGAAGGACCAGGGATTCCCACAGTTTTGACAGTCTAGCTAGGGATAACTGGTTGATCCTTGGCACAGTATGTGAGGGCTGCTGTAATGGCTCTCTGGTTTTTGTAGGTCTGAGGATGCAGCTGTGTGTCCCAGTGCCCTAGGGGAACTCAATAATGTCGGCTGAGCACAGTGCTCCTGCCTGCATTAGAGCCTAGCGTCTGCGTGAATCCAGGGAGTCTTTTGGTGCTGGGTGTCCTAAGCATTAGAGCTGATGATCCACTTCGCTGGGGGTTTCCTCCTGACAGAGACACTCAGTCTTTGCTTTGGGGACCGCTGTTCTGTCTGGGGTGGCGAGTAGAACCCACAGGCACAGATGCCCGCTTGTGGCTCAGCCTTTCTGGTCATTCGGAGCCTTGGCTGCTGCCTAAACTGGGTAATTTTCCCTAGACCGTTTCAGGGTGGGGGTGTTGGCTGAGTGCTCTGAGATCAGACCAGCCGTTTCCCTCCCTGTGGGTTTGCACCTGCCAGTGAAACACAGTCTCTGGTGCCTGGTGCCCTGGTGCCCACAGTTCTATCTGAGGCGGCGAATCAGGCGCGCAGGCCAGGCTCTGTGCAGGCGCCTGGATCCAAGCTCTGGCTCAGGGCTGGCTCTTGGGGCACCCATGGAACCCGAGTCTTTTCCAGGGGATGTCTGGGTGACCTGAGGTCGGTCCCAATTGTTTCCTGCTCCGTGGGGTTATCTCTCAACTGAAAAATCCAGTCTGTGATGTTCTGGGCCCACAGTTCAGTCTGGGACGGTAACCAGATCACGCTGGCGTGTAGCTCTGGACTGGCGACCAAGTGCCTGGCGGAACCAGGATCTCTTCCGCAGTTTAGCCGGTTGAGTTAAAGCTGATTGAATCCCCCACTGTGGGGTATCCTCTCACCTGTGAAACACAATCACTTGTGTTTTATGGCCGCGAGTTCTGATTGCTGGTCACTGTGCCAATCCTGCTGTGCTGCTCCTCAGAATGAGAGTCCTCCTGGCGCCGCCATCTTGCCCCCGTTTTTTTCTTTTTAATATAACCTGAATTACAAATAAACCCTTATAATGTAGAATATAAAAATTCTCTATCATTCTATTCTCTGTATATCATCATGTTGATTCACTTAAAGTAGTAAAAGGTAAAATATTCTAATCCACAAATTTAAACTGTTTTGTAAGTGGAATAACAGATTTAAATTAAGTTTTTGTTTAGTTCTTAAATATAATTTTATATGCTAATGAATAGTAATAGTGCTGATAAAGTGGCATAGATGAAAAGTATTGATGTATAAAAACAATATAAATTCATTTTTGCATATGCTCCTTCCTACAAAAAAAAAAAAATGTGTGTTCTACTTCTCTTTTACTCTAAGCCCAAATCAAAGCCCTCAATCATTACTGTCCCATGCCTCTAAGACTGAATTTTCTTACAGATCATTAGAAAACATAATGACAGATAAGGGATATACCACCTCAATAGCCTTTTTAAGCTAACTTGCAAATATTTTATTTCTAGGCCACCAAAACTATTTCCTGAAAACAACACAATTGCCCCGTGCATCACAGATAACCCCAAACCAGAAGAGGGTATATGCACGCTGATGGAGTCAAGTAGAGAAATATGCTGATTTACCTCTCCTGGGAGATTTTTTTAATCTGCACTTGACATTAGTAATGCAGTATGAGAAGTGGAAACATATCACCTAGAACAACAAACAACAACAACAACAAAATCAGTCAGTATAAGAGAAACAGTTCTCCACTTGTGCTTCTACAACAAATGGGGTTTATTCAGGCCAGTTTGCAGTGAGAGGCTGGAACCTTTCCTTTTCTGGATTCTTGTTACAAGGCAAAGCTGAAGGGCTATGAAGAAAGAAAAATGAAACAGTCAAACCTTTATCCAGATACTTGTTAGCTATTAAAGCTAAAGTTTATATTCCCTCCTGTCAGTTTGCTGCTCCAAACAATAGGAGAATAAACAAGTTCTTATACAAATTTAAAAAAAAAATAAAGCAAAATATTCTTTCCCCTCTAGAATATTCATACAGAAAAACCCTAAACAGAAAATTGCTAGAGATAAATAGCTTCATAAATGAAACAGACCTAAGAGATATTTACATATAACTACCTGAAACACAAAACAATATAACATCTTTTCTTAATACCTCATGGAACATTCTCAAAAACTGATTACAGATTTGTGCATAAAGCAAATTCAACAGGTATAAGAAAATAGAAATAACATCCTGCATCCTTTCTGACTACCGCAGATTACACTTAGATAATAACAACAAAAATAACAAAAACTTTATTAATGAAAACTGAACAATTTATTATGGAATTAAAAAGTGGGTCAAGATAGAAAATAGGAATGAAATTCAAAACTTTCTAGAACTGAATGAAAATGAATATATATCAGAAAAACTTATGGTATACAATTAAGGTAATTCTAAGAGGCATTTCAAAAGCACCAATTACTTGCATTGAAAAGGTGGCAGGGTGAGCAGCCTTGCTATGCCACAGAGGAGGACAATGCAGCCAGTCCTGATGAGATCTGATAAGGTAGGGTCAGATGGAAGGGGAGGTAGACCTCTGCTATCAGTGGACTTGGAGAAGGGCATGGGAGGCGATGAGGGAGAGAAGGTGGGGTTGGGAGGATGCTACAGCTGGGATACAAAGTGAATGAACTGGAATTAGTATAAAAAACAAAAAAGGGAGCAGACATTAGTAAGTTAACACCATACCTGGAAGCTCTACAACAACAACAACAAAAAAAAAAAAAAAAAACAGAAAAGAAACAAAACCCACAGAGAGAAGATTGAAAAAAATATTCAAATGCATTAATAAAATCAGTAAAATAGAAGACAACAATAATAAGAATATGAACAATCAAATCAATCAAAGTTGATTCTTTGAAAAAAATCAATAACATGGACAAATCCTTATCCAAACTAAGTAAATACAAAGAAGACCAAAATTAACAACATTACAGAGAGAAAGTGGGAGAAAATGACACTGAGGAAATTCCAACAATACGAAGGAAACATTTTAAGAAACCTGTATTCCACCAAATTGGAATACTTTCAAGAAATGGAATTTAATGCACAGTGAGGGATTCACACCTTTAATGCAAACATTAGGTAGGCAAAGGTAGGTGAAGTTGCTCAATCCCCATTCAGAAAAGCAAAGAGCATGGACATCGGAAGAGGGAGAGGACAGGGAACAGGACAGGAGCCTACTACAGAGGGCCTCTGAAAGGCTCTCCCCTTCAGGGTATCAGAGCAGAGGCTGAGATTTATGGCCAGACTTTGGGCGGAAACTTTATAATGAAACTATAATGAAACTTTTGAAAGAAGGGAGAGATGATAATTCCTAGAGGACACAGGAGCTCCACAAGGACAGCAACAGAACCAAACATCTGGGTACAGGGGTCTTTTCTAAGACTGATGCTCCAACCAAGGACCATTCATAGAGATAACCTAGAACCCCTGCACAGATGCAGCCCATGACTGTTCAGGGTCCAAGTGGGTTCTATAGTAATGGGAACAGAGACTGTCTCTCACATGAACTGATTGACCTGTTCTTTGATCACCTCCCCCTGAGGGGGGAGCAGCCTTTCCAGACCATGGAGGAAAACAGTGCAGCCACTCCTGATGACTAGGATCAAAAGGAGGGAGAGGAAGACCTCCTCTATCAGTGTACTTGGGGAGGGACATGGTGGAGAAGGGGGAGTGAGGGTGAGATTGGGAGGGGAGGAGTGAGGAAGCCATGGGAGATATAATGCAAATAAACTGTAATTAATAAAAAAAAACTGAGCCAGGTGGTTTGAAAGCAGAATTCTATCAAAATTTTACAATATAGTTAATGCAATACTCTTCTTTATTCTCCAAAATATGAACAAGAGGTTCATTATAAAATTTTTACAAGGCCACACATGCTATAACACCTAAATGACATAAAAACCCAACAAAGGCCAATTTCTCTTATAAACGTAGGTTCAAAAATTTTCAACAAAATACTAAAATACTGAATTATGAACACAACAAAAAAGCATCCATTATGACCAAGCAGGCTTTATCCCAGAGATTCAGGTATGGTTCAGTATGTGTAAACTGATAAAATAATCCACCATATGAATGCAGTGAACGATAAATGACAAAATGCAGCAATAACAATAAAACGAACAAACGTGATCATCTCCTTAGATGCAGAAAGGTCCTCCGATAAAATTCAACAATACTTCAAGTCAAAATCCTGGAGAGATCAAGGATATAAGGGACTGCATCTCAACATAAAAAAAGGTGATTTTACAGCAATCCTATAGCGTACATCAAATTAAATGGAGAGAAATTCAAAGCATTTCTACTAGTTAAGAACAAGACAATGTTGTCTACTTTCTCCATACATATTCAATAAAGCAATTGAAGTTCTACCTGGATTGATTGGACAACTAAAGGAGATCAAGTGAAAGAAAGAACTTAAAGGATCTTTATTTGCAGAAGATATGATATCATACATAAATTACCCTAAAATTTTCACCATGAAACTCCTACAGCTGATACACATTCATCAAAGTAGCATAATACAAAATTAACCCATAAAAATCAGTTGAATTTCTACATAAATACAACAAATGGACTGAGACAAAAACAAAGAAACAAACAGAAAAACAACACCTTTGACTTTAGTCTTAAATATATAATAAATTGATTCTCCCTGATCCACTACCCACTCTCTTTCCAGCAGAATGCCTTTGGCAGCCTTCCTTGACCCCTGCTTCCATTACTTGTGAATCCTACTTATTTTCTTCTTCTTTTTAAAAATGTATTATTATTACAATTTATTTACTTTGTATCCTGGCTTTAGAGTCCTCCTTCATCTCTTACTAGTCCCACCCATCCTCCCCCTTCTCCTCCCTTGCTCCTTCCACTAGTCCACTGATAGGGGTGGACTTCCTCCCCTTCTATTAGACCCCAGTCTATCAGGTCTC
Organism: Psammomys obesus; assembly: GCF_907164565.1. NCBI lineage: Eukaryota > Metazoa > Chordata > Mammalia > Rodentia > Muridae > Psammomys > Psammomys obesus. The sequence goes on from NW_026591086.1 coordinate 32,322,877, forward strand.
ATTAGGACTGACTGTGTTGTCTTCCTCTGTGGCCTGGCAAGGCTGCATCCCCCAGGGAGAGGTTATAAAAAAAAAATTGACATTGAGTTCATATCAGAGAGAGCTCCTGATCCCCTTACTAGAGAACCCACTTGGAAACTGAGCAGCCTATGGGCTTCATCTGTGCAGGGCTCTATGGTTCTTGGTTGGAGTATGGGTCTCTGCAGGACCCACTGGGCACAGGTATTTTGGCTTTTTTGGTTTCTTTGTGGAGCTCCAGTCCTCATTTAGGTCTTTCTATCTCCCCCTTCTTCCCTAAGGTTCCTTGCAATCTACCTAAAGTTTGGCTACGAGTTTCATCATCTCCTCTGATACCTTGATGATTTTTAGAGTCTTTCAGAGGTCCTCTGTGGAAGGCTCCTGTCCTGTTCCCTGTCTTCTCCTACTTCCTATGTCTATCCCTTCTAAACGAGGTTTCAGCCAATTCTCTAGGTTCCTCTTAACCATTACATGCTCACTATTGAATTTTTCAAAGACTCCAACACCAGCAGGCATTCACTGGAGACACACCAGCCAAGCAAAACAGGAAACAGGTAAATTAACTGATGATAATCATCACTTTCCCCATCTTTAAGAGATTACAAAGACTTTCTTTTCCAATGTTCCTTTCCCCAGTACCAGCCATCATTCCCTGGGAACACAAGACCTGAGCAGGTCAGGAAAACAAGCAACACAACTAGCTCATAGTCTCTGAAAATTCAGAGAGGAAACAGAAATCAAGGACAAAACAGCCACCAAACAAAAGAAAAATCCAGAAAGCAGCACTTACATAAATAATAAAAACACAGTAAATAACAGCCTGGGCAATGTGCACAGTTAGAGTCCAACTACCACTGCAGGCCTAGAATACCCGAAGTAGGAAAAAAAGACCTGAAAACCAACTATATGAAGATGATAGAAGTTCTCAAAGAGAAAATTAATAAATCCCTTCAAGAAACCAATAAAACGCAAACAGTTAAAGTTAATGAGTAAAACTGTTAGAGACCTAATAATTAAAATATAATCAACAAAGAAAAACACAAATGAAGGAAATTGTGAAAATGGAAAATTTAGAAATTCTAACAGGAATTACGAAAAAAAAATTATCATTTACAAGAGATTCATAAGAGATGGAAGACAGAATCCCAGGCATTGAAGATACAATAGAAGAAATGGAAACACTGATCAAATAAAATGTTTTGTTTTGTTTTTAAATTTTTTATTAATTACACTTTATTCACTTTGTATCCCCCCTGTAGTTCCCTCTCACTCCCCTCCCAATTCCTCCCTTCCTGCTCCTTCTCCACGCATGCCCCTCCCCAAGTCCACTGATAGGGTAGGTCTTCTTTTCCTTCCTTCTGATCCTAGTCTATTAGGTCTCATCAGGAGTGGCTGCATTATCTTCCTCTGTGTCCTGGTAAGGCTGCTCCCCCCTCAGGGGGAGGTGATTAAAGAGCTGGCCAATTAGTTCATGTCAGAGACAGTCCCTGTTCCCATTACTATGGAACCCACTTGGACACTGAACTGTCATACACTACATCTGTGCAGGGGTTCTAGGTTATCTCTATGCATGGTACGTGGCTGGAGTATCAGTCTCAGAAAAGCCCCCTGTGCTCAATTTTTTTGGTTCTATTGCTCTCTTTGCGGAGCTCCTGTCCTCTCCATATCTTCCTTCTTTCATAAGATTCCCTGCAGACTGTCCAAAGGTTTGTCATAGGTCTCAGCATCTGCTTTGATAGTCTGCAGGGCACAGCCTTTCATAGGGCCTCTGTAGCAGGCTAAAATCAGTAGCTCTCCTGTATACAAAAGACAAAAGGGCTGAGAAAGAAATTAGGGAAACAACACCCTTCACAATAGCCACAAAGGACATAAAGTACCTTGGTGTGACCCTAACCAAGAAAGTCAAAAACTTGTATGAAAAAAAATTTCCAGTCTCTGAAGAAAGAATTAGAAGATGTCAGAAAATGGGAATATCTCCCATGCTCATGGCTTGGCAGGATTAGCATCGTAAAAATGGTCATCTTACCAAAAGTAATCTACAGATTCAATGCAATTCCCATCAAATTGCCAATACAATTCTTTACAGACCTTGAAAGAAAAATTCTCAACTTCATATAGAATAACAAGAAACCTAGAGTTGCTAAAACAATCCTCTACAATAAAAAATCCTCTGGAGGTATCTCCATCCCTGATCTCAAGCTGTACTATAGAGGAACAATGCTGGCATAGAAACCAACTGGTGGATCAATGGAATAGAATAGAAGAGCCTGAAATAAACCCACACACTTATGGACACCTGATTTTTGACAAAGATGTCAAAACCATACAATGGAAAAAAAAAAAAAGATAACATCTTCAACAAATGGTGCTGGTCTTACTGGATGTCTGCATATAGTAAAAATGCAAATAGATCCATACTTATCACCCTGCACAAAACTAAAGTCCAAGTGGATCAAAGACCTCAATATAAAACCAGACACACTAAACCTGTTAGAAGAAAAAAATGGGTAAAATACCTGGAACTCATTGGCACAGGAGACAGCTTCCTGAACAGAACACCAATAAAATGTTTTTGTTTAAATCTCTTGATATGAAGTATCCAGGAAATCTAGGAAACTATGAATAGAACAAACTTAAGAAAACTAGATATAGAGGAAGGATAACTCTACCTCAGAGGCCCAGAAAATATCAACAAAACCATAAAAGGAGATTACTAATCTAAGTGGACACTTGTGGAGGTACAAGAAGCATACAGAAAACCAAACAGACTGGACTAAAAGAGAAAGTCTCCATGCCACATAATAATCAGAATAATAAACGCAGAGAACAAAGAAAGAATATTAAAAGCTAGAAAGGAAAAATTCCAAGTAATATATAAAGGCAGACCCATTAAAATTACAAAGACCAAGTAACAAATAAAAGCAGACCTAATAGAATTATGGCTGATTTCTTTTTTGTAATTAATTTTCAATTTTTTATATTAATTACAGTTTATTTTGCATCCCACCTGTAGCCCCCTCCCTCATTCGCTCCCAATCCCACCTTCCCTCCTTCATCTCCTCCCTGCCCCTCTCTAAGTCCACTGATAGGGGAGGTCCTCCTCCCCTTCCATCTGATCCTAGCTTATCAGGTCTCTTCAGGACTGGATGCAATTGTCCTCCTCTGTGGCCTAGCAAGGCTGCTCCTCCCTCAGAGTCCAGGAGGAGGTCAAAGAGCCAGCCACTGACTTCTTAATGGACATTCTACAAGCGAGATGGGAGTAGACATATGTACTAAAGACTTTAAGTGACCACATACACCAGGTCAGATTACTATATCTAGCAAAACTTTCAATCATATAGATGGAAAAAATTAGTATTCCATTGTCAGGTTTCACTGAACTCCATAAATTTGTGTCCTTAGCATCTCAGAACTGAAAAATTGGGACACACTACAGTCTAATGCTATAGACAATTTTACTTCAGTTTCAGTGTATTGTTATACATGAATGAAACAAAAGAAGCAATAATCCAAGGAAAGTTGTTTGTTTAAGGTCAGAAAGGAAAAAAATAAGATGATAAGAAAAAAATGTAAAACAGCATCCATGTGTGCATATTAAATACTGACAGAGCAGCCCTTTCCCAGAACTTTCTCATGACGGACCAGTTTAAACACAATTGCCTGGCACTTCGTATACACTGTATCTGGAAAATCATGAAAGAAAGGTAGAAGGCCATATCAAGATTCAGGTACACTGACCAGATAGGGTTCTATGGCTACATTCTGATATCCAAAGAGAATACTTTATTTTTCATATCTTATTAATTGAACATAAATGTTTAATGCTTGAGGCATAAAATCACAGTAAGAAATAAACGTGGGAATAAAGTTCTTGAGGTAAAAGGTCCTCTGCCTTTTTCTTTTTTGAACTTTTATCACAGTTCCTCAAGGAATTGTTCACCATTTGTAACTCTTTTGACTGTTCTGACATTCTACTGTAAAGGAAAATTTAAATAATCTCTATCTTCCCATTCAGTCCTATAGTAGCTGCTAGATGAAAACCTTGAATATATGGAAGTTACCTTTACCCATGAAAACACAGGAAAGAATCTCACACTGAAGAAAATAACAAGAAGTAAAAGATACACACACACTAACATCTCCCACCATGAACAACAAGAAATTAACAAGCATAAATAATCATTGCTTACTGATATCTCTCAACATCAGTAGTCTCTAATTCCCTCTAAAAAGACACAGACCAACAGAATAGATGCAAAAACAGGATCCATCCATCTGCTGCATCCAAGAAACACAACTTCACATCAATGATGTATATTCTCTCAGGGTAAAGGATTGGCATGAAAAGCTATTCCAAGCAAACAGACCTGAGAAGGAAGCTGGTGTTGCAATTTTAATATAAAACAAAATACACTTCAATCCCAAACTAATCAAAATAGATAGGAAAGGACACTACACATTCATCAAAGAATAAAATCTAACAAGATGACATTTCTATTTTTAAGATCTATTCCACAAACACGAGTCACCAAGTTTGTAAAAGAAACAATACATAAGATTAAATTACACATTGACAGTCGCCCACTGACAGTTAGAGACTTCAATACTCAACTCTCAGTAATGGACAGACAAAAATTAAACAGAGAACCATGGGGGCTAACAGATGTTATAAGCCAAATGAACCTAAAAGATACATACAGAACATTTCACTCAAACACAAAAGAATATACCCTCTTCTCTGTACCTCAAGAAACTTTCTGCAAATCAAGAAAGCAAATAGCCCAATTAAAAATGAGGTATTCCTGAGTTCTTAATATATAGACGTACTTGATGTAGGAAAGAAACTCAAATGGCGGACAAGCAGTTAAAGAAAAGTTCAGCATGTTTGTTCATCAAAGACATGCCAATCAAAACTAATGTGAAATTATTTTACACTAATCAGAATAGGTAAGATCTCTGAATCATATTACTGTATTTGCTTGTAGGGGACTGGAGTAAGAAAAAGATTCATTCATTGCCACTGGGAGTACAGAATTGTACAGTCACTATGGAAATTAGTGTTGTGGTTTAAGAAAAAGATGGGATTCAATTTACCTCAAGATCCAGGTAAGCCACCCCTGGATAAACACCTAAAGGACACTTCACATTACTACAGAGATAGTTTTTCAACTATTTTCATTGTTGCTCTACTCATAATAGCCATAAGTTGAAAAATTAACAAAAAACAAAACAGTTTTTCATCTATGAATCAATGGATATTTTAAAAGTGGGGTAGATCTACCCATTAAAATATTACTCAACCATAAAAAATGAAATCATGGTATATTCAGGTCAATGGATGAAATTTTAAAAAGTTCCTATGTGAGGTAACTCAGAGCCAGAAGGACAATTATGGTGTGTATTTGTTTATATGTGAATTTTAATTATTAAGTCATTGATGTCAAGCGACCATCCATATAATCACTGAGGATAGATACTAAGTTAGAGACTAACTCGAAGGCATGAGTCTCTCTAAGAAGGCAGAATAGAATAGAACATTATGTTGAGCGAGTGATGGAGAACTGGAATGGGAAGAACAAACTGGGAAGCGATGGGAACTTGGGGAGAGGTAGGAGATATGCAAGGGACAGTTCAACCAAGAGACATTTGAGGGGTCATTTGAAAATTTAATACACTATAGGAAGATAATCTAAATTAAGTAGTCAAATAAAGAGACTGAGCTTTAAATTACACATTTCTCATCACCAAATGAAGTTTTTGTATTAGTAACGATTCACAGATAATAGAGTTGTTGGCCAAAGGGGTTGCAAGGTAAGCCAGAATTACACAGGCTATTGCCAACGCTATCAGTGCCTTTTTACACATTGATGGTAAGACCCTATTGCTGATGACAACATATACAGAGTTCTTTGAGAATGGTCAAGTCAAACTGATGCATAGGTACAGCTTTATCTTTATGGAAGCTTTATCTTCATGGTACCAATGGAGAAAGGTAAACACTAACTAAGCTATACATCCTCTAAAAGACTGATCTACCTGCAGGATGGCTGGCACAATAGTGCTACAAAGCCTAAGAGAGTAATTAACAAATATCTGATTCAGGCTAAGGCTCGCTCCATGAAAATATTCTCAAGGCTATTTGTGGTGGCTAGGTAGCCTGGGACCTAAAAGAAAACCAAATACTATTGCCTACTGTTCTGCTAGAAAAAGATAGCAATGAAATGATTCTCTACCAGTGTTCTATTATATTCATAGATTCATGCCTTGCTCATCCATTATCCATTTCTTCTCCTTCAGATGGCAAGAAACATAGAGACCCTCAGCCAGACAACATGCAGAGGCCTTAAGAGACTGCACTTAAGAGTGCAGTCCTAAAAGGGCTGTCTCCATTAAATTCCTCCCCTTTGTGTCAGGGCACTCTGCAGAACAGAGGCATACTGTAATGAACAAAAGAAAGAGAGGATACCAGGAATCAAAGCCTTCTAGACAAAGCAAGTTTGGTACCCATATGAACTCTGTGTTTTGGCAGCATTCACAGGGCCTGCAACAGTATGCACCAGATACTGGTCCCAGTACTGAAAGGAGAAGTTGACACCCCATACTTATCTCTAGCTGATAATTACTTTAAAAAGACAAAGGAGTTTTCTCCATGGGCCTCACTGGAAAAACAAACCACTCTTATGTGTAGGCTCCATGACCAGCAGAAGATGGGCAAAACGGGACGAATACAACAACATCTTGGGATTTTTCTTAGTCTCATGTTATGTTGGGGCTTTTTTTTTTCTAGCTTATAGGTCCTTTGTGTATGTATTATAGATTCCATTTGTTTCTGATTTTACTCGATTATTATATGTGCAGAGGTATATGTGTCACTGTGTAAATATATATTTTCATGCTTCTGCTTTAGCTCTTTCTCTCATTTGTTTTGTTTTGTCATTTCTAATCACAGATTCTGTACTAAATATGCATCATGAAGAAATCTAAGAAAAAGTTCACATTAATATTAATATTAAAGAAAACACTCATTTCAAAATATTAAATACTAGAAATTACTTTTACAATGTGTGTTTAGCAATACTCAAATATTATAGCCAATAACAATTTTTTAGAAATATTATTCATTAATATGATGATCAGTTAACATTTAAATCAACTACAAAACTGGATAATGACAAGTTCCCATACTTACAGATGTGTTGGGGAAGTAATCTCACTCTTCAAGTGATATATTATATGTAATAGAGATAAGAAGGGCTTCTGGTTACTATGGAAAAATCCACTGAATCTGCAGGACTAGGCCTCTTATTAAAAACACATAAAATGTTGGATACTTTCTAAAACTGCATTTAAAATTACATGCAAGCAGAAGTAAGACGATTCCAGCTGTCAAAAATTGAAACAGAGGAGCACAAACAGGAGCTCAGTAACTTGACAATACCAAAAGGCAGTTAGACATTGATTAGGGAACAGAGGTTTTAATTAGAATGTGGTGATAGAAGGCAGTCCCTTTATCTTACCAAAAGAGAAAGCAGAAACTGAGCTTACCAAGCAGATGCACAAAGCCTATCTGAAAACTTCTGTGACATTGGGGAATCAGGAATTACAAAGTTTCATGCCCTCATTCTTAAGAAGCTGTAAATAAATTTCTTATGGACTAGACGTGTTATAACATATACGAACAAATTATACGACAGTGTACAAAACATAAAAATGTAACTGCTAGATTAAAGGAGTCAGATTCAGCCTCTGCCCTTCTGCTACTGCTATAGGCATACAATAGGAATCTGGAAGACTACAGTCTTTGTTTACTGGTTGATTATCTGCCTACAGAATTCATCTTTGTTGAGACATTTTTACTTGTCATTGTTTTGTGAGGTGCCAGGGACAGCTCTAAGCAACCCGATAGAAAATTTCTCTCTCTCTCTCTCTCTCTCTCTCTCTCTCTCTCTGTCTCTCTCTCTCTTCCTGTAAAAGCACAATACAAATTTCAGGTATTGATTTTTTAGTGAAAAGTGAAAGCCATAAATGATTAGTCCTAACTACATGTGAATTTTTAAATTACATCTATTCATATTTCATACTGAACTGATATCTCAACTTAGAGATTTGCCATTCTCTTGAATTGTCAAGGTTAATTATACACATGTCTTACAGGGCTGTTGTTAGTGTTTGGGGAGTATTTGTTCTTTTGCATGTGTTTCCCTCAGACCATAATGAAGAACTAAACTAAAGGATTCTTCAGAGAACTGAGATAAGAGGTTTTCTTTGTCTCCAAGAGTAACAATAATAAATGCTACTGACATTTGTTGATCACTTAGCATATGTCAGGAGCAGAGGTAAATGCCACACACACATCACGAGGGAGACACAGGTTCCTAATCACCAAGCAAAGGAAAGAAAAGGGACGCTGCTATCTGAATGTGGGAAATGGACTCCAGGGCTTTGGCTCTTCAAAAGTTACTAAGATTGGAAATAAATTAAGCAATTGCGAGTGCCAATGAAAAGTCTAGGTTTTATTCTTTATTTCACTATTTTTAAAATTTATAATTTATTGATAATATATTCTTCAGTATAATTTTAAAAAATTAAATATAAAAAACAAAACTGAGGAGGTGAAAAAGCAGAAAATTTTTTGTTATGTTTCCTAGAAAGTATCTTACCTTATCTGGCAAGGACTTATAATAGTTCACAATTATTGAGTGGTAAGAGACCTACTCATGCTGTGAAATATATGAACATATAAAAACAATGATAATGCTATATGAGCCTTGAAATGATATTTTGTTTGGATTATTATTTTAAGGGAAATGATATTTTATTTTGATTATTCTCATTAATATAATTCAGTTAACACCTAAATTCCATTATTGTTTTCTTAAGTATGTCATCATACTTTACCAATAATCACTCCACTGTTGCCCTTTTTTTACCCAAATAATCAAATAGTCTCCTTTCTGCCTTGCTGTTATACAATTGCCTTCTGGTAGGTTTTCTCAACAAAATCTGAGAGCTTTAATGAAAAGAAAACATAGTTCCTTCTAAATATATTCCATATTGTTATGAAAGTGTAAGTTTAATTTTTATTTTAGTCTTAAGAAAGGTATGCATTTATAAAGCTTTGTGGGGAATAAATTAGTAATTTCAACATTAGAGTAGTTATGGCAATGCTTAAAAATAATTTTAAAAGAAACAAGCACTTTCTAGACTGCCATTTAATATAGCACATTTATGGAAGAAACATGCTTTGTAGAAATAATTCTGATTTTATTAATCTGTAATTTTAGGCAGATATACACCAATGAACACATGATTCTTTTTTAATTTTTATTTTTTTTAATATTAGTTACAGTTTGTTAACTTTGTATCCCGCTGTATCCCACTCCCTCTTTCCTTCCCAATCCCAAACTCCCACCCTCATCTCCCTGCTCCTTTCCAAGTCCACTGATAAGGGAGAGCCTCCTCCCCTTACATCTGATACTGGTTTATCAGGTGTCTTGAGAACTGCCTGCAAAGTCATCCTCTGTGGCCTAGCAAGGCTGCTCTTCCCTGGGGGGGTAGGGGGAAAGTCAAAGAGCCCGCCATTGTGCTCATGTCAGAACCAGTCCCTGTTCCCCTTATTAGGGTACCCACTTGGATACTGAGCTACCAAGGGCTACATCTGAGAGGGGCTCTAGTTTGCATCCATACATGGTCCTTGTTTGGAGAAACAGTCTCATAAAAGACCCCTGTGCCAGGATATATTTGGTCCTTGTGGAACTCCTGTCCTCTCTAGATCATATTAACTCCTCCTCCTTTATTTTTTAATTTTTATTTTTTGGATTCCCAGCATTCTGCCAGAGCTTTGGTTATGAGTCTTAATATCTGCTTTGATATACTGCTAGTTAGAGTCTTTCAGAGGCCCTCTGTGGTAGGCTCCTTTCCTGTTACTTGTTTGCTCCTACATCCAAAGTCCATCCCATTTGTCTTTCTGAGTGAGGATTCATCATCATACCCTTCGTCCTCTTTCTTGTTTATCTTCTTTAGGTGGATAGATTTCAGTATATTTATCCTATCTTATAGGTCTATATAAGTGAGTATATACCATATGTGTCTTTCTGCTTTTGGGATACCTCACTCAGGAGAACACATGATTCTTTCACAATTATCTTTATGAGAGGAAAATTTGCTTTTGAAAAGAAATTCACTTATATAAAGCAAATCAGATAAGAAAGCAAATTAAATAAAAAATAATAGTAATGTATATTTTATATTAGTAAAAGTCATTAGTATTAATATACTAATTATATATAATATAATAGTTAATATTATACTACAGTTATTGATAATCAAACAATTACTAAATCGCAATAACATTTTAGTCAAGAATAATTATTAAGTTATTGATACAAGAAATATTTTGAAATAAACTTTTCAAAGAAAAAATTATATTCATTCAATTTATCTTATATTTTATCTAAATAAAAATTATGACAAATCATGTTTAGTACATATTAATTTGTTATAGTGTTAATAAAGATTTCTCTACCTCCGTATGCTTTGAAATTTTACATTGGCGTTAGTAAATCATACTGTAATTTCTTTCATTGGTTAGCATTAATCTCTGTTGATTAATTATTTCACATCATATCAAGGAAACAAATAACTCAATTAAAATCTGAACATAGATGTAATCAGAGAATTCTCAATAGAGCAAACTCAAATAGCTGAGGAACACTTATAGAAATGATCAACATCTCATCAGGGAAGTGCAAAAAACAATTATTTTGAAATTTAATCTTACATGTGTCAGAATGGCCAAGAGCAATCAAACAAATGATAGCTTATGTTGAAGACGATGCACAGTAAGAACATCATCTGTTGCTGGTGGGAATGAAAACTTGTACATGTATTATAGAAATCAGTGTGCTTGGTGCAAAGTAGTATCTGAACCAACCTGTCCCAAGATCCAGCTATAACTCTTAGGCAGATGCTCACAAGGGCTCTTGCTCAACAATATTCATTGGTGCTCTATTCACAATAGTCCCAAATCAGAAACAAGCCAGATTTCACTTATCAGAAAAATGAATCAGGAAAATGTGATACTTACACAAGGGAATATTACTCAGCTTTTTAAAAGAATGGAACCATTAAACTTGTAGGTAAATACGTGTTAGAAAAAAGTCATTCCGAGTGAGGTAAACCATACCCAGAAAGACTAATATGCTATGTATCTGCTTATAAGTGGGTATTAGTTGTTTACTCAATAGTAACTAAGATACAGTTGATAGAACCACAGAGTTAGGTGTAGAGTAAGAGACTAGGGAGAATAGGTCGGTTTCTCAGGAAAGGTAAATAAAATAAATAGTTATCACCCTGTGAAGATAGACCGAAACAAGAGGATCAACTGAGAAAGGGAGAAAAGGGAGGGATAAATACAGGTGGAGAAGCTAAAATTAAGGGGTATTTGAGGAGTCGTGTGGAAACCTAATACACTAGAAGCTTGTTAAAATATATAGAAGTCCTCTTCTGTGGCCTAGCAAGGCTGCTCCTCCTTGGGGGTGGGGGGTTGGAAGAGCTTGCCATGAGTTCATGCCAGAAATAGTCCCTGTTCCCCTTATTAGAGAACCCATTTGGACACTGAGCTACCATGGGCTATATCTGAGCAGGGGTTCTAGGTTATATCCATACATGGTCCTTGGTTGGTGAGACTTAATATACTAAGATCAGATGGAAGGGGAGGAGGTCTTCCCCTATTAGTGGACTTGGAAAGGAGCAGGGAGAAAATGAGGGATGGAGGGTGAAATGGGGAGGGAAGGAGGGAGGGAGGTATGGCTGGGATACAAAGTAAATAATCTGTGATTAATATAAAAAAATAAATTAAAAATAGAATAAGAGATACCATTTTAACAGCAATATATATATATATATGTATGTATATGTATATGTATATGTATATGTATATGTATATGTATATGTATATGTATATGTATATGTATATGTATATGTATATGTATATGTATATGTATGAAGGAGATCTAAATTAGGTCACCAAATAATGAGGGAGACAGAGATACAACTAGGCACCTGTAGTCATCGAATGAAGCTTCCAGTATCAGTATTGTGTTACATCTAATTGAGTTGCTGGACTTCAGGGTCCCATAGAAAACCACCAAATATCTCAGGCTGTTAAAAAAAAAAGACTGTAGGTTTCTCCCCACATACTGAGACCAAGGCTGCAAATTTTAAACGATTTATTTATTTATATATTTTATTAAATGAATTTTATTTATTTATTTCAATTTATTCACTTTGTATTCTCTCTGCAGCCCCCTCCCTTGTCTTCTCCCAACCCTACCCTTCTTCTTCCCCTCCATGCCCATTCCCTCATCCCCTGATAGGGGAGAATCCCCTTCCCTTCTATCTGACCCTACCCTGTCAGGTCTAGCTGCATTGTCTTCTCTGTGGCCTGGCAACTGCACCCCCATAAGAAGAGATGATCAAAGAACCAGCCACTAAGTTGATGTCAGGGACAGCCCCTGCTCCCTTACTAGGGAATTCACTTGGAAACTGAGCAGCAGCCAATGAGCTTTCTTTTAAAAAAGGGTCTCGGTCCTTTTCATGCATGGTCCTTTGTTGAAGTGTCAGTCTTTGCAGCCCGGCATGGGCCCAGGTATCCACACAAATCATTAAAAAGAGATGTGGAACTGGTGACTACATAAAGCCATCATACTTACTTGCTATTGTCTTTTGTATTGGAAGGTACTCTGTAAGCTCCTAAACAAAAAATGTAAACATCAGCCTAGCCACAAACACTTTACAGTTGTGTTTTGTCTGCAAGATACGCTAGCTTAGTGTTGGCATAAACACTGAAAAAGTAACCAAGCAATATCTGATTAAACCGAGTACATAAATTCACAATATAAAATGCTGTATTCAATGTTTAGCTGAGTTTTTTCTAGGGAGGTATTAATCAACAAACGAGTATTTCTGAGATAACAACCCCACGAAAATCAAGATCCATCATTGACAACTACCATAGCACTAATTATATGAAATTCAGGTTTTTTTGAACATGAATTATTTTTTTCCTCTCAAGGCAAAGAAAAGAATCTTCGCTCTTGGGTTTCTAATACATGCCATTTCCAACAATAGTCTTTCAGGGCAGTTGTGATTTCTTTACACTGTTTTCTTTGCATAGTACAGTATATTAATGTTACAAATTGTTAAAAGGCCCTCTTCTTTGCTTTTACAGTCTCACTTTCTTGTTTTCATTCTCCTTTGATATAATTCAGTCAAGTTTTTTTTTTCTTTCTATTAACAGAGATTTCTAAATATAGGTGGATAAAATGGGTAATGGAGAAAAGTAAAACTTCCAAAGGAAAAACAGATCAATGGACAGACCCATAGCTACGCTACAGGAAACCCTACAATTTTGACAAAAGAAAACAAACAAACAGACCAGAAAAAAAAAAGTTTAATGGCTTCACAGTTCACACAACTATACTGCTTTTAAACCTCTATTATTTTATGATTCACAAAAGTTTAAATCAATGTTATTTATAAAATATGTTTGCTAAAAAGTTATCACACACTGGTGTTAAAAAAGTTGGTCAAATAAAAACATATTTTTAAAAAGGATAGTTTCATTTTCTTTAAATAAAGTTATACCTAGACTTCTGCTGTGCTGAAAGTTGTAATTTATAACACTCTAAAAATATCTAATACACTTTATACTATCAACCCAAAAAACACACTCTGGGAAAAAATGGGTAGTTTTAGGGTGGCTCTTACACATAAGATAAACTAGCTAAATATATTGTAAGTTCATATGTAACTAAATTTTGAACTAATACAATACGTATATTTGAAAAACATCTTTTCATATTGTATAATAAACTAAACATTTTTCCTGTCTCAATACTTGTAATCAGCAAACTGTTTGCCAGTAACTGATATTCAATGTGTTTTTATTGTCTTCTGTAAACATTAAGAATTTAGAAACCAAGGGCTACATCTGAGCAGAGATTCTAGGTTGCATCCATACATGGTCATTGTTTGGAGAAACAGTCTCATAAAAAAAACCCTGTGCCCTGATATATTTGATCCTTGTGGAACTCTTGTCTTCTCCAGGTCGTATTAACTCACCCTCCCCCCTTATTTTATTTTATTTTTATTTTTTAGTTCCCTGCATTCAGTATCAGATGGAAGGGGAGGAGGTTCTCCCTTATCAGTGGACTTGGAAAGGGGCAGGGAGGAGATGACGGTGGGAGGGTGGGGTTGGGAGGGAAAAAGGGAGTGGGATACAGCAGGGATACAAAGTTAACAAACTGTAACTAATATTAAAAAAATTTAAAATTAAAAAAGAAGTAGATATTAGAGATATATCTGACTGAAGCTGGAGACTTGTACATTGAGAAGTAGTCATTAAATAAACACTAAATACATGCAGAAAAAAAAAGAATTTAGAAGAATGAAACTCTTTAAAATGCAATCACATTTTCCTTAATCTGTAGTCTCCTTATTTTAATGTTAGTTCTATGAAGTAGAAAGCAGGTAGCTACTATTTCTGAAATTTAAAAAAAAATGCCAGTAATTATGTTGTTTAGAATATCCTGGTAAAGGTACATTGAAAGTTGAGCTTGAATATTAAATGATGTCTCAAATAAACCTAATTTTTTTGAGTCAATTTTGCACTAAAGTGTTGCTAACTTGTTCTCCTTTTCTATGTCATTATAATCAGTGGAAGTCCTAATTTGGGTCCTCTGAATTTTATAGATCATTTGCAGCAGTACTTGAAATGTCATATTGAATCATAGTGCTGGGACTCTAGTGAGAAACCAAATAAAACAGGAATAGTAAACATAAAAATACAGAACTGCAGTCACCGAGAAATGTTGGCAAAAAGGTTGAGCAGTGTGTCAGTGAATCTAATTCATCACAATTTATGGCACCAGTAGATAATTACATAAACAGATATTTATTTGTTTTAAAGAAGGTATGTCTTTATTTCAGGGATCTCCTTTAAGACACACACACTCACGTTCTGCTGTGGTGGTTAGGTAGGCGGATGCGGGGAGCCAAGTCTCAATGGCCGAACTTTGTTCCATGCACGTGGCTGTGGCTCTGCTCAGCATGACTGCGGACTTGTCAGCCACATTTGCTTGGACCTGAGTCAGCAACACATGTCTCATCAAAACAGACAGCCACAGTCGTGGGTTTGGGTGGCACTAACAAATCAAACCATGTGATGACATTTAAAACGACAGATTCAACGTGTCATGTGTTATTTCCACTTTGAGGTCATTAGCAGAAGCAAATCAAGACGTGAGCCCAGAATCAGTGGGGTGGCAAAACACATCTTCTTCATGCAGATTGTCATGGCAGTAATGAGCACACAACAAATGCAAACAAATTGTGCAAAACTGTAAAGGACTTTAATAATAAAGTTAGACATATCTTGTCTGGATTTAATATTTGCTATTGTTTTACACAAAATATTTTTCTCTCCTGATATTATATTCTACCTAAAAGTGAGGCTTTGACTTCTGATGTTGTCTGTTGTTTCCATCTTCAATCTAGATAGCAGATATTTGTCCTCCCCATTGCAGGAATGTTTTCTTTAATGATGGTAGAAAATGTCTTAATTTTGTTCTCACAGTATTCAAGTGTGTATGTGAAATCTTCACACATTGACACATACACACAATCAGGAACATAATAGAGTTTGATCTTTTCAAAAATGCTCTATAAAAAGCTTCCTTTTTCTGAATCATGGGATAGCTTTTCATATTTTCTCACAATCCTACTGAACTGAGATTTTCTGTTCCTAGGAGTTGTCTACAGCATTCACAAAAGTTATATCTGTCCTATTTTTCCAAGATAAAAGCTGCTTTCTGTTATGAATATAACAATAAAAATATCTGTTCTCATCAGGAATTCTTGACTTTATCATCCTACTAATGATATAAAATAAAATACCACTTTTGATTTGCCTTTTCCTGCTTAACTATTTAACAGTCAATTTATTTCTACACAAAAGCAATGTATTCTAGCCAGATAGTATACTGTAGAAATACAGATCTGGTTCGTGAGTGAAGTAAGACACAGAAAAATAGTAGGCTTAAAAGGCCATCTGCTTCTGGGGCCCATGACCCTTGTGCTAGATGAATTGTTAAAAGCCAGGACTGCATGCAGTCAGGTAGAAAGGGGCATGCCCTGTTGTAATATGCACATTAAGGTTAATGTGACCTCATTAAGCCGAACTGATTGTGTATCTTCAGTATGTCAGGGACTGCTGTGTTACAGTTACACCAGATATTTAAGGTAAAGGCCAATGTGCTGGGATTAAAAGCCATATGAATTTTCATTATTTTTGTTAAGGGGTTTTACGTTATATCAAGATATCAAAAGAACATTTACTATGCTGTTGTGTGTTTTAAGTTGTTGTTGGCATATATCAACTTTATCTTAGTGATATGCATTCTTAGGATATTTATTATAAATAGACCAACCATACAAGAAAACAAAAATTACACTTATTACTATCCACTTCTTTGTATTTGGTTCTTTCTAAAGGTTTAGTTTACTTACTTTCACTTAGAATTGTTGTTTTATATTTCTTTCGGATATGTATATGCATGTGCATGAATGGATTGCCGTTCATATTTATGCCATGGTACTATAATGCGATGTTGATTGGATGATATTGCATGTAAATATAGACAGAGGTTTAAATCATCTTTTGAAGAGTAAGATAGCAGTTTCACGGCAGTGAGTTTTGGGATTTCACAGATGAACAGCTTTCTTTCCATCAAATATGCAAAAACAGTTTCCTCAATAGGTGTATGTGCCACCTGAGACTTATGTATTCCATATAGCAGAGGAATGGATACAGAAGTTTTGGTACTTTTATACAATGGAAAACTACTCAGCAATTAAAAACAAGGAAATCATGTGTGTCTTTCTGCTTTGAGGACAGCTCACTCAGGATGATCCTTTCCAGGTCCCACCATTTACCTGCAAATTTCATGATTCCCTTATTTTTCATTGCAGAGTAATACTCTATTGTGCATATGTACCACAATTTCTGCATCTATTCTTCAGTTGAGGGGCATCTGGGCTGTTTCCAGCTTCTGGCTATTACAAATAAAGCTGCTACAAAGATGGTTGAGCAAATGTCCTTATTATGTAGTTGAGCCTCTTTTGGATATATGCCTAGGAGTGGTATGGCTGAATCTTGAGGAAGCACTATTCCTAGTTGTCTGAGAAAGCACCAGATTGATTTCCAGAGTGGTTGTACAAGTTTACATTCCCACCAGCAGTGGAGGAGGGTTCCCCTTTCTCCACACCCTCTCCAGCATGTGTGGTCACTTGAGTTTTTCATCTTGGCCATTCTGATGGGTGTAAGGTGAAATTTCAGGGTCATTTTGATTTGCATTTCCCTAATGGATAATGACGTTGAGCATTTAAGTGTTTCTCTGCCATTCTGTATTCCTCTACAGAGAGTTCTGTTTAGTTCTATCCCCCATTTTTTAAGTGGATTACTTGGTTTGCTGCTTTTCAGCTTCTTAGTTCTTTATAAATACTGGATATTAGCCCTCTGTCAGATAAAGGGTTGGTGAAGATTCTTTCCCAAACTGTAGGCAGTATACTCACTCATATAGACAAATAACATAGGATAAACCTACTAAAATCTGTACATCTAAAGAAACTAATCAAGAGAGAGGACCCTGACTAAAACGCTCAATCCCCATTCCGAAAGGCAAAGAGGATGGACTTTTGTCTTTTTTTGCCTTTTGCCTCAGAAGAAGAAAAGAGAGAGCAGGACAGGAGCCTGCCACAGAGGGCCTCTGAAAGGCTCTACCCTGCACGGTATCAAAGTAGATGCTGAGACTTATGGCTAAGTGTTGGGCAGAGTGCATGGAATCTTATGTAAGAAGTGGGAAATAGTAAGATCTGGAGATGAGAGGAACTCCACAAGGAGAGCAACAGAACCAGAAAATTTGAACACAGGGGTCTTCCCAGAGACTCATATATTCCAACCAAGTACCAGGCATGGAGATAACCTAGAACCTCTGCACAGATGTAGCCCATGGCAGTTTAGTGTCCAAGTGGGATGCATAATAATGGGAAGAGGGACTGCCTCTGACATAATCTGACAGGCCTGCTCTTTGATCACCTTCCCCTGAGGGGGGAACAGCCTTAACAGGCCACAGATGATGACAATGCAGCCACTCCTGATGTGATCTGACAGATTAAGATCAGAAGGAAGGAGAAGGGGACTCCCCTATCAGTGGACTTGGGGAGGGGAATGCGTGAAGAAAGGGGAGGGAGGGTGAGATCAGGAAGGGAGGAGGGAGGGGCTTATGGGGGGATACAAAGTGAATAAAGTGTAATTAATAAAAAATAAAAATACAAAATATGCAACAAACAAACAAGGAAATCATGAAATTTGCAGGCAAATGGTAGGATCTAGAAAAGATCATCCTGAATGAGGTATCCCAGAAGCAGAAAAACACACACAGTATATACTCACTTATAAGTGGATATTAGACCTGTAAGATAGGATAAACCTACTAAAATTGTACACTAAAAAAGATAAACAAAAAGAGGACCCGTGGTAAGAGGATCAATCCTCACTTAGAAAGACAAATGGGATGGACATTGGAACTAGGAGAAAACAAGTAATAGGACAGGAGCTTACCACAGAGGGCCTCTGAAAGTCTCTGCCTAGCAGTGCATCAAAGCAAACCTTTGTCAGAGTGCAGGGAATCATATGAAAGAAGGGGGACTTACCTGGAGAGGACAGGAGCTCCACAAGGACCAAAGATATCTGGGCACAGGGGTCTTTTCTGAGGCTGTTTCGCCAGCCAAGGACCATGTAAGGATAGAGGATATAACCTTGAACCCCTGCTCTGATGCAGCTCAGTATCCAAGTGGGTACTCTAGTAAGGGCAACAGGGACTATTTCTGACATGAATTCAATGGCTGTCTATCTGACTTCCCCCCTACCGCCGAGGGAGGAGCAGCCTTGCTAGGCCACAGAGGAGGACATTGCAGCCAGTCCTGAAGATACCTGATAAGCTAGGGTCAGATGGAAGAGGAGGAGGAGCTCCCCTATCAGTGGACTTGGAAAGGAGCAGGGAGGAGATGAGGGAGGGAGGGTGGAATTGGGAGGGATTGAGGGAGGGGCCTTCAAAGTCAATACAAAGAGGGATACAACATCAATAAACTGTAACTAATATTAAATATTAAAAAAAAAAACCTCTCTGTCTTTGTATATCTGTAGATATATCTGTTTGCATGCCTGCTTACCTCACAAGAATATGTGGAGTTTTTGTTTCGTTTTCTTTTGTTTGTTTGTTTTTCTTTTGGAACCCTTTGTTTTAATCTGACTTTTTTGGGATTTGTGTTTGTATTTTTGTTGTTGTTTTGTTTTACAGTAGTCATGCTGGTGTTCATGGTCTTCCTTTTTAAATGTTTTAAATGTTTTAAATGTAAGTATTTTAAATCCAAGGTTCAAAATACTTACATTTATTTGTAAATAATTAAATTTTATTATTTTCATTGTGTATATATGTGTGTGTGTGTGTGTGTGTGTGTGTGTGTGCCTGTTTGTCTGTGTGAGTATGTCCATACGAGTGTAATTACCTGTGCTGGCCAGAGGTGGATGATGTTTAAAACAGGAGTTACTGGCACTGTGATCTAACCTATCTAGATGTTATAAATCAAAATCAGGTCCTCTGGAAGAGGAGTAATAGCTTTTAACTGCTGAGACATATTTGTAGCTCCAGAACATTGGTTTTTAACATCTTTTGTATTATTATATTATTTTAAATTAATATATCCCTTAAGATGCTTTTAAATGGGTAAAATGTGTAATGTTTAGAATGTGATTTTTAATGTACATAAATTTGAAAATTCAGCGTTGTTTATATATAACACAGGAATGATTTGGGTTAATTATAATGAACCAGATGCATTTTATATCAATCATATTTCAAAAGTACTTTTAATTTTTCTAAGGATGAAGTAAGAATGTGGCACATGAAATTAGAACAGATTTTAAATAGCTGTTTTCTTATGACTGTGAAATTTATTTGCAGATATAAATTAAAATAATCATATAAAACACTGTCTTTTCACTTTAATTAATATTCAGTACTTGTGATAACTTTCATAAATATGCTAACTCTTTTTAAATTAAGCATTATGTCTCTAAAATGGTATAATTGTAATTTTATGTTGATTTATATCTCAATTTAAACATATTCCTTGACTTCAGATCACAGCAAAAGACCTAAATTATCTCTAATAAATCAACACCTTTAAGGGTTGATAGTTCTAGCCATAACTAACATGCACTATAAATACAAATATATATATAATGTCTTTTTTTTTTCATTTTTAGATCACTAAAATGACACATCTTGGATATACTTTTTAGTATTTCCAGGATGAAATGACATCATGATAGGTCACATACCCTTAACTGACTAGTGAAGGACTGCTTTAGATGTTTGGTGTTTAGATGTTTGATGTTGGTGTTTGAGGTTTAGATATTTGGCCCCAAATTTAGCTATATTATTTTTTTTAATTTTTCACAAACCAGAAATAGTTTTGAATATTAGTCATACTATTGTGTACATTTTTAATTTTTATTTTTATTATAACCACATAGCCTATTATATTTAACACCATATCATGCCTTTTTAAAAGTATCATTAAAATAGTCCAAAAGTTTCTATTAAACTATGTCAATTAAAAAATATCTATCTATGGTTAATAATACTATATATTCTCACACATAATTTTTGTTGTTGTTGTTTTATTTTAATGACTGATCCATGAAGGCCACAGCCACGGCACTGTGTACAAACAGCAGAGAAGCTTTGCTTCTTGATCTCTTCCTCCTTGGATAGAGTCTTTTTTAAATTAAATTTTTATTTTTTATATTAATTACAATTTATTCACTTTGTATCCCAGCTGTAGTCCTACCACAGAGGGCCTCTGAAAGCCTCTACCGAGCAGTGTATCAAAGCAGATGCTGAGACTCATTACCAAACTTTGGGCAGAATACAGGGAATCTTAGGAAAGAAGGGATAGACAGTAAGACCTAGAGAAGACAGGCGCTCCACAAGGAGAGCAACAGAACCAAAATATCTGGGCACAGGTGTCTTTTCTGAGACTAATAACCAAGCACTATTCATGGATATAATCTAGAACCCCAGCTCAGATGTAGCCCATGGCAGCTCAGTATCCAAGTAGGTACTGTAGTAAAGGGAACAGGGACTGTCTGTGACATGAACTCAATGCCTGGCTTTTTGACCACCACCCCTCACCAGAGGGGCGCAGCCTTGCCAGGTCACAGAGGAGGACATTGCAACCATTCCTGATGAGACCTGAAAAACTACCCTTCAATAGCTCAGCTGGAAGAGCAGAAGACTGTAACAAGTTATTTTTTAATTAATCTAGATAGCAAGTATTTTTCTAGAGGATAACTAAAGTGATGCACTATTCTCTTTGCATTTAATTGATGCTACATGATTATCATGACTGCTTGATTGCTTCATGCTAGTAATATTTGTCTAACTTAATTTTTGAATTACTTCTTCTCAGCATTTAATTAAAGTAATTTTGGCAGAACATGATTTTGAAACTCTCAAAATATTTAATATTCCAACTTTAGTTTTACTCATTCAAACACTTACTTGTCTGACATTCTCACACTGATACTAAGCTTTTAGGCCATTACCAGAATAGTATTCATTCTAACACTTACTGGCCTAAAGTTCTCTCATTTTTCTTCTGGTAACATCCGACTGCATATATGTCTACTCAGATGGGACTTGATTTGGCTTGAAGAATTATGTCCAATAACTGGGTATGCAAGGAAAATGCTATCCTCACTTGGATGAGCTCTTCATTTTGTGTAATACAGCAATATATTTCTTACTCACCAAATTCCTTTGTGTCATAAAGATAGCCTTTGGCTTAAAGAATCACATTTTAATATTTTGTGGAGGGTAAGTGATATTTAATAACTAAGCATTTGGATGTATTTATGACACTTTTTATTACAGGCCATATGACATAGAGCAAAAAAATACTTTGAGTCATTTGAATTCATATTATTAATTCAAGTTTAAATGAAATTATTAGAATCATTTCAGTTTTATATTCCTATATTTACAATAGCTTTTTTTTTACTCTGAGAAACTTGACTATATAATTTTTGATAAAATTTCATCATTAGCCAACAATCCTGCTTTTAGTCTTAAAATTATAGCATAGAAATGTGTCATTCACTCAGCAACTTAAAAAGAATAAATATATGTTCTCGGAGTTTAAAAGCCAGAAGAGTAAAGAAAAGCATGTGAGCCGGTGGATCTTCCTCAACTTATAATTAAGGAAGTATCTACTTTATACATCTACCCTTGGGTTCTTTAAAAATATTTATGTAATTCCTTGGTTAATGTGTATGTGTTTAGGTACACGTGAGTGCATGGGCACCGTGCGTATGTAGATACCTGAGTAGAGACAGAAGTATTCATATGATCTCTTTGGAACGGTAGTTAGGGTTTTTTTGTTTTGTTTTGTTTTTTGTTTTTTTTAGTTGTCCAATATGAGTGCTGGGAACCAAATATGTTCTTAATTGCTGAGCCCTTTCTCACTTTTATCCTATGCTTTTATGTCTCCTTTTCTTATCTGCACATGCCCAAATATTTTTTTCTCTTAGGGAATGAATCATGTTGTAACAGAGTCCATCATGATTATCTCATTCTATCCTTGATCTCTGTGAATAATTTATTTCCAATTATAATTTTTAATTGTTATTCTGATAATGGCCAGATTACATGCATGCATGCTCAGATTTGGCTTGAGGGACTATTTCTAGAATGGCAGGGTACCACCTTGGGCATGCTGTTAGGGTCTCTTACATTAGCAAATTTGAAGGTACCATGATTAAACTAATAATATGTTTGATATGCAACAAATTTATCCTACCTTTACAGTAAAGGTGTTGTATTTTTCTTCTTAAACTGAAAACCAATGTTACATATCTACTTATTTTACTTATCTATCTATTTTTGGACATTTTCATGAACAGTTACATCTTCTTGCATCTTGTGAGACCACCTGGATATTTAACGTCTTCAATATCCACTCCTTTCTTGATATAATAACCAAGAGTCCACTCTAACTCTTGGGATTCTTCATAATTGATATATATTATATAAAGTGTTCAAGCATTGGCTAGCATTGCCTTTAGTAATGGTTTAACAAAATATAAGTGATTACACCTTTAGCAGGTGTCTAAAGATATTGAACCTCTATAAGGACAGATCTCTCCCACATCAGTTGTCATCTTGGAAACAAAGGAATGTAATAATTTCTCAGATCTTAAACCTGGAGAATCATAAATTAAGTCACTAGCCAAGGAAACTCATCATTATTTGGTCAGTTGGGCAATAATATTTCTGTGTTTAACTTGATTAACTTGATTTTTTTGTTAAATTTTTATTTCTAAATGCTAACATTTTCATATAATATATATTATAATGATTATATTATTAGACATTTAGGTACTGTTCAATTTTGGCTGTTGCACATCTTGGGAATTGAGAAAAATTTTAATATATAATAAAAACAATTAACTTGAAAAAATAATAAAAACAATGAGATTGTTTTAAAGACTAGGAAAAAGCTTCCCCATTGAGTTTTACCATGTAAAGAACTGATATCAATTCATCTTAAAATTATTTAAAAGACTCAAAGAAGAAATACTTAACTTTCCAACTACATTTATATTCTTTATGGATTCTGTTATTACTTATTGATATTTATGTCAAGTCTTCTTGGTGTGTGCGAAGTTTGAAGAGTCAACTTGTCCTCTGACCTCCAGACTTGTGTTCCAGAAGCCCCCACACAAATACCATATAGTTAAATACTGAAGGTAATAATAAATTTAAAACATTTTTAAAATATACAATCTTTGATAGCTTACTTTTATTTTTGCCATTCAGATATTAGGATAGAATGACTCAATGATGTTTGATTGTGAAAAATGTGTTAAAGAAAAAATAATGCCAGATTCAGACAACATACTATTTTATGACTAGGCAATATTTTTAAATTGAGAACCACTATTACCCCATTTTGATTGAGTTTCCCCACATTCAGTGTGTAGCCATGTTTCCTGATATGCATTGCTATTCAACCTGCTTTCCAGGGTCTTTGAAGTCACACATATTGATTACTAGGGATATTGAATACTTAGTATGGTGGAAATAAGGGTGAGCTCAGAGGAAATCAGGACCACATGCACATCCCTTTTGATGTTTCTTTTCTATTTACATTCAATCAGTCAGGAACAGGTGAAGATAAGCTAGATATATAGCTTAGTCTAGTGACCTTGGTGTCTAAGTGAACATTCAAAGTCATAAAAATACATCATTTGAGAAAAAAAAAATTTAGCTTACCAGAGTTAATAAATAGCTTGTCTCAACTATTCCAAGTAATTTATAAAGCACAAAGGCTCAGTTTGTGACCTTTGTTTCCAATTACCTCTATATCCTTCTGCCATCATTTTTTTTTACCAATATCAGAGAATTCAAACATTCTCATTATACTTTAATGAAAATAATCTTGAAATTGCTTCCCCCACGGTACCTTGTAATTTCTTAATAATATCCCATTGTTGCTTCAGCTAACTTGGGAATTAAACAATTTGCTATCTTCTACTGCTTGATAATTATATCTGGTTATGGGATTTTAAAAGAAATTGAAATGCACAGATATCCAAATCATAGTTGATTACATGGCTAACATGAAATCAAATCAAATCACTAGTATTAACCCACTTTTCTGAAAGTGCAAAAGATATAAATTTTCATTTTATAACTCTATGTATTGCAATAGAAAACTACTGACAATAGCTTTTCACCAAATTAACTTTTTTTTTTTTGAATTGGGAATTGTCTTTTTTTTTTAATTTTACTTTTTCTTTTTAGTTACAATTTGTTAACTCTGTGTCCCAGCTATATCCTGCTCCCTCTTTCCCTCCCCCTCCCCAACTCCCTCCCTGATCTCCTCCCTGCCCCTTTCCAACTCCACTGATAGGGGAGGACCTCCTCACCTTTCATTTGACCATGTTTTATCAGGTATCTTCAAGGCTGGCTGCAAAGTCCTCCTCTGTGGCTTGACAGGACTGCTCCTCCCCTGGGGGGGGGAGTCAAAGAGCCTGCCCTTGAGATCCTGTTAGAAATAGTCCTTGTTCCCCTTACTTTAGAAAACTACTTGGTTACTGAGCTACCACGGGCCACATCTGAGCAGTTCTATGTTATATCCATAGATGGTCCTTGGTTGAGTGTCACTCTCAGAAAAGACCCTGTGCCCGGATATATTTGGTCCTTGTAGAGCTCCTATCCTTTCCATATCATACTAACTCCCCTTCTTTCATATGATTCCCTGCACTCTGCAAGGTTTGGTTATGAGTCTTAGTGTCTGCTTTGAAACACTGCTAGGTAGAGTCTTTCAGATGACTTTTGTGGTAGACTCCTGTCATACATTCAATGCACATCCCATTTGTCTTTCTAAATGAGGATTGATCATCTTCACCCATGTCCACTTTCTTGATTATCTTCTTTAGGTGTGTAGATTTCATTATGTTTATCATATCTTGTAGGTCTATATAAGTGAGCATATACCAAGTTTGTCGTTCTCCTTCTGGGATACTTCACTCAGAATGATTTTTTCTAGATCCCACCATTTGCCTGTAAATTTCATGATTTCTTCCTTTTTGATTGCTGAGTAGTATTCCATTGTGTAAAAATACCACAATTTCTGTATCCATTCCTCTGTTGAAGGACATCTGGGTTGTTTCCAAGTTCTGGCTATTACAAATAAAGCTGCTACGAACATGGTTGAACAAATGTCCTTATGTGTACTTGAGCAAAATTTGGGTATATACCTAAGAGTGGTATAGCTGGGTCTTGAGGTAGCACTACTCCTAATTGTCTGAGAAAGCGCCAGATTGACTTCCAAAGTGGTAGTACCAGTTTACATTCCCACCAGCAATGGAGGAGGGTTCCCCTTTCACCACAACCTCTCCAGCATGTGTTGTCAGTTGAGTTTTTCATCTTGGCCATTCTGATGGGTGTAAGGTGAAATCTCAGGGTCTTTTTGATTTGCATTTCCCTAATGACTAATGAGGTTGAGCATTTCTTTAAGTGTTTCTCTGTCATTTGATGTTCCTCTTTTGAGAATTCTCTGTTTAGCTCCGTTCACCATTTTTTAAAGGGATTACTTGGTTTGTTGCTTTTCTGCTTCTTTAGTTCTTTATATATACTTGATATTAGCCTTCTGTCAGATAAATGGTTGGTGAAGATTCTTTCCCAATCTGTAGGCAGTCGTTTTGTTTTGATGACTGTGTCTTTTACTTTACAGAAGCTTTTCAGTTTCATGAAGTCTCATTTATTGATTGTTGCTCTTAGAGCCTGTGCTGTTGGTGTTCTGTTCAGGAAGTTGTCTCCTGTGCCAATGAGTTCTAGGCTGTTCCCCACTTTTTTTTCCAACTGATTTAGAGTATCTGGTTTTATGTTGAGGTCCTTGATCCACTTTGACTTTAGTTTTGTGCAGGGTGATAAATATGGATCTATTTTCATTTTTCTGCATGTAGACATCCAGTTGGACCAGCACCATTTGTTGAATATACTGTCATTTTTCCATTGAGTGAATTTGGCTTCTTTGTCAAATACCAAGTATTCATAGGTGTGTGGGTTTATTTCTGGGTCTTCTATGCGGTTCCATTGATCCTCCTTTTTGTTTCTATGCCAATACCATGCAGTTTTTATTACTGTTGCCCTGTAGTACAGCTTGAGATCGGGGATGGAAAATTCTCAACTTCGTATGGAATAAGAAGAAACCGAGAATTGCTAAAACAATCCTCTACAATAAAAGATCTTCTGGAGGTATCTCCATCCCTGATCTCAAGCTGTACTATAGAGCAACAATTATAAAAACTGCATGGTCCTGGCATAGAAACAGAATGGTGGATCAATAGAATCGAACAGAAGACCCAGAAATAAACCCACACACTTACAGACACCTGATTTTTGACAAAGATGCCAAAACCAAACAATGGAAAAAAGATAGCATCTTCAACAAATGGTGCTGGTCCAACTGGATGTCTACATGTAGAAAAAATGAAAATAGATCCATACTTATCACTCTGCACAAAACTGAAGTCCAAGTGGATCAAAGACCTCAACATAAGGCCCTGGTTATTCTTAAACTGGAGGGCTGATCTGCCCTGCCAGCTCAGTGCTGCTCCACTGCCAGGTTAGAAAGTCCCGCTGTAACTGGAGACTGGGTTGCTAGTCCAGATGCTTTCTGGGAAGTCCTGGGGTCTCTTCACTGTGCTCTCCCAGCGCCTGGTGTGATTAGCTAGTGTGGCATTTCTGCCTGGGTTTGGTGAGTATATAGCGTATTCTCTGTCACTGTGGGATTGGGCGGTCCATACTGTCAGTGATCGCGCTCCTGTGGAGCTAGTATGGCGTCTAGCAGACTTGGGCCCTGGGAGAATGGTGTAGCCGCTGTGTGGATCTGCGACTCCGAGACGGGTACTGCTGGCACTTGCCGCTAAAGGGTTTGGAGCTCCGCCTCAGCTGCTGCAGACCCCAGACCAAAGTTTTCGCCTCCTGCGATGTTCCCTGTTGTTTAGGAAGCCTCACTGTTGTTTTCCTGGGTAGAGGCCCTTCCACTCACCAACTCAGATGGTTAGCACTTCCACAGCTCAGAAACTGTGTGTGCTAATCTCCATCGTGGCTCCGCCCCCGGCCCAAATTTACTTATATAGTAACCAGTAAAGGTCCTTGTCATAAATGTTTATAGGAGTACAATTATGGAAGGTAAGACAATTTCAATACTTTTATATTAACACTTCTAACACAGTGTTATTTATTATATACTTTTAAATATAAATGCTTTTTGTTTTTCTTACTTGCATAAATAAGGCATACATTCAAAGTTATATTTTACCCATTAGGTTAAATAAATTATTTTTATTAATGTGTGTATCAAATGTGATGTGATTTCTTTTTCATTTCTGTTTTTTATTTTTATTTTATTATTTTTTTTACAATTTATTTACTTTATTTCAAAATTGTATCTCCTCTATCATCTCCTCCTAGTCCCACCCTACATCCCTTTATCTCCCATCCCCCTCCCCTAGTCCACTGAAAAGGGGGAATCCTCCTTCCCTACTACATGACCCTAGACTATCAAGTCCTATCAGGCCTGCTGAGATCCTCTTTCTCCGTGGTAAGGCCATCCCACCAGGGGGAAGCAATCAAAGAGTAGTAAACATAGTTCATGTCAGAGACTGCCCCTGATCCCTTAATTAGGGAACTCACTTGGGGACTGTACTGCCATGGGCTACATCTGAGCAGGGGGTCTAAGTTATCTCCATGAAGACTGAATTGCCTATGGGCTACTTCTGAGAATAGAGTCTAGGTCCTCTCCATTTTAGGTCCTTGGTTGATGTTTCAGTCTCTGCAGGAACCCTTAGCCCAGATTTTTGTTTCCTTTGGTTTCCTTGTGGAGCTCCTGTCCCCTCTATGTCTTTCTATCTCCCCCTTCTTATAAGACTCCCTTCACTCTGCCCAAAGTTTGGCTATGAGTCTCAGCATCTGCTTTAATACCCTGCTGGGTAGAGTCTTTCAGAGGCCCTCTGTGGTAGGTTCATGTCTTCTTCCTTGTCTTCTCCCATTTCCCATGTCTATACTGTTTGCCCTTATGAATGATAAACAAGCCTCTTCCCTAAGATCCTTTTTGTTGTTTAGCTTCTCTGGGACTATAGATTTTAGTATGATTATCCTATGTTATATGGCTAATATCCAATTATAATTGAGTATATATCATGTGTGTCTTTCTGGTTCTGGGTTATCTCACTCAAGATGATCTTTTTTAGTTCCCACTGTTTGCTTGCAAATTTCATGATTTCCTAGTTTGTAATTGCTGAGTAGTATCCCATTGTGTAAATGTACCACATTCTCTGTATCCATTCCTCAGTTGAGGGACATCTAGGTTGTTGCCAGATTCTGGCTAGTATGAATAAAGACACTATGAATGTACTTGAGAAAATGTCCTTGTATATTTGAGCAACTTTTGGATATATGCCCAGTAGTGGTATGGCTATATCTTGAGGTAGTACTATTCGAAATTTTCTGAGGAAGTACCAGATTTATTTCCAAAGTTTTTGGCGAGTTGGCCTTACTGGACTGTAGAGACAGAGGATCCAGACAGTCTTGGTGAGATCTGATAGGCTAGGATCCTATAGTAGAGGAGGAGGACTTCCTCTATCAGTGGATAAGAAGAGGGGTGTAGGGGAGGGAGAGGTAGGAGGATGGAACCTTGAGAAAATGAGGAAGGGATACAAAGTGAGCAAATTGTGGTAAATAATATTAATTTTAAAAAAATGGAAAATGACAGCTTTAACAGTTCCAGAAACTGTAGTGAAGCTGGTTGTTTAGAAAACTCATGAACATTAAAACCTAGGTATAAGCAGCACCAAAAATGGCACTAGTCTGCAAGGCAAGAGTGCTTGCTAACTTGCATGCTTATTTGCATGCTTACTTATTCAATAGTTGCATGATAGTTATAGGACTAACGATGACTATATGATTCAAATTAATGACTGATCCATGGAGGGAAACTATTTTCTGATACCATAAAGCCAGTCAAAAATCCATAGACAGAAGTGTCAAATGGCCTTCAAAATAATTGTTTTTGACATTGGGGTAATACTTTTCTCAGTATTTAACAGGGAACCAGCTTCTGTTTCTGTTGAGTGTGTTGTAGACGGAAAATTAGGGTTGGATAAGGTGCCTACTCTGAGGCTCAGGGAAACATTTCAAAGAAAAAAAACTGTGTAAGACTTATGGGATGGAAAGAATTGTTTGAAAACACCGTATCTGAGCAAGACATAAAAATTATAACCATGAACTCATAGCAAGTGAGGATACCTACATTTGTTCTTCATAGATGTAGGCGTACCAAAAGCCGAATTTGGATGGAAGGCAGAATCCAGATTATCTGCCATCACTGATGAATTGTTTGCACCTAATAGACTTAGAAAGTGGCACTTATTGCCATCAAATGTATACACTCTGTTGACAGCCCACAACCAAATGTATAGTCCTAATGTACTCATTACACATATTGTTAATACAACACAAAAATAAAATTCATGAATCAAGGACAGGTTAATAGTAAGGTTGAAGGAATGAGACAAGAGCAATGGATGATTTTCAGGGAGGAAAAAATTAGAATGCATCATTGTATGTATGGGATTGTCAACACACTATGTTAATTCAAAAATATAGAAAGAGCACACATTTTCAACTGATTTAAATATTCGGATGATTTAGTATTTTATTGACTTTACTTTGTGAACACATCTTTCAACAGAGTACCGGCTCATTTTCTAATATCTCAAAACAAATTTCCTATTATTTTCCTATAAATCCTTAGTTAGCACTCACAGCATTTTCTATATAGGTCTCCTTCAGACTCCTGGTATCTCATTATATAGCTAGTCCTTTATGAATTTTATATCCACAACACATTTGTGCCTACTTTAGAGGGCAACCATCATACTTGATGAATCTGTTTTTTTCTCATTATTCAACATAGTGTCTTAAATCTTGCTGGTTCACAAAACAATTCGTTGAATGATAATATCAGTTTTCCTATTGCTCGGTAATAATTTATCTCAAACTTGTCAGCTTAAAATAGCATCATTTATTATATCACAATTCTCTAGGAGAGAAATTGTACATTTATCTGATCTTCTGTTAAGGCACACAAGGCTGTGATCAGGTTCTAGGCATGTTTAACAACTGTGTCTTTTCGTTAATACTCTATTGTCACTCAAGTAGGCATAATTCATCCTTGGGAAGCTGTATTGATGAGGCTCATGCTTAGTTTCCAAAATCATGAGCTACCCTCTGCTTATTGAAAAAGCCCACATTCTCAGACGTATTCCAAATTTCTCCATGAAAAGCATAATATGTCATATATTTATCATGCTTTGAATAACTTTTTCGTCTTACTTACCTGAGAAGAAAAGCTGCTTTTTAAGCTTTTTATGCTGCTCACCATCTTGAGCAACCAAGATACTGAAGACATGTACTTTAATTAGGCTGGCAAACTTTATAAGTCCTTAACATCAATTAATTTAAACTTTAACTCCACATGTACAATTTTTAAAACACAGTTCCTAGGCCACAGTATTTGTGAAAGGTGACACTTCAATATAGCAAAGATTTGCACAGAAATGTATCTTCTTCAATAAGCCCGTAATGATTTTAATCATTTAGAATACACTGAAAATATTTAGTCTTTGTAGAAATTCTTTACCGGAATAAAGGGAGAATTTGAGCAGCACAGAAATGTTTTAACAGAATATGATAAGAGATTGTCAGTAGTCTAAGGCTTTGTTTTTATTAATGCCACCATATGTTAGAGATTCTAATATTTTTATTCACCAAGACATTCCGAAGAGATTATTTGACTCATGAAATATTAATAATTTTTAAATTTGTTTTTTATTTTGTTGAAAAATACATTTATCAGAAGTCATGTTATTTCTATTGGCAGACATAGTAAGAGTATGCATTATTTCTATATGGTATTCAGGATAATATAATATTAAAAATAAATATATTCAGAGACTTTTGCAAAGTTCATTTACAAAACTTTCTTTGAGCAAATATTAGAGGAATTTTTATTATTTTTGTAAACATTGTAATAGTGTTTAATTTAATAATTTTAGGCCAGAATGATGGTTAAAGGTCAGATTTAAGAGCTGAAACTGGGTCTGATTTCACATTCAGGGATCTGTCTACTAGGAATTATTACTTTTTTTATTTATAGACTTATGTGACTAAAATTATTTTATTTCCTTGGAGGCCATAATCTCACTGTATGTTTGAGTCAGAGTTTTATGGGACAGCAATATTTAGTATACTTTTTTATAATATCTTCAAGTTAAAATTAATTTATACGTATATAATTTATATGTAAACATACGTATATGACACATAACATTAATAAAAAAATAAGCAATCTCAAATGTTATTCTACAATGAATAAAATTACATGCTGGATAAATGGAAGAATAACTATATTTTAATTCAATACCAGGCCACAGAGGAAGACAATGCAGCCACTCCTGATGAGACCTGATAGACTAGAGTCAGATGGAAGGGGAGGAGGACCTTCCCTATCAGTGAACTGGGGGAGGGGCATGAGTGGAGAAAAAGGAGGGAGGGTGGGGTTGGGAGGGGACAGCAGCAGGGGCTACAGCTGGGATACAAAGTGAATAAACTGTAATTAATAAAAAATAAATTGATTAAAAGCATACAAACAAAAAGCTCTACAGAGAAAGCCTGAATTTTACAAGATAGGTGTGCTTATTTTCAGGCCCACAATACGACACATGTAGAAGAGATACTCATATAATAAGCACCCTCCATGTTAATCAGTATGGCTCAAAGGATTTAAACCTTTAAAGGATTTATGCTTCAATTATTGCTAGTACCACTTACTGTGTAACAGTGGGACATCTTCAACAGGGAAAGGCTGAATCTAATGTACACTCTTTTCTGACTTCATACTAAATTTCAAACTTGCTGTCTCATATTTTTAGTATGAAACATTTTCACAATAAACAATAAGTGATGATATATTTGGAAGAAATTTCAGTCTTCCAGTTTATACATGAGTTTAAATATCTATCTACTGTTTTCTAGGCACCTGATCTTGACAAAATGTGTCTTCTAATTAAACGACCTCTAATCAGTCATGATTAGAAACTGCTTTTCCTCTAATGAATTTAAAGACGTTTACATATATTTTCTGCACAAATACAATGGCCTCTTGAAAGGCCGTGCAAAGTAACTCTTACGGCTTAACACATCAGAACTGCACAGCACACCAGATGTCATATTGTTCAACAAAAATATAATTAATATGATATTTGTCATGTGAAAATAAAGATATTTTAGATATTTTCAACATATTACTTCACTTATCTAGCTTTGTGCCTGTAGTATATTATATCATGATATAAGTTAAATGTTTTAAAATATTATGCAGCAGTCATTTTTTTCCATAAAATAAGCTCCTTAATGTGGTATTTATACGAGTAACATTATGTATAAATATAAAAAACAGCTGTTTTTTATAATTTTTATTTTTTTATATTAATCACAGTTTATTTACTTTGTATTCCAGCTGTAGTCTTCTCCCTCATTCCCTCCCAAACCCACTCTCCCTCCCTCATCTCCTCCCTGGCCCCTTCTATGTCCACTGATAGGGGAGGTCCTCCTCCCCTTCCATCTGACCCCAAATTATCACATTTCTTGAGGACTGACTGCAATGTCCTCCTCTGTAGCCCAGCAAGGCTGCTCCTCCATTGGAGGTGGGGAGGAGGTCAAATAGCCAGCCACTGAGTTCATGTCAGAAATAGTCCCTGTTTTCCTTACTAGGTTACCCACTTGCTGAGCTACCATGGGCTACATCCAAGCAGGGGTTCTAGGTTATCTCCGTACATGGTCCTTGGTTGGAAAAACAGTCTCATAAACGAACCGTGTGCCCAGATATATTCAAAGAAAAATCAGCTATTAAAAATATTCTTTCTTTGACTCCCCCCACCCCCGCCTGCCCTGAGGGAGGAGCAACCCTGCTACGACACAGAGGAGGACATTGCAGCCAGCCCTGAAGATATCTTATAAACCAGGGTCAAATGAAAGGGGAGGAAGTCCTCCCTTATCAGTGGACTTGGAAAGGGGCAGGGAGGAGATGAGGGTGGGAGGGTGGATTTGGGAGGGAATGAGGGAGTGGGATACAAGTGAGATGCAAAGTTAATAAACTCTAACTAATATTAAAAAAAATAAAGTTTATAAACTTAAAAAAAACTATTTTTTCTTTGTATCAGTAAGTCAGTCCCTCCTTCCTTTCTTTCACCTTTTTTATCCTCATCCCTTCATTCAATTTTTTCTAATTCTTTCTCCCTTTCCCAACAAGCAAAAATATTTAATATACTAATATTTGTTAACTTATACCATAAAACCATCAGTGGCACTTTAAAAATCCAAGTTTTATAATAATTTACTCATTATATCCTTATACATCCTTTAGTCATATTCCAACCCACTAACAAAAAGTTAATGTTTTTCTCATATGAATACTCATTTATAAAAATGCAAACCTAGATCAATTTCATTGTATATGTACACATGTTAACACATATGTAGACAAAACTGTATGTGCCGTTATTGGTGTTTGTTGTCAACTTCTTGGGATTTAGAATCACCTAAAGGGCCATGCTCTGGGTGTTTATCAGGATGTTTACGTGGAAACTTAACTAAGAAGGATTTTTCACCCTGAGAGAGAAGCACCATCCTTTTTACCTATGGTCACAGACTGAATAAGCTTGAGGAAGCCATGCGAATAGCAGCATCAGTGTCACTCTGATTCCTGAGTCTAAAGGTAGTGTGACTGGTCGCCTCACCTTTCTGCCAACAGGTTTCTCCCACAGTGATGTACTAAATTTCCCCAAAGTATAAACAAACTTATTCTTTTTTACTTAGTTGTTCAGATTAAATCTGTGTCCCAGAAAAACAAACAAACAAACAACAAAAAAAAACACCTCATATTGAGGTTTTGTTTGTTTGTTTGTTTGTTTGTTTGTTTTTGTTGTTGTTTATTTTGGTTGTAACGAGCATGACCATGTAACTCAGGTGTTCTCAATGGCAAGATGGTAAAAGTGTTGGAGTTCTAGGAGCTGTAGGCTACAGAACCCCTCGAAAATGATAAATAATGCCTAATAAGAACCTATGGAGATTACCATGTCAAAGCAAACAGACACTAAAATCTGTGCTAGTGAAGACTCCAAGCTACACAAATAATTCATTGGGAATTGGACTAAACAGCATTCATGTTACAGCCTAATTAAAACCATCTTCCATTCCTCTTCCCATGGAATGGAAACTGAAATGAGGCTATTCAAATGTCACCTACTAAGCTTTCCGACAGAGGACATTTAAGATATACTACATTTAAACTGTGGCATGGTTTTTTTTACCAATGTCCATACTGAAGTGTATACTGAGAATTAAAAGCACAAAGATATGAAATGTGCGTAGTTGTGTGATGACGAGAGCTTGAGTGCACTTAAGAGTGTAGAAAGCCAGCAAAGATTCTATAGTTATTGAATTGTAGCACAATTAAGATTATCAATTTTAAGGAAGAATCCAGAACCTAGCACTCAACTAGTAGAAAAGGTGCCTGGGGTTCAAACTCCACTCAATGAAGATTCTAGCTCAACAGGAAAAAAATCCATTGTTTAAGTGAAGATGGAAAAAAAGAAAAGAAATTATTCTGAATACCACAAAGTGTCAGTTCTCGGAACTAAACCTAACACCTAGGCAAGTGTTTGTCCAAGGTTAAGCACCCAAGTCACACTGCTTCTAATACAGCTGAGAGAGAATTAAGATAGGATATATCTATTTCAGTGAATTTTGTATTGTTCTGCACATGGTGCTAGCTTAATGAAATGAAAATGCAAAAAAAGTTTTGGAGTATTGTAGAATTTGAACAAGTTTCCAGAAGCCATTGAGAAGCATGCATGGTAAGATAGCATTCCCTGCTAGAAGGACCTTCAAGGATATTTATAAAGCTGTGAATTTATCTCTAGATCCAACTCTAGCTCTTGGTTTTGTCTCTCTCTGTCTCCATAGCTATACCATTTCAATGCCTATAGTCTCTATCAAGTTTCGGCACTTTACCTCTATCATCTAATCTGTAACTCATCTATCCAATTACTTTTACTTCTGTTAGATAATCCAATGTGCTTAGAATATTGGAATTTTCAGTATAATATATAAGCAATTTAGATTGCACTAAACATCATGTGTTCAACAAGCAATAACCTTAATGTTCTCAATTATCTCATGGATATTATGCAGAAATCTTATTACAATGATACAAAATGAAATTATTTACTTTGTTATACCCAAATATTTCACATAAAATCTTTAAATGGACCGTCTTTCCAGTATTTAAGAAATTTCTTCAACCTTATAGAACTATAGTGAATTTATTTTATGTATTTGAGTCTGAAATATATTTTTGTTTAAGTTGTTATTTAATTAAATATTTTTATCCACATTTGCATAATGGGTTTTTATTGTTGAACACAAGTGAAATCCAAGAATAAGTGGTAAGTGGTATGTAATATTTGATTCCAGTAATGAAAAAGAAAAAAAATCATTTAATATCACAAGCTCCTGGATATTGAACTAACAGGCAATTATTGACATAAAGATATATTTCAAAAGTGTAAAATTTATTAAATTAAAATATATCTAGGAATCCAATAAGTTAATAATCTGGATAAAACTAGAAACTGTAAGGTTATAGAAAGAATACATAGTTTACAGTAAAATTATATAAATAAAACCATTTTAATTTATGAATGCTTTACACATCAAAATGAACTGTATCTCAATAGCTAATCATGTTGAGGTTCTGTAAAAGCAAAATCAATGTTTATATAAATATCAAGGAAAGATTGAGTGGAAAAAGAGTTTTGATTAAATGACAATACTACTTGATCATTCTCTAGTATAATTTACAAAAGCCTTTGATTATTGTATAGATATATTACAAAAAATAATAAAAGGCATGAGAAAAATGTAACATTTATCACACCCAAGTCATATTTAATGAGAGTAAAATAATTAAAACTACAATTCAACTAAATTATTCATTGTTGGAATTAATTATAAAGTAAAATCTCACAAAGGAAAAGTTAGTTTGAGCTCATAATAGGTCCATCTGTTCAGAGTCACAGGTATCAGTACAGAGTCAAAGATTTTTCAGTCTGAAAACTTATTAAATATGATAGACTATTTAAAAACACCTAGATTAATGGAAAAGTAGCTCAGAGACTCTAGTTCTCAAAATGATTATGATTCAGAATTACCTATCATAAATCCAATTCAGAAGTTTTCTTCAGCTATAAATGTGTGAAATCAATACTTTATGTCAAGTTCAGCTGAGTGTGCATTTGTTTGGAAGTAGTGGAACAGTGACTATGACCCATGAGGTACACAGCCAACTTCAAGTCCACTGGGAAGTTCATCTTATCTACACTGCATTCAAGAGCGCACAACAGCGGAGGATGCAGGATGAAAGAGCTATAGGCCCTGCCATGCTCTGAATATTCATCTAAGTCACAGGGAAAAAAAAAAAAAAAAAGCCTTGTCACACTATAGTATCACTGTGCACAGACTGGCCGCTGAGTTTCACTGTCTTCCTAAGATAAAATGGTAGGCATATATCATAACTTACTCAACAACTTTACGAAGAAGCAGTTAACAATTTTTCTATATATATGCTTACATTAAGACAGAAGCAATATCCTCATCGTATTTTCTGGTTCATAGATATGTCTTAGTTAAGTCTGAAGCGGCTTGACCCTTAATGGTTGTGATTTTCTAGGCAAGTTACCTCAGTCTCTGTTCCACTGTTTTGTCATTTATATCCACAAAGACCAATAACAGGCGTGCAGATCAAAGAATGTGATATCTAAAACATGTGAACTATAAGCACTGCATAATGAAATGCTGTCATTGTTATATAGAAATATTTTCTATGCACAGGCGTTCACTACTAGCTGGACATTGACTCCTCAGCCTAATGAGATTTGACAGATTCCTATGAGGTGTTTATTGTCCATTCCCCGATCAGTCAGGTGATTTGATTAAAATTCTCTTATTCCAAACATAAAAATGAAATTTGATTGTCAGCTTATTTCTGGTTCAGTTCACATTGGTGAAATGTGTCCTGTGAGTGCCATTGGTTTTAAGTTATGAATCATTACATTTTTTTTCTGCAGATAAACAAATAAATGAATAAAGCCCTTACAACTATCTACAAACAATGATTTCTATGAAATGACAAATAAATATGTTTCAAGTTATGCTTCCCCTTCTCTAGGGAGAATTCTAAACTATGATTATCTTCAAATAAATGTTAACTCCACCTGTATTGGCTTTCCCATATTTCTTCCCTCCATCATTCCCTCACTAACTCTTTCCTTCTCATTCTTAATTGTAAAAAATATTTGTGACATAAAATGATGGTATTTTCTTAACAAGCCATGGACATTCTCTTGTAAACACATTTGCGATAAATAGTCTCTAGGTTATTTATAATACTACCAATTGGTAAATACAATAAAATAATTGCACTTTAGTGAATAGTACCAAAATAATTAAACACACCATTTAGAAAGACTCATTTTTAACTTCCCCCCCCCCATGGGGGAGGGTTAGGCTATCAATCCTAGAATCTATTGAATTTGCAGATATGGAGAGTATTAAAACAAAAGGCATTGTCAAATTGAGTGTGTATCAGTTGAAAACACACATAGTTAAAATAAGCTTTTCTGGGAATCACTACAGACTTGTAATAAAGGCAATTAAGTCACAGAATCATCTTCAGAGTCCTGACTTTCATCACAAGATTTGATGGTCACAATTATTTTAAAAAGACAGGAGTATTTGATCTTAGCCATTCTGATGGGTGTGAGGTGAACTCTCAGGATTGTTTTGATTTACACTTCTCTGATGACTAAGGACATAGAACATTTCTTTAAGTGTATCTCTGCCATTATATATTCCTCTACAGAGAATTCTCTGTTTAGCTCCATACCCCATTTTTTAATTGGATTACTTGATTTGTTGCTGTTTAACTTCTTGAGTTCTTTATAAATTCTGGGTTTAGCCCTCTGTCCGATATAGGGTTGGTGAAGATCCTTTCCCAGTCTGAAGGCTGTAGTTTTGTTCTGATGACAGTGTCCTTTGCTTTACAGAAGCTGTTCAGTTTCATGAGGTTCCATTTATTGATTGTTGCTCTTAGAGACTGTGCTGTTGGTATTCTGTTCAAGAAGTTGTCTCTTGTGCCAATGAGTTCCAGGCTCTTCCCCACTTTTTCTTCTACCTGATTTAGTGTGTCTGGTTTTGTGTTAAGATCTTTTTTTAATTATAATTTTATTTTATTTTTAATTACACTTTATTTACTTTGTATCTCTGCTGTAGTTCCTCCCTCCTCCCCTCCCAAACCCTCCCTTCCTCTACCTTCTCAACACATGCCCAGCCCCATAGGGGAGGGTTTCTTTTTCTTTCTTCTGATCCTAGTCTGTTAGGTCTAATCAGGAGTGACTGCATTGCTTCCTCTGTGGCCTGGTAAGGCTGCTCCCCCCTCAGGGGGAGGTGATCAAAGGGCAGGCCAATCAATTCATGTCAGAAGCAGTCCCTTTTTCCCATTACTATGGAACCCACTTTAACACTGAACTGCCATGGGCTACATCTGTGCAGGGGTTCTAGGTTATCTCCATGCATGGTACTTGGTTGGAGTATGAGTCTCAGGAAAGACCCTTGTGCTCAAATTTTTTTGGTTCTGTTGCTCTCCTTGTGGAGCTCCTGTCCTCTCCAGATCTTACTTCTTCCATAAGATTTCCCACTTCTTTCATAAGATTCCCTGCATTCTGCCCAAAGTTTGTCCATAAGTCTCAACATCTGCTTTGATTGTCTGCAGGGCATAGCCTTTCAGAGGCCCTCCATGGTGGGTTTCTAGCTTGTTTCCTGTTTTCTTCTTCTGATATCCTTCCTCTTTGCCTTTCAGGATGGAGATTGAACATTTTAGTCAGGGTCCTCTCTCTTGATTAGTTTCTTTAGACATACAGATTTTAGTAGGTTTATCCTATATTACATGTCTATATGAGTGAGTATAAACTGTGTGCATCTTTCTGCTTCTGGGACAGCTCACTCAGGATGATCCTTTCCAGGTCCAACCATTTACCTGCAAATTTCATGATTTCCTTATTTTTCATTGCAGAGTAACACTCTATTGTGTAAATGTACCACAATTTCTGCATCCATTCTTCAGTTGAGGGGCATCTGGGCTATTTCCAGCTTCTGGCTATTACAAATAAAGCTGCTACAAACATGGTTGAGCAAATGTCCTTATTGCGTACTTGAGCCTCTTTTGGATATATGCCTAGGAGTGGTCTGGCTGGATCTTAAGGAAGCGCTATTCCTAGTTGTCTGAGAAAACGCCATATTGATTTCCAGAGTGGTTGTACAAGTTTACCTTCCCACCAACAGTGGAGGAGGGCTCCCCTTTCTCCACAGAAAAAATTAAATGTCAGTGTCTAAATACCACGTGTAATTCATAGAGAGTATACTAAACACAGTGAAAAATAGTGAGGCTAATGTAATGGGATAAGAATTTTTATCCCAAACACTAGATGCATCCAATGCATATAGAACTAGATCCTGCCTGCAGTTAGCTAAGGGGGAAGCAGAGACAGAGGGCTGGAAGTCAGTGAGCTACCAAGTGATTTCTAAATTTGTCAGAGAGTATGTCTCAACTTCTAAACTTTCATGCAAAAACTAAATAGAAAAAAAAAATTATGTAACATGTATTTTACTTTAGTTAAGTTATATGCACATATAAGTTAATTAGTGTTATTTAATTATGATGAATCATGTTCATAACTGCTTAATAGAGACTTGGTATGTGAGACACCAATTCTTTGGTGAAAAGCATATTTCCATAAATAATTTATTTCATCCACTATAAAACACACACTTTGCCTAATGCAATAGCCTTTTTTGCCTCCTTAATCTTTTTTTTTTTAACAGAGAAATCAAACTATTAAACTGAAACAGCTGGTTCAGAGGTGTTAAGATCATAAGTACGTGGATCGCTTATTTCCCAAAGCTTTATTAAGTCATCAGGAGATAAGAAAATAATGTCAAATAAAACTTCACAACCCCACTTCACTTTCTTTATCTTCTCCATAGAGCACTCTGTCAGTCTTTGATCACACTCCACTAAAATTTCCAGAAATTCATCTGTCCCAGAATGATATGTTCTACAGCATTCTGTAATTGAAAACCAGCTGGTAGAACTTCAAGAGACCAACAAAAAAAAAAAAAATAGTTAGAAGGTAGTTTCAGAACTATTACTTGCAAAATTGCATTTCTTTCTTTGAAGTATTTTGCACATAAAATATACCCATGATTACCTAATTAAAATGGAAAAGAAAAGAATTTCCTTACACTCTACCTATAAGTAGAAGCATATTTTTATAATGACCTCAAAGCTGTATTTCTTTAGTGCTGTTTTCTTGTAAAGTGTGTGTGTGT
This sequence comes from Psammomys obesus, assembly GCF_907164565.1. Lineage (NCBI taxonomy): Eukaryota > Metazoa > Chordata > Mammalia > Rodentia > Muridae > Psammomys > Psammomys obesus. The sequence goes on from NW_026591086.1 coordinate 32,364,162, forward strand.
GCTATATTCATTCCTCCTTTCACCCACAGGTGTATTGGGTACTGCTAAGAGTAACTATATCAGAGCTATTTATAGAGAAAGCAGTCCAGTGGAAATCAGGCCAGAAAAACATATTTTTAGTGGATGTATAACTACCCATAAAAAAGGTAAAATACATGAGGCTAACTTCCCTCAAAATAAATTATAATTTCCATATTTTATATCTATATTGTTTATATACATAAATATATACTTTTATTATTTCACACTATGGTAGTTGCTACTACATTCAAAAGAGACATATTGAGGTGTCAAAGCTTGATTATACAAATATATACATTACAGATATGTCATTATAGATTCTTTCAGTCACTATATTACTTATATTTTAATTTTATGTTTATTTAATCCACATTTTTGTTTCATCTTTAGAAGTCTGATCTGTAATTTAAAAGTAACTTTGAAAATGTTGTCACTTTAATGACAGTAAACACAAAAGACTACTGATAAATATTAGGGCTATGTTAACATTATTTCCTTTTTCTGAAGGATTGTACAGGTCTTAACTTAGTTTGTAAATGTTTTGGAATTTGACTGTGCACTGTAATATATTAGTGGAAATTTTACAGAATGGAGAACAATCAGCTTAGAACTAAAAAAAAAAAACATATTCAAGTCTGTTCATCCTCTAGACAAGAAGATGTGGGCTCTTTACCATTAAGTTGTTGGTTTTTCCATTGTTTTTCTGATCTTCATTTTAGCAAGAACACAATAAATTCAAGTTTGGACTTGGAAAGGGGCAGGGAGGAGTTGAGGGTGGAATTGGGAGGGAAAGAGGGAGTGGGATACAGCAGAGATACAAAGTTAACAAACTGTACCTAATATTTAAAAAATTTAAAAAAATGGAAAAACCAAACCAAAACAAAACAAAAGTTATCTGTATGAGTGTTTTACCTGCATGTACTTTGTGTGCACCACATGTGTGTAGTACCCAACAAAGCCAGAGAGGAACACTGAATGAATACCTTGGTTCTGGAGTTCTAGAACATTGATAGTTGAACCCACGTGCACTGGAAGAGCAGCCAATGCTCATAACCAGGGTGCCATCTCTACAGCTATGTAAGCTTTTTAGGATGTAAAAATGTGAAACACTTTAAAATTATTCCTAGTTATTTTCTAGATTTTTGTGGGACCTACACTATATGAGAACATAGATCCAGATATCCTATGACTATTTATAATAGTTTATTAGTTTAAAATAATAAACTAATTTACTTATTGAATTAATTTAAAAATTAAAGATGTATTAAAGTTTACATTTTTTTTTTCTACTATGAAAGCTGTAACATCATGGTTAGGAGTTACTCAATAGCAATTAATAAAAAAAGTAGAGACATCCTGAGAATATGAAGTATTTCTAAACATAAAACCATCCATTAGCTAACTTAATAAATTTGGCATTTTCATATACAGGATGCAAATATTCCAAAGAATATATTAATAAAATATTAAGATGGTAGTTAGGTTTCTAATCCCATGTCAAAACATTTTGAAACTATTTCTTCAAAGTTACAAAATAACTTTGGAAATTTCAACATACCAGCTGTTCAATTATATTCAATAAAACACTTTATATGATAATAAAAATGACTGATCTGTTGTAGTAATATCTTTGGTGTTTGACTATATAATGTTTATTATTTGCCCTATGGTTACCATAGTGGTGTTGTTTAATCCACTATCAAAATTAATACGAAGCAGAAATCTGTTCAATTTTATAATTGCCTTATAATTTGCTTTATAAAGGCAGACACACCCCATAGGGGTTGACAGCTATAAATAAAATCAATACATTAGAAACAAAGAGGACAATTCAGTCAATGAAATGAAGAGCTGGTTCTTTGAGAAAATCAACAAGATAGATAAACCCTTAACCAAACTAACGAAAAGGCAGAAAGAAACTATCCAAATCTGATAAATCAGAAATAAAAAAGGGGACATAACAACAGACACTGAGGAAATCCCAAGAATCACATAGTCCTACTTCTAAAGCCTACATGAAACAAAATTTGAAGATGTAAATGAAATGCACAGTTTTCTTGATAGATTCTATTTACCAAAGCTGAATCAAGACCAGGTAAATTATTTAAATATTCCTATATCCCCAAAGGAAATAGAAGCTCTCATCAAAATCTCCAATCAAAAAAGAAGCCCAGGGAGAGGTGGTTTCAGCACAGAATTCTACCAGACCTTCACAGAAGGGCTAACTCCAATACTCTTCAAACTACTCCAAAAAATAGAAACAGACGGAACTTTACCAACCTCACTCTATGAAGCCACAGTCACATTGATACATAAACCACACAAAGACAAAACAAGGAACAAGAACTTCAGACCAATTTCCTTTGTGAACATTGATGCAAAAATACTAAGTAAAATACATAAAAGATATCATCCACTTGACCAAATTGGCTTCATCTCAGGCATGCAGGGGTAGTTCATCATACGAAAATCCATCAATGTAATCCACCATATAATCAAACTGAAAGAAAAAAAAAAAACATACATAATCATCTCCTTAGAGGCCAAAAAAGCAAAATTCAACACCCATTCATGTTTGGAACATGAATTCACTCATTCATCCATGTTGTCTTGGAGAGATGAGGGATACAAGGCACAAACCTAAACATAGTAAAAGCATATACAGGAAGCTTATAGTCAACATCAAACTAAATGGAGAGAAACTTAAATCAATCACACTGAAATCAGTGACAAAGCAAAGCTGCCCACAGCTCTTCAACATAGTACTTGAATTCCTAGCTAGAGCAATAAGACAACTAAAGGAGATAAAGGGGATACAAATAAGAAAGGAAGAAGTCAAAGTATCACTATAGGCAGATGATATGAATATATATGCATATATTCATATGTATATAATATATGAGTGACCCCATATATTCAACTAGAGAACTCCTTCAGCTGATAAACACCTTCAGAAAAGTGGCTGGATACAAAATTAACTCAAAAAAAATCAGTAGCCTTCCTGTATACAAAAGACAAATGAGCTGAGAAAGAAACTAGGGAAACAACACTCTTCACAATAGCCATAAATAACATAAAGTACCTTGGTGTGACTCTAACCAAGAAAGTGAAAGACCTATATAAAAAAAAAAAATTCAAGTCTCTGAGGAAAGAAATTGCAGAAGATATCAGAAAATGGAAAGATCTCCCATGCTCATGGATCGGTAGCATTAACACAGTTGAAATGGCTATCCTACCAAGAGCAATATGTCGATTCAATGCAGTTTCCATCAAAATAAAAACAAACCTTTTTACCTTGAAAGAACAAATCTCAATTTAATAAGAATAAAAAAAATACAGAGTAGCTAAATCTCTTATGTACAATAAAAGATCTGGAGGTAGCTCCATCCCTGATCTCAAGCTGTACTATAGAGCAACAATAATACTGGGCACACTTCTAATCTTGTGTATCTGGACATAGAGGCAAGCAAATTCTGAGTTACATGCCATCCTTGTATATGGTACTGGTATAGAAACAGGCTGTTGGATCAATGAAAGCCAAAAGAAGACTAGAAATAAACAAACACCTACAGAGACTTAATTTTTGACAAAGAAGCCTAAACCATACAATTGAAAAAAAGATAGCATCTTCAACAATGTATGCTGGTCTAACTGGATGTAGAAATTACACCTAACTACATATAGAAAATGCAAATAGACCCATATTTATCACCCTGCATAAGATTAAAGTCCTAGTGCATCAAAGAGCTCAACATAAAACCAGACACACTAAATCTGTTAATAGAAAAAAGTGGGGAAGAGCCTTGATCTCATTGGCACAGTATACAACTTCCTGAACAGAACACCAACAGTACAAGCTCTAAAATCAACAATCAATAAATGGGACCTTATGAAACTAAAGCTTCTGTAAGCAAAAGACACTGTCATCAGAACAAAATGACATCCTAAAGATCTTTGGTGAAGATCTTTTACCAGTCTGTAGGATGTCATTTTGACATCTGACAAAGGGCTAATAATCTCCAGAAAATATAAAGAACTGAAGAAGTTAAAAACCAATAAACCAAGTAATCCAATTTAAAAATGTGGTACAGAGCCAAACAGAAAATTCACAACAGAGGAATATCGAATGACAGAGAAACATTTAAAGAAATTCCCATGTCTTTAGTCATTTTTGAAATGCAAATCAAAAGACCCTCAGATTCTACCTCACACCCATCAGAATGGCTAAGATCAAAAACTCAAGGAATGATACATGCTGGAGAGGTTGTGGAGAAAGGGGAACCCTTTTCTGTTGCTGGTGAGAATGTCACCTTGTGCAACCACTTTGGAAATCAATCTGGTGCTTTCTCAGAAAATTAGGAATAGTACTACCTTAAGATCCAGCTATAGTATTTCTGGGCATATAGCCAAAAGATACCCCACCATTCAATAAGACCATTAGCTCAACTATATTCATAGCAGCTTTGTTTGTAATAGCCAGAATCTGGAAACAACCAAGATGTCCCTAAACTGAGGAATGGATACAGAAAGTGGGATATATTTTAACAATGGAATACTACTCAGCAATCATAAACAAGGAAATGAAGAAATTTGTCAGCAAATGGTGGGAATTAGAAAAGATTATCTTGAGTGAGGTAACCTAGAAGCAGAAAGACACATAAGATATATATTCACTTATAAATGGATATTAGCCATATAATATAGGATAAACATTTAAAAATCTACAGTCCTAAAGAAGCTATACAACAAGGAGGATCCTAGGGAAGAGGCTGAAACCTCACCCAGAAGGGCAAACAGGATAGACATTGGAAGTAAGAGAAGACTAGGAACAGGACAGAAGCCTTAAGGACCTCTGAAACACTCTACCCACCAAGAGTATTGAAGGAGAAACATAACCTAACAGCCCAACAGACACATTGAGGGGCCAATGTAATTGCATCAAGTAATCCACGATGCAAGTGGGGCACTCACCAAAAAGGAGGAAAACTGGGAAAGCAACTTCACAAATATTTCTCTCTTGAGCAAATCACTACATTATGTCCATGAAGTCATCATCCACCTTCTCTCCGGAGAAAGAGAAGGTTTGATTTACTTCCTTTCCTCTAACTCTGTGTGTGTGTGTGTGTGTGTGTGTGTGTGTGTGTGTGTGTGTGTTCTAGGAAGTTTCTCTCCTACCCCTCAAGAAAAACCCCCATGCTCCTCTGGCCCCTGTAGACCTTGGGTTCCTACAGACCACTTAGAACAGAAAGATCTGGCAATGTGCAGAGATGTCAAAGAATAAGCAGCGAAAAGGGAAGCAAATGTGAGCTTTTGAACACCTCTCATGGCATGTCGTTGAAGAGTAATCTGGGAGTGTCCTAAGGCAAAGATGCATAACTCATATTTTGCTTAAGGATATGCTGATTGGAACATCAAGAAGGAATCACTAAATAACCTGTGGAATTTTTCAAACGTCAAACTCCCTATATAGCTGCATGAGCAGAGTGACAGGAACTCTTAATCACTGCAAATAAGCCTGCAACCTGGTATCACCACGGTGGAAGACAATGTTGGAATTTATTGCCAGAGGAAGTCTGTACAGCATAGGGTCCAATGGCCACACTTAAAACTGACATGATATACATTCAGTTGAGTAGTACTCAATAATTAACATACATGAGTTATTGATTGACAGAAACTTAATTAACTGAGGATGCACCTCGCTAAATGAAGCTCACAAACGTTACAGAGAAGAGTATGAAAGTGGAACACCAAATGGTGGCTGTTGTGAGTCTTCAGAAAAATATCTTGACTACAAGAATAACAGAGGAAATTTTCAATTACTAGCACTAAAATCGTATGTAATATTCCAGTAGTGGCTAGAGAATGCTCTTCATTTGTCAAAATCCTCTTAGCTTTACATTAAAAATTAGTGAAATATAGTGAATATCAGTTACAAAAGATGCAGGCTACAACCAAAATATGCCACAGCAAAAGCAAGAAGGACAAACTTTTTACTGGATGTCAAGTTCAATGTATGGCCTGGTTTAAACTATTGAATACCATTGAAAAAGGTTTAACTGTACTGTGAACAGAATTGTAAAATTGAAGACAACGTGATTCACACAGGTACACAGTAATGCACTCTAAGTTATGAAATAATGAGTTTTTATAAGGACACTGCCTGGCAAATCAGAAATTGCATGGATATCAGCATCAGTGTGAAGGTTCAAAGAAGTTACTAGTATATAGTAGGTAGAGCAATGTATAAATCTGTCGCTTACGGATTAGAGTTCCAAGCATCAGTATAAACCCATGCTCGGCATACAGATTGCAGCAACACACAGTTATATTACATATGCATTTCCTGGTTAGCACTAACTGTTAAGAGGGTGGCATAACAGTATTAATATAAATCTTCTTTTTCATTCTTTCTTTTTTACAGTTTTGCTAAAAGTTCTTACTATTGGCATATTAAAAAAAAAAAAAACTCTTGGGGGTGCGGAGCCAAGATGGTGACTAGCACACACAGTTTCCGAGCTGTGGAAGAGATAAAGTTCTGAGTTGATGAGTGGAAGAACTTCTGAAGCCAGGGAAACAACGGAGAGACTTTCTAAACAACAGGGAACATCGCAGGAGGTGAAAACCTTGGTCTATGGTCACCCAGGGACTTGTTTGGGGAAGGTGAGAAACGATCCTTTGATCTCTCGGCACTCCCCTCCCCCAGACCTCCTTCCTCCTCAGCACAGCGGACTTTCTCAGCACAGACCTAACTGCCTGGGGCCTGCAGCCACTGAGGCAGAGCCCCAAGCCCTTTATCGGCAAAGGCCAGCAGTACTGTGTCTCGGAACCCCAGATTCACGCGCGGCGACTGCACCATCCTCCCAGGGCCCGAGTCTGCTAGACGCCATACTAGCTCCGCAGGAGCGCCATCACTGACAGTACGGCCCGCCCAATCCCACAGTGACAGAGAATACGCTATATACTCACCAAAACCAGACAGAAACGCCATACAAGCTAGACACACCAGGCGCTGGGTCTCCGAAGCTTGGAGAGCACAGTGAAGAGACCCCAGGACTTCCCAGAAAGCATCTGGACTAGCAACCCAGGCTCCAGTTACAGCAGGACTTTCTAACCTGGCGGCGGAGCAGCACTGAGCTGGCGGGGCACATCAGCCCTCCAGTTTAAGAATAACCAGGGCCAAACCAGAGAACAGAAAGGCTGGTTACCCCGATTCCTACTGACGTGACCACCCTGAAATCTCCACCTGCAGTAAGACCTCATAACCTGGCAGTGACAACAGCACGGAACTGGCAGAGCACATCAAAGAAGCAGGGCCAAACCAGAGAGCAGAGAGCCCAGATACCCCGATCTCTGCCAAGTGACCTGCCTGTAACTGAGTGAACCCTTGAGAATCTGCAGCTCCACTGATCCTGGGTCCTTCTAAAACAGAAGCCAGGCATCGAACCCCCTCCCACCCATATACCCACTTTGGGAAACAGAGGGGCACTTGGAACATTGAAGTTCCTGCTCTGTGGGTCTATTTGAGGAGTTAAGGCAGTTAATGCCAGAAATTGCACTGCGATCATCACTAGCGCCTGCGATCATCACTAGCGCCTGCGACATATACATTGCAGAGCCCCTCCCACACACTCAAGGGTTCAACATAAGCCATCACACAGTCCCTCGAGACACACGTCCACTCCCACTTACACACACACACACACGTATACACACGCACACACGCTTGCATTTGCCTCTGTTTGCGCCTGCGTACTTTCCTCCCACAGGTACAGCTAGTCCTCAGCACACGATAAGGACACGGGACCTCTCTCAACCTCCTGAAGAATTCTCCAGACTCAAGAGAGAGACAGTACCAGTCTGATCGGCAGAATCCAAAAACAAACAGGGAAGGTTTCAGATAAGCCAATGGCCAGGGGTAGGCGAAAGAACACTTCCAACATAAATCAGGACATCATGACTTCACCAGCAAACCCCAAAATTGATGGATACTCCAATTCATCATAAGCACAGGAAAATGACCTTAAAGACATGCTTGCTCAATTATTTGAGGCTCATAAGGAGGAAATGAACAAATCTTTCAAAGAGTTGGCCAGTCAATTGGAGGTAAAGAAAGAAGAAATAGACAAAACCCTTAAAGAAACACAGGCAAACATAGCCAAACAAATAGAGGCACGAGTAGAGAAAAAATTAGTGCCATACAAAAAGGAAATGAACAAAGAAATAGAGTCCATCATAGAGAGACAGGAATCCAAATTCAAACACATGAAAGAAATAGTGCAAGGCATGAAAACAGAATTAGAATCAATAAAGAAAACACAAAATGAGAAAACTCTTGAGCTGGAGAACTTGGAGAAAAGATCAGGAACCACAGAAGTAAGCACCACCAACAGAATACAAGATATGGAAGAGAGAATCTCTGGAGCTGAAGACACACTTGCAGAAATTGATACTTCTCTCAAAGAAAAAGTAAAATCAGAAAAGTTCCAATCACAAAATATCCAAGAAATCAAGGATGCTATGAAAAGACAAAAATCTAAGAATAATAGGAATTGATGAAAAAGAAGACACCAGGCTCCAAGGTCCAGAAAATATTTTCAAGAAAATCATAGAAGAAAATTTTCCCAACTTAAAAAAAGAGATGTCCATAAATATACAAGAGGCCTACAGAACACCAAATAGACTAGACCAGAAAAGAAACACATCACGTCACATCATAGTCAAAACACTAAATCTACAGAACAAAGAAAAGATATTAAAAGCAGCAAGGGAAAAAGGCCAAGTAACATATGAAGGTAGACCTATCAGAATCACACCAGACTTCTCATCAGAAACTATGAAAGCCAGAAGGGCCTGGGCAAGCATCATGGAGATTCTAAGAGATCACAAATGTCAACCCAGACTACTATACCCTGCAAAGCTTTCAATTAACATAGATGGAGAAAACAAAATATTCCATGACAAAACTAAACTTACTCAATATCTATACAGCAAACCAACCCTACAGAAGATACTAGAAGGAAAACTCCAATCCAACGAAAACGAATTCACCAAGAAAACAGGGCATACAGATAATATCCCAACAAAAATGAAAGGAAAACAAACAATGAAACAGGATAACATCACCGACTCGATTACAACATGAACTAACATGCATTGGTCACTATTATCTATCAATATTAATGGACTCAACTCACCAATAAAAAGACACAGGCTAACAGAATGGTTACGGAAACAGGACCCAACATTCTGTTGCATCCAAGAAACACACCTATGCAACAAAGATAAACACTACCTCAGAGTAAAGGGCTGGAAAAATGTTTTTCAAGCAAATGGTTCCAGAAAACAAGCTGGAGTAGCCATCCTAATATCTAATAAAATAGACTTTCATCCGAAGTTAATCAAAAAAGATAAGGAGGGCCACTATATTCTCATCAAAGGAAAAATCCAACAAGAGAACATCACAATTTTGAATATCTATGCCCCAAATACAAGAGCACCTACATTCGTAAATGAAACAATATTAAAGTTAAATCATACATTGATCCTAATACCTTAATAGTGGGAGACTTCAACACCCCACTCTCATCAAGGGACAGATCAACCAGACAGACACCAAATAGGGAAATAAAAGCACTCACAGAATCCCTAAATCAAATGGATCTAATAGACGTCTACAGATCTTTTCACCCAAACTCAAAAGAGTACACCTTCTTTTCAGCACCACATGGAACCTTCTCCAAAATAGACCATATAGTTGGTCACAAAACAAGCCTCAACAGATACAAAAGGATTGAAATAATCCCTTGTATACTATTTGACCACCATGGACTAAAGCTGGACATCAACAACAACAGAAACAACAAAAAGCCGACACACACATGGAAACTGAACAACTTACTACTCAATGACAGCTGGGTCAAGGAAGAAATAAAGAAAGAAATTAAAGACTTTCTAGAATTCAATGAAAATGAAGTCACAACATACCCAAATTTATGGGACACATTGAAAGCAGTGCTCAGAGGAAAATTTATAGCACTAAGTGCCTACAAGAAGAAATCTGTAACATCACATACAAACAACTTAATGGCCCAACTGAAAAACCTAGAAAAAAAAGAAACAGATACACCCAAGAGGAGGAGAAGGCTGGAAATAATCAAACTAAGGGCAGAAATCAATCAATTAGAAACAAATAAAATTATCCAAAGAATCAATGAAACAAAAAGCTGGTTCTTTGAGAAAATCAACAAGATAGACAAACCCTTAGCCAAACTAACTAAAAAGCAGAGAGAAACCATACAAATCAGCAAAATCAGAAAGGAAAATGGGGACATAACTACAGACACTGAGGAAATCCAAACGATTATTAGGTCATACTACAAAAGCCTATATGCCACAAAATTTGAAAATCTAAATGAAATGGATAACTTTCTTGACAGATTCCATCTACCAAAATTAAGTCAAGATCAGGTAGAAAGACTGAATAGCCCTATATCTCCCAAGGAAATTGAAGCAGTCATTAACAGTCTCCCCTCCAAAAAAAGCCCTGGACCAGATGGCTTCAGCGCAGAATTCTACAAGACCTTCAAAGAAGTACTAACACCAATTCTCCTCAAACTATTCCACAAAATAGAAATAGAAGGAACACTACCAAACTCATTCTATGAAGCCATAGTCACTTTGATACCTAAACCACACAAAGATCCTCAAAAAAAAGAGAACTTCAGACCTATCTCTCTTATGACCATTGATGCAAAAATACTCAATAAAATACTTGCAAACCGAATCCAAGAACACATCAAAGATATCATCCACCATGACCAAGTAGGCTTCATCCCAGGAATGCAAGGGTAGTTCAACATATGGAAATCCATCAATGTAATCCACCACATAAACAAAATGAAGGAGAAAAACCACATGATCATCTCCTTAGATGCTGAAAAAGCATTTGACAAAGTCCAACACCCATTTATGTTTAAAGTCTTGGAGAGATCAGGGATACAAGGCACATACCTAAAGATAGTAAAGGCAATATACAGCAAGCCTATAGCCAACATCAAACTCAATGGAGAGAAACTTAAATCAATCCCACTGAAATCAGGGACAAGACAAAGCTGCCCACTCTCTCCATATCTCTTTAACATTGTACTTGAAGTCCTAGCCAGAGCAATAAGACAACTAAAAAAGATCAAGGGGATACAAATCGGAAAGGAAGAGGTCAAAGTGTCACTATTTGCAGATGATATGATAGTATACATGAGCGACCCCAAAGATTCAACTAGAGAACTTCTTCAGCTGATAAACACCTTCAGCAAAGTGGCAGGATACAAAATCAACTCAAAAAAATCAGAAGCCCTCTTGTATATCAAAGACAAAAAGGCTGAGAAAGAAATTAGGGAAACAACACCCTTCACAATAGCCACTAATAACATAAAGTACCTTGGTGTGACTCTAACCAAGCAAGTGAAAGACCTGTTTGAGAAAAACTTCAAGTCTTTGAAGAAAGAAATTGAAGAAGATCTCAGAAGATGGAAAGATATCCCGTGCTCATGGATTGGTAGGATTAACATTGTGAAAATGGCCATCCTGCCAAAAGCAATCTACAGATTCAATGCAATTTCCATCAAAATACCAACTCAATTCTTTACAGACCTTGAAAAAAAGATTCTCAGCTTCATATGGAGAAACAAAACACCCAGAATCTCCAAAACGATCCTGTACAACAACAGATCATCTGTAGGTATCTCCATTCCCGATCTCAAGCTGTACTACAGGGCAACAGTAATAAAAACTGCATGGTATTGGCATAGAAACAGAAAGGAGGATCAATGGAATCGCATAGAAAACCCAGAAATAAACCCACACACCTATGAATACTCAATATTTGACAAAGAAGCCAAATCCATTCAATGGAAAAAAGACAGCATCTTCAACAAATGGTGTTGGACCAACTGGATGTCTACATGCAGAAAAATGAAAATAGATCCATATTTATCACCCTGCACAAAACTAAAGTCCAAGTGGATCAAGGACCTCAACATAAAACCAGATACTCTAAATCAGTTGGAAAAAAAAGTGGGGAACAGCCTAGAACTCATTGGCACAGGAGACAACTTCCTGAACAGAACACCAACAGCACAGGCTCTAAGAGCAACAATCAATAAATGGGACCTCATGAAACTGAAAAGCTTCTGTAAAGCAAAAGACACTGTCATCAAAACAAATAGACAGCCTACAGATTGGGAAAGAATCTTCACCAACCCTTTATCTGACAGAGGGCTAATATCCAATATATATAAAGAACTAAAGAAGCAGAAAAGCAACAAACCAAGTAATCCACTTAAAAAATGGGGAACAGAGCTAAACAGAGAATTCTCGAAAGAGGAACATCGAATGGCAGAGAAACACTTAAAGAAATGCTCAACCTCATTAGCCATTAGGGAAATGCAAATCAAAACGACCCTGAGATTTCACCTTATACCCATCAGAATGGCCAAGATGAAAAACTCAAGTGATAGCACATGCTGGAGAGGTTGTGGAGAAAGGGGAACCCTCCTCCATTGCTGGTGGGAATGTAAACTGGTTGAACCACTTTGGAAGTCAATCTGGCGCTTTCTCAGACAACTAGGAGTAGTGCTACCTCAAGACCCAGCTATACCACTCCTAGGTATATACCCAAAATTTGCTCAAGTACACAACAAGGACATTTGTTCAACCATGTTCATAGCAGCTTTATTTGTAATAGCCAGAACTTGGAAACAACCCAGATGTCCATCAACAGAGGAATGGATACAGAAATTGTGGTATTTTTACACAATGGAATACTACTCAGCAATCAAAAAGGAGGAAATCATGAAATTTGCAGGCAAGTGGTGGGATCTAGAAAAGATCATTCTGAGTGAAGTATCCCAGAAGGAGAAAGACAAACATGGTATATACTCGCTTATATAGACCTACAAGATATGATAAACATAATGAAATCTACACACCTAAAGAAGACAATCAAGAAAGTGGACACAGGCGAAGGTGATTAATCCTCATTTAGAAAGACAAATGGGATGTGCATAGAACTTATGACAGGAGTCTACCACAAAAGGCATCTGAAAGACTCTACCTAGCAGTGTTTCAAAGCAGACACTAAGACTCATAACCAAACCCTCGGCAGAGTGCAGGGAATCATATGAAAGAAGGGAAGTTAGTATGATATGGAAAGGATAGGAGCTCTACAAGGACCAAATATATCTGGGCACAGGGTCTTTTCTGAGACTGACACTCAACCAAGGACCATCTATGGATATAACCTAGAACTTCTGCTCGGATGTGGCCCGTGGTAGCTCAGTAACCAAGTAGTTTTCCAAAGTAAGGGGAACACGGACTATTTCTAACAGGATCTCAAGGGCAGGCTCTTTGACCCCCCACCCCCACCCCAGGGGAGGAGCAGTTTTGTTAGGCCACAGAGGAGGACTTTGCAGCCAGCCCTGAAGATACCTGATAAAACAGGGTCAGATGAAAGGGGAGGAGGTCCTCCCCTAACAGTGGACTTGGAAAGGGGCAGGGAGGAGACCAGGGAGGGAGTGTGGGGTTGGGGAGGGAATGAGGGAGCGGGATACAGCTGGGACACAGAGTTAACAAAATGTAACTAAAAAGAAAAATAAAATAAAATAAAAACCTTTTTTATTTACATTTTTATATCTCTTTCTCCCTACTCCACCCCAATACCTTCCAACATCCCAACATCAGGTAGGAGTGAGAAAGGGTTAGTGGGAGAGTGAGTAGAGTTCTCTTAGCTGCGTCCTACTGGTTAAGGTCATTGGGTCTCTTAGAGCCAGTCTCATTTCAGGAGTTCTCCAGCTGCTGTCTCACAACAGCAACTGGGAGCCGAAGGGGAAGCAGTAGAAGCCTTTGTTTTTTTCTTAGAGCCCTCACTCTCTTGGCTTTGGGATTTATTCTCTCTCCAAAGTCCTCAGATTTGAACTGTATGTAGCTGGCAAAGAGCTCTTCTCAGAGCCAGCATGAGCAAATAGTCTGCTGCTGTGGACCATCTGAATCAGTCCCACATCCCACACCTTGGATCAAATAAAAAACATGTTTATATCCACAACTTATTATGAAGTCTAACCTAGTAAAAAACTCTTTATACACCCCAGAACCAGAATATGTGCTGATCCTCCTGCCTCAGCCTACCAAATGTTCTGATTACAAGGCACTACAGCTGGCTTCACAATATCATTGCTCCATGGAATTAACTACTGTTCTTTGGAAGAGTAAGAGATTGATTAGTAGGCTGAAAAACTAAGTTCCAAAAGAACCTGAATTATCTAATTTGCTGGTAAATAAACAACCTAAGTGCATGGCAAGAGACGTAGAAGCAAAATAATGAAGTGGTTCTTTTGCACTTTGAACCTCAACATTGAATAAATAATGGGGTGGTGGATTTAACCTGTTATAAAATACAAACCCACAAGTCTGTACTGGAATATGTAAATTATTGAATGTGGTATTAAATAGAATATAAAAGTAAAACTCTTGTCATAACTCAAAATGACAGGAGAAATTCTAACAAAATTAGTTTCTGAGATATATCAGATGCAGATGGATAAGGTATTTAGTCTATGCCTACCAGTGAAAAACTTGCAGTTTGATCCTGCAAGTTGTACATAATTTGGAGAATAAGCCTCCTTGAGATACAAATAATTGCCAGAGAGTGATACACCTGCAAAAGACAGGCTAGTGATATTTCTTGAAGTAAACAAATGCCTCACTAGCAAGTATAGAACTTATTTTAACTCCATGCCATATTCTCAACTGATTCTTGTTTGTTCTATGAAAATCATTGATTGATTGATAGGAATCCTTTATTATAGTACAAGCTTTATTTTTCTCAAGTTAATATATGATATATATTAAATTATACATTATATGTATTATGTACTATTTATGTACTTTACACACATAGTTTATATGTTGTTTACATTGTTACCTATAAAATTATCATTTTGCCATATTGCATATCCATATAATTCATCTAAATGGATACATGAAGTAAGGTACATTTTTAAAAGAATTTCAGTCACTTACTAGGAAGTTCAGTAACTTACAAATTGTTATTTTTAAAGTTAATCACCCATATTCTGCTTTGGAAATTTCTCAAGTCACTTTTTTATTTTGAATTTACATTTCTAAAAAAGACATACTCTCTGCAAGTGTGCATGTGTATAAACTGTTTTATGTATGTACATACATATGTTTGTATGCACATATGTACATTTGAATATGTTTGTACCTTTTTTCAAGTGTAACCTTGAATCATTGGTGTCAAGCTGGAAATATATGACACCTTACTCTATATTTAGCTAGCATCTAATATTGTGACAACTACATTTTATTTGACAAAATGCCTGTGTGGTTGTGTCCTTTTTATAATTGGAACGACTTTAACCTGGAGATCATTTTTCATCGCCTGTGAGAAAGCAGTGCCAGGTACCTTACATCCTGCCTGACTAGTCACAACTCCTGCTTCTGTGAACATCAGACACTTATATGACAGCTAAAGGGAGCAGAATTTTTTTTCCATGTGTAAATGACCACTACCATGTACTCAACATGGACCGTACGAAATCATCTATTGTTCCATTCAGCCCTCAAACTAATTTTGCCAATGTGTTTTAATCTTCTGAAATCTTATTCTCTGGCTCATTCTGTCTTCATCTGTGTCTAGCTTGTTCTCTCTGCAACCTGACTCTGTAAAACTTTCCCAGTAATCAACTCTCAGTTTAAAAAAACAAAAAACAAAAACAAGCAAACAAATAAACAAAACAAAACACTTTTTCCTCCTCCCTGTGCTGGTCTTAGGTAGCCTTTTTTCTGCCTGTTTTCTTGAGAGTTGAGCTTATCCTTTCTCTGACTCATTCTGTCAAATCTTGCTCTGCTTTGTCATTTTGTCTGCCCCTCAATTCAATTGCACTTTCAAATATTGCTGCTTCCTTCCATAAACTAAACTTACCTTCATTGTTAGGGATCAATCATGTATAATAAGGAAGTTTCTGGATTCTAGCCGGATCATCTTGTAATTCAGAGTATATCTGCATTCCAGATAGATCATATCTACCAAGTTCTTTGGTTGTGATTCTTTGACAGAGCATCCATGTTGCTGGAATAAAATTCCTTTTCAGTGTCCTTGGGTATATTCCCAGGAGTGCTATAGTTGGGTCTTGAGGTGGATTCATTCCCCATTTACTGAGAAACTATATTGATTTCCAAAGTGGTTGTACAAGTTAACACTCACACCAGCTTGAGCTGTCACTTGTGTTATTGATCTTAGCCATTCTGACAGGTATAAGATGAAATAACAAAGTAGTTTTGATTTTCATTTTCCTTATGCCTGAGGATGTTGAACATTTTTTAATTGTTTCTCAACCATTTGTGATTCCACTGCTGAGAATTTTTTGTTTAGATCTTTACCCATTCTTTCATTGGAATATTTACTTTGTTTATGCCTATTTCTTGAATTCTTTACCTAACTTGGATATTAGCCTTTTGTCAGACCTCGAGTTAGTGAAAATCTTTTTCATTTCTGTAGGCTGCCATTTTATCCTACTGACCCTGTTCTTTGTGTTACAGACATTTTCAGGTTCAAGAGGGACTGAGGTATTGGTGTTCTGTTCAGTACCAATGTTTCCAAGGATATTCTCTACTTTCTCTTTTATCATGTTCAGTGTATCTCATTTTATGTTCAGGTCATTGATCCATTTTTACTTGAGTATTATACAGGGTGATAATATGGATCTATTTTCTTTCTTCTGCATGCCAGCAGCCACATAGATCAACCCTAGTTGTTGAGATGCTTTTTTTCTCCATTGTATAAGTCTAGCTGCTTTATCAAAAATCAAATGTCTATAAGCATGTGGATTTATCTGGGGCTTTGATTTAATTCCATTGATGAGCTTATCTGTTTTTATGCCAATACCATGCAGGTTTTGTTAGTTTAGCTCTGTAGCAGGGATGGTGAAATCAGGGATGGTGATACCTCCAGAAATGTTTTATTCTATGAGATTTTTTGTTTAAGTATCCTAGGATTTTTGTTATTGTTGTTTCATTTTGTTTTCCTATGAAGCTGAGTATTGTTATGTCAATGTCCATAAAAAAATCTGTTGTAATTCTGATGCTGATTGAGTGGCAAGTTAATCTTTTATGCACCCATTTCACTCACAGGTTTTATCAGCTATAAGAGTCGCTGGTTGTTGACTATTTAGCTGATCTGTGCAAATCTTGTCTGCTGGATTTAGAATCTAAGGACCTGTATGACAAAACTTCAAGAACTGCTTTTTTGAAGAAGAAAATCTATTTGATGTTCTGTAAGATTGGTGTATCTTTACAGGCACGTCCTCATTAAAGTCAGGAAAAAAATTATTTTATGATTTTGTTAAAAGTATTTTCTGGATCTTTAAACTGGGATTTTCTTCTTCTATTCCCATTATTTTTGTTTGGTCTTTTCATAGTGTCCCATATTTCCTGGAAATTTTGTGTCAGGAATTGTGTAGATTTAATATTTTTGATATATCTGTCAGTGTCTTCAATTGTATCTTCTGTATCTCTCTTCCATCTCTTTAATTCTGTTGGAGATGCTTGCTTTGGTAGTTCTTGTTCACTTACCTAGATTTTTCATTTTCAGAATTTCTTCAGTTTTTTTTTTGTTGTTGTTATTGTTATAGTTTGTTTGTTTCTATTTACATTATCAGGTCTCGAAACATTTTATGCATTTCTTTCTCATGTTTAATTGTATTATCTTATATGTCTTTGAGGGATTTATTCATTTTATCCTATTGTTTATTTGTATTTTCCTGAATTCCTTTAAAGAATTTATTCATTTTCTCTTTAAGCGCCTTTAACATATTCATAAATTTGGTTTTAAGATCATTATTTCGGCTGTACTGGAAAATTCATTGTTTGTTGTCATAGGATATGTGGGCTCTGGTAGGACCCCGTTTCCTTGGCTGTTGACTATGTTCTTATGCTCTCCTCTAGTCATTTGACTTTGGGGTAATTATAGTTTTTGGTGCTGAGTTTGGTGCTGAGATTGCCCTGTGGTTCTGGTGACATGGGAGTCCTTGGGTCCTGTACGGTGTCTCTGATGGGTTTTTTTGGTGCCCTGTGTGCTCTCTGGGGTTTGGGATACCAGGATTACCTCTGGGTCCTGGCATGGCCTGTGGTAGAGCTGGAGGTTGAGGGGTTCTGAGTACTTATTTGGCCTCTGGGTTTCTGGATATTTGTATCCTTTTTGGGTTCCAGGAACCGGTGTTGCCTCTGGTAGAGCAGAAGATTTATGGAGCTTCTGGTGTCTGTGAGGTCTCTGGTAGGTCTGGTGTCTTCTGCCAGTGTTGTGGGCTGCAATATGGATATGAGGGAGGAGGAGATACTAGGGAAGCTGGGAAGACTCAAAGGAATGTTGTGGACTCTGTGAAGCATCTTACCTAGAGTTCTGAATATAGATGTGGCCTCCAGTAGAGCAGGGGAAGTCTGCCAGATTTGTGGGTACAGAAATGGAGAAAAGGAGAGGAGGTGCTGTGGTAGAAGGTGAGCAGGCGCTAAGGAGTGTTGATGGACTCTACGCAGGGTCTTACTTGGGGTATAAGTCTGAGAGTGGTCACTTCTTGAGCAACGGACTTACTTCTCTAGCATTATGAGACAAGACACAGAGATGAGGGAAGCGGTGTTGTTAGGGTAGATATTCTTAATTACTCTTTGGTGCTTATTTAATTAATGGCTTAATACCATAAATCAAGATAATAATTTCTAGGCTTATGTCATAATATTGATTGACATATTCAGCAATACATACATACATACACACTCACACATACAAATATATACAAATACTTGTAAATATATGTTTTTCTAACTACATTTATAATGTCTTCTTAATCATATCTAACCTCGTCCTTATCTTCAAGTTACTAATTATTTAGCCTGTGACATACCAGTAGATCTTAACTACCACAATTAAGTGAATAACCACAGTGAATTTAAGTTGACGAAGCATAAATTCATAGTGTTATATTACAGAAATACACATATAAATCATGCTTCTTAACATGTACAATGTATCTTACAATTTAAAATTTTAGCTACTTTTCTCTCATTACATATTCATTTTTGAATTTTCTGAATGAAATATATGTATATTATTCAGTCATATTTTTCACATTTTATCATTGTAATATTCTAAAATAAGTTTACATTTCTTTCAAATACAAATTATGAATCTCCCTTAGATAACATTATGTTTCTGTTGTTTGCTGAATAATGTGCATGCTAGTTTTAAAATGACATCTAGAAATTTTTAGAATAATCGACCAGATTTTAAAATATTTAAAGGAGGCAACTGTACGCTTCTGCAAGTGATTAAAAAAAAAGTACCTGGTGTGCATCAGGCAAGTACTGTGCACTGAGAAGCATCTCCTCTCTATAAGTGATGGAACAGAACTTCTGAATACTTAGAAAACTTCATCCATTTCCTTATTCATCTCACACAAAACTTTAGACAAAATATATTCTAATGGACAGAATGATTATCAATCTTGACACCCATAAAAGATTATTGTGTGAAAGCAACTGTGTGTTCAGTAATATTATAGGAAAACAGGTGGTGGTTAATTTTGATGGTGTGAAATGTTCAGTATCTTTTAAATGCTGACAAAAGCAAACAGCTTGTCTCTTATCATCTTCAGTCATTCAGCAAAATTAATTGCATTTCTGCATGACGGATTGCTGCATTCCTTTTATTTATCTAAAAGAAGAGTTTGCCGTATAGTTAATTTGACTTTGAAAATGCTTTTGACATGTGTATAGTGAAAATTTACTGTCACACTAGTACGTTACTATCCGTGTCTGGGACATAATTACAGTCATAATGGATAACATGGAAGGCTTTCGCTCTCCTACAGTGCATTTGTTTATTTGCCTTAGTGGAATGAAGACAGTCTCTGAGTTTTACACTGTCACATATCTATAGTGATGCAAGAGGGAAGAGGGTTTATGAAACGAGAAAGAATGTAAGTTTCAAATTAGATTTCTTCAAGTTTTTGGTGAACCAATATTTAATTAGGTCATAACACTTGCCCGATCCTGCTACTTTGTATACATATAGTGCAGGATGATGCCAGTAGATATTATTATACATATTTAATGTTAAAATTCATGAATTAACAGTGCTAAATCATTTCTTGGAGTAATCAAAATAATGAATGTGCCTTTTCAAACCTTAGAATGAAAAATTCATGAAATTTAATGAAGAAAATACCAGATAATAGGTCAAAGTCAACATTTTACCAAAAAAATATACTGAAGTGGCCAAGTAAGAAAAAGTGTTTGAATAAAATGCTTGAGCTCTAGAATATATTCATATAGGTTTTCACATCAGCTGGGGATCGTACAATTTCACACTTTTAACAGTCTTTGGATTTAATTTTCTTCAGCTGCTTGGTTGCCAGAGATTCCAAATATTCATCAGGTTTTAAGATGTGTATAAAAGGGAAGTTTTTGCCAATGTACTGTAGAACTAGGAATCTGTTTCTGCCCACCTATTCCAAAATTTATATTTGTATTCTTTCAAAAATGTCATTTTAAAACTGACTTCATAGAGGAAAAATCGATGCTAGTTTCTTTCTGCGAACGGTAATTCATCTCATATTTAAATCCTACAAAATAAGATCTTAAGGTGTGTGTGGAAAATACTTAAGTTGTGGGTGAACTTTATTTTATTGGATTACTCAGTGATTAATTGGCCTAAAAACTTTTGTTGCTTTGGCTAGAATAAAAAGTGCCTTTGCAGGGCTGCATTCATTATATTTGTAAGCAATTTACATTTAAAGTGATAATAGTGGTGGCACCTTCAACAGTCATCAAGTGGGTAATACGCCATGTAATGTGTGCTAAGAACTCTGCATGCTGCATGCCATCTAATCCTCTCAGTTACTACATGTGATGAACCTGAAGTGCTGAGCAGTCAACCAATTTAATGGAACCCTCACAGCTAGATGCGGCTTAGTCGAAATGTGGAGGAGACTTCTCTAAGCGCAAAACATATTTTCAGCTCTTTCATTATTAGCTAATATTGAATTGTAAATATTTGTAAAATAAATATAGCAAAACTTATTGAGCTAAAGTAAAAAAATGGATATGACTGATATCATTTTTCGAAAAGATTGTTTTGTGTAAAATTTGCACAATGAATTTATCAAGATGCAATCTTGGAAGCCATGCAAGAGACGTTTCTTAAAGTATAATGTTAATGCACTTCAAAATTAGGCATTAGGCATTTTGTCACATAAATTTCAAATTGTGTGCATTTATTTTCAATTTCATGTAATAATTTTGTTTAAAAAAATGTTAAATAAAACTACTTTGCGATTTCATCTTACTCAAGTCAGAGAGTGTAGCAAGAAAACAGCTACCAGCAAATGTCAGTGATTATATGGGGTAAAGAGAACCCTCATTTAGTGTTGATGGGATATAGGTGCAGTCATTCTAGAGCCCAGTGAGGTGGATTTTCAAAGAGGTAAAAATGAAATTACATATGCTCCAGCGATATAATTCTTTGGCATATAAATATATGTTCAAAAGCCTTGATATTCTGCTCCACCGATACTTGTTCAATCATGTTCATTGTTACCTGTTCACAATAGGAAGGAAATAGAAAAATCCTCAATGTACCTCAGCTGATGAATGGATAAGGAAAACATAGCATATACACAAAATGAAATCTTATTCATATGTAAAGAAATAGATTACATGGTTTTCAGGTTAAATGGATGAAATCAGAATAAATTATACTGAGTGAGACTATGCAGACCCAGAATACAAGAAATTCTGCATGTTCTTTTTCATTGTTAGTCTTGCCACAAATTTTTAGATTTGAGTTTATAAACTGATGTGACTGGACAACAAAGGAGAATGGGATGAAGGAAAGAAGGGGAAGGAGGAGACTAGGACATAGATCTTATGAAGGAAGACCACTAAAATCTGTGCATCTAAAGAAACTAAGCAAGAGAGAGGACCCTGACTAAAATGTTCAATCCCCATCCTGAAAGGCAAAGAGGATGGACATCAGAAGAAGAAGAAAACAGGAAACAACCTAGGAACCTGCTACAGAGGGCCTCTGAAAGCCAGAAGAAGAAAACAGGAAACAAACTAGGAACCTACCACAGAGGGCCTCTGAAAGCCTCTGCCCTGCAGACTATCAAAGCAGATGCTGAGCCTGATGGCCAACTGTTGGGCAGAGTGAATGGAATTTTATGTAAGAAGTAGGAAATAGTAAGAGCTGGAGAGGACAGCAACAGAACAAGAAAATTTGAACACAGGGAACTTCCCAGAGACTCATACTCCAACCAAGGACTATTCATGGAGATAACTTAGAACCCCTGCACAGATGTAGCCCATGGAAGTTCAGTGTCCAAGTGGGTTACATAGTAATGGGAATAGGGACTGCCTCTGACATAATATGATTGGCCTGCTGTTTGATCACCTCCCCCTGAGGGGGGAGCAGCCTTACCAGGCCACAGAAGAGGACAATGCAGCCACTTTTGGTGAGAACTGATAGACTAAGATCAGAAAGGAGAGGAGAACCTCCCCTATCAGTGGACTTGGGGAGTGGCATGCATGCAGAAAGGGGAGGGAGGGTGGGATCGGGAGGGGAGGAGGGAGGGGCTTATGGGGGAATACAAAATGAATAAAGTATAATTAATAAAAAATAAAAAATGTTAAAAAAATTAAAAAGGTTTCTGTAACTAGGGAGGGATGAAAATGACAATACAGAGGGAGAAATAGTAAAGAAAGAGAATTGACACTAAATATATTTGAAAAATATATAAACTTTATAAGCTTACTTTAAAATGCATATAGTATATTAAGAAAACAACTAACTTAACCAAGTACCATGCATGGAGATAACCTAGAACCCCTGCACAGATGTAGCCCATGACAATTCAGTCTCCAAGTGAGTTCCATAGTAATAGGAACAGGGACTGTCTCTGACATGAACTCATTGGCCTTCTCTTTGATCACCTCCCCCTGAGGGGGGAGCAGACTTACCAGGCCATAAAGGAAGACAGTGCAGACACTCCTGATGAGATCTGATAGACTAGGGTCAGAAGGAAGGAAAAGAAGACCTCCTCTGGCAGTGGACTTGGGGAGGGACATGGGTGGAAAAGGGTGAGAAAGGGAGGGATTGGGAGGGGAGGAGGGAGGGAACTACAGCGGGGATACAAAGTAAATAAAGTGTAATTAATAAAAAAAAATATTTTAAAAAGTGAAAAAAAAAAACAACTAACAACAAATGCTACAGAGGATGTAGAAAAACTTATTCTTTGTGTGGTGAGGAAACTAGCCCAGATGCTTTAGAAAACAGTATGGAGAATCCCACAAATATAGAAATAAATCAACCTTATGACCCAACTACACTACTGATTAGCATATTTTCAAAGTACTTTATATCTTAATACACAGTCATTTTTATTAATTATTGTTCTATTCAGAATACCTGGGAAATACAAATAATCCAAATATTCTTCATTTGTAGAATGGATAATGGAAATATAGTATATATTTTATATGGAATACTCTTCCACTACAAAAAAAATGAAATTGTGAAACTTAAATGAATGTATGCTTATGAGTGAGGTAGGTAACCCAGACTCATTAAGACAAAAGACACATGTTCTTTCTAGTCTGAGGTTTCCTTCTTCAAATCTTCAGATGTGAGTATATAACACGAGATCACTACAGAAACCAGGGAGATGAAAGGAATCATTGTGGGAGGGGAGAAGAAGAACAAGAGAGGGGGATAGCAGAATTCAATTAACCTCAAGGAAAAACTTGGGCAAACAAAGGGATGCTTTGCAATGGGAGGAGCAAGAAGATAAATAGAGAATAAAGCAGGACTAGGGGAAAATATCACCCAAACACATTTAAATTGAATTATGAAGCAAATGGTGATAAGACTCCATGAAAGTGCCACAACTGTCTAGCAAAATCTCTTCAAATTATTGCCTAGAGAGTACAAGACAATTCCTAAACAATATAGGACATTGTTATTGCCTTTGATTTCCTCCTAAGACTTGAGGCCAATAGCTAGAACTATGCTGAAGCCTCCTATCTGAGAAGAAGCTGTATAGTATCAGAAAGTGGAATATAAGGTGGCAAGAGAGAAAAGTAATCAATAATCCTACCCTCCTGTGCAGTACTATAACTACAACGACTAACCAGACAATTCCTCTCCAATGATATAGTATTGACCTACATATGCTGGGTATATCCAGTGGCTATGTCACTGGACATAAGTCCTGCTAAGTAGAAGCAAATTTATTCCCAGTACAGTAAGCCTAGTTAACTACCTGTGGTTCAAACATCATAGCCCTTAGAGGAGAGCCCATCTCTGTTGTTGTTGTTTTTTCAACCACTGTAAATTATAACTATATTCTAAATCATTATGCCCATGGATACGTGTAGCTTAACCATCATCAAAGGTTCTTTTTGCAGCAGGAATCATTGGAGACATAAACAAATGATTAAAATTTGGTTAATTAAAAAAAAGTGGGGTGCTCAACAACACTTTCATATCTATAACAAAATCCTTATACCTAAGAATCTGGAAACATCATAGAAGAGGGAAAATCAAGATTATAAGAGCCAGAGATCCAGGAAATTTGCTTCAAAACAATGCATTCTATATGTGAGAAGGAACTACATATATGAAATCCTAACATGGTTGCTTAGGTAATTCTTGCACCATGGCAAAAAAAGCTAACATCTCAACATTGAAAGGGCAAAATTTCACAAGGCCCCACACTTAGATGAAGAGCTACAGGTAATTAATGACTACTTAAAAGAGAGAATATCAGTCATTTTCAGGGATGTGGACCATATGTTAACCACTTAGGTTAACCCTAAGTACATATGCATGAGAGTAATACTAAATACAGTAAGAGAGAGAGAGAGAGAGAGAGAGAGAATGGATTTAAAAAGAAATGAGTGAAAATATTTGGGATGCAGTTCTCCTTAAGGTCAGTTTCATTTGGTTGGCATATGAAAATGTTTTGAAAAACTAAGTGGCATTTTATGAGAAATAAATTTAAGCAGACAGACATGATTAAGTAAAAAGAATGGAAAGTAGTTACAGGAGCCTGTGGGATAATGGTAGTTTTATTGGAATACTGGTCAAGAGTGAGGGTTTTTAGTGTTGTGACAAGACAAAAGTATTTGATTGGGGCCTGGCTTACAGTATTAGATGTTTGGTTCATTACTGTCATAGTAAGAAGCATGGCAGCTTGCAGGCAGAAATGACTCTGGAGGAGGAAGTGGGCATCTGAGACCTCAGAGGCCACCTCCAGTGACCACTTCCTCCAAAAGGTCACATATCATCCCCGACAAGGTCACATTTCCTAATAGTTCCCCTACCAATGGGCTTACGGGAGCTATTTTCTTTCAAACCACTGAAAGAGATAAAAATAATTAAATGAAATCAAAAGCTATTCAGGTTGGATTTTAATTGGTATTACTTTGAGTAGGAGGGGTATTGAAGATTTTTCTTGATTGTGTTTTTAGCAAGAGAGAGTATCAGCTATTTATTTTTAATAAATCATATTTTATTACAATCTGCACTCATTGGCTGGAAAGCCTACTTAAATAATTTATTCCTGAGTAGTTTTCTTTCTCTGTGGTATTATCAAAGGAAATACTTATAAATATTAGAAGGGAGTGGTTTTATTTGAACATTGAAATTGAACATAAAATTTTTATTTGAGGTACATTTAGGAACTCAAGTAGAATTAAAATAACACATACTTGCATCTACAAACCGGAAATTTTTTGAAGGGTTTCTAAATTTCTAGATTAAACCTGATAGTTTTGACTAATTTTCCTACATGTAGTTTATGATACCAGGGAGAGAACATACAGTAGAGAAAATGTCATTTTATATCATTAAGTCAAATGTTGTCAAAAGTTCAATCCAATCCTGAGCTAAGAAAGAAGTTAGTTTGTTCTCCAGAGTTTTGCAAATATTGTTTTATGTATAGAAGTCAGAAAGGCTCAAAGAAGCTGATCTGCAAATGGGGCAAGGGTTTAATCAGGCATACAGATTATCTTCTGTGTCATAATCACATGTCCTTTACATCGGACCTCTATTGAGTCTCACAGTAAGTAGGATTTGAAAAATGAACTCAGGGCCTGTTCCGTCACTGAGAAGCCCACAGAGATGCTGGATGGGTCAGTTATCAGTACCAGGCAGGGCTATCCAGGAAGAAATCATATTTGTCAAGATAACTACATGCAAGCAGGCAAATTACGTATTGCAACCGTGAGTTCAGTTTTACTTTTAATTATCGGTTGTCAAGAAACAGATTGAGATTTGTTATACCATTTTTCTTACCTTCAGGATAGAATTCAAATTTTAGTCATGCATAGTCCCTAAGAGAATTTATTCTTTTTAAAAATTAGTCATACCATGATTAATTATTTATAAATCCAGAGGGTATCTAAGGTCTTGAAAAAAGGTTGCTTGTTAGAAGAAAGTCATAAACTGGAGTCCTGTGCTTTAGGGTACATATTGTCTGATGTTATAAAGGCTTTTTCCAGGCAAATTCTATAGGGCTGTGTGTCTGTTGAGAAATATCCCATTTCACTCTCTACAACAATGATACTCTTTTCTAGTAGGTGCTATGATCAACAAAGAATTAATGCATTTGCTCATTATATTATTACTCATTTCATTAATCATAAATGTTATTGGAAACTTACATGATTACTGTCCATTGATTAAGATTACCACATTTCTTTTTTTAATCACCTTCACCAGTGTCCACTTTCTTGATTATCTTCTTTAGGTGTGTAGATTTCATTATGTTTATCATATCTTATAGGTCTATATAAGCGAGTATATACCAAGTTTGTCTTTCTCCTTCTGGGATACTTCACTCAGAATGATCTTTTCTAGATCCCACCACTTGCCTGCAAATTTCATGATTTCCTCCTTTTTGATTGCTGAGTAGTATTCCATTGTGTAAAAATACCACAATTTCTGTATCCATTCCTCCGTTGATGGACATCTGGGTTGTTTCCAAGTTCTGGCTATTACAAATAAAGCTGCTATGAACATGGTTGAACAAATGTCCTTGTTGTGTACTTGAGCAAATTTTGGGTATATACCTAGGAGTGGTATAGCTGGGTCTTGAGGTAGCACTACTCCTAGTTGTCTGAGAAAGCACCAGATTGACTTCCAAAGTGGTTGAACCAGTTTACATTCCCACCAGCAATGGAGGAGGGTTCCCTTTTCTCCTCAACCTCACATTCATTTAGAATATTTTCCATATGTTATTGCTTACAAATATTAAGTAATCAATGTGTGTGTGCTGTTTTTTGAATTACACAGTTTTAAATTAATTTAATATTTTTATTATGACTAATTTTGAAAAGAAAATCAGAGATAGTTGTAAATATGTAGCTGTTGATAAATTAAAACTTAATTTTTACTAGACCTATTCAAATTTTATTTTCATTATGTAACCAGATAGGTCAATTAAATGCTTCCTGCTTCAAGATTTATCTATACAAGGAAGTATCAAAGAATACTTCAAAATATAATTTTTCAGAAAAAATTATTTTTACATTGAACATTTAAGATATAGGTGTTTTAGCCAGGAGAGGTGCATATAGTGACACAATATACAGAATAGAGTAGACATATCATTTAAGAGATGAAGGGAGCTAACAAGGAGCATTTCAGTGCTCTGCAGCTAGTCATAGCAGTGATGAGAAGACACTGTAAACAAACCCTTAGTGACCAGTGAATTAGAATACCCAGTTCAGATTCATGTTTTAATGAAGAAAATGGAGTAGAGTTTGTGTTCCTACTCTCTTCAATGTATTTATACTATCGCATGCCTCATCATCAGCTACATCTTAGTGCAAGCCAGATGTAGAAAAGCCTATGAGTACAGTAAAACCAAGGCTCTAAAGGTGGAAGATTTGTTACTGGTAATTACATAAACATACTGAGGCTTGTATATAATATATTCCTGCACAAAATAAATTATTTCTTGTCGTGTGGCTTTTCCTTAGGCTGTGTAAACATTAATTCACTGCAAAAAGAGAACTGACATCAGAACAAAGATATAGCTTCACCTTTGTCTAATTTGGTGAACCAATGGCTATGTTGGGATTACTTATGGACTCAAAGGCAAATGTACTAATGAAAGGCCACTCAAGCAGGTATGATGAGTCGTGAATCTACATCCCTGGAGTCCTCTGCCTAATAGAGCAGTTTCCTCTGAAGCATTGTCTCTGCCTACCAAATACTTACTTTTAGGGAAGGGATAGTGTAACTTGTTTTTCAAATTTTATATTTTTTCTCAGAATTGGGTTTTAACTCTGACAGACTCTACCCGGCAAGGTATCAAAGCAGATGCTGTGACTCATAGCCAAACTTTGGGCAGAGTGCAGGGAATCTTATGAAAGAAGGGTGAGACAGGAGCTCCACAAGGAGAGCAACAGAATGAAAAAGTCTGGGCACAGGGGTCTTTTCTGAGACCTTTACTCCAACCAAGGACCATGCATAGTGATAACCTGCATAGATGTAGCCCATGGCAGTTCAGTGTCCAAGTGGGTTCCCTAGTAAGGGAAACAGGGACTGCCTCTAAATCTACAATGAACTCAGTGGCTGGCTCTTTGATCACCTCCCCCCTGACTGGGGAGCAGCCCTGCCAGACCATAGAGGAAGATAATGCATCTTGTCCTCATGAGACCTGATAGGCTAGAGTCAGAGGGAAGGGGAGGAGGACCTCCCCTATCAGCGGACCTGGGGAGGGGTATGGGAGGAAATAAGGGAGGGAAGGTAAGATTGGAAGGGAACAAGGGAGGGGGTTCCAGTGGGGATAAAACTGTAATTTTTTACAGTTTTACAAAGTGAATAAACTGTAATTAATAAAAAAAATTTTTAAATATATATTTAAAAAAGATGTTGGTTTTATTTTTAAAACTCAAAGATGAATCTGGGCCCAAATACATCACATACACAGAAACCATAAAAATAAATATATTTTTTCTCATTTATTTATTTTGTTTACTTTACATCCTATAGCCCCTTCCCTCCTCCAGGGAGGGAACAACCTTTCCCATCTCTCAAAATACAATATAAGCTTTGAGTCTGTATAATGTTGCTAGTGTACATATGTGTTCAGGACTGACCATTTAGTACTGGATAACCAGTTGGTGTGCTTTCCTGAGGAAGACTATTTCTCCCAATCTCAGAATTCCTTAGGTGCCTTAACTCTCTGTGTAGGGCTGAGGCACATTGAATCTCACCTGGTCTCCAGCTCCATCTAACACCCACATTAACATATCAATTGGTGTCCTTGTTCAGGCTCAAGCTTTGTAAGACTCTCAATTCCATTCCTTTCATGGGTCCTTTGAATTTCTATATTCCTTCCAGAAGGGAATGTTACAGTCCAAGGAAAGAGCTGCACTTGTGACTTTGTACTTTGTTAAAACTACAGACTTTGGAAATTAATCAGTTATTCTTCATTTAACTCTACTTAAATGCAAAGATATAGTCAGACTGCACATAATTAACTATGCTATAGCATTTAATAAGTAACTTTAATAATAGCATGCATTTCAAGTAAAATAATTTTTCCTTGATGCTGCTAATTTAAAAATAATTAGTAATAAAATGATGTGATATTTCACTTATGAAAAAGATTGAATATTTTCAATTCACAGAAAATGAGGATTTCTCAAACTTCTACTTTCTCCTTCACATCTTATTAGTTAATGTATTTATTATTACATGGATACAGAAATAACAAAATAAAATAGTTTGTGCAAGTACTATTTCCACAACTATTGTCATGTAAATACATTTTAGAAACATTTCATAGCTGTCAATCTCCTATTGTAAAAAGAGAAAAAGTATAAATAATAGCTAATGTATGTTCATCCAATTCTAAAAATTATTTAAAATGATAGTTACATTAATATTGTTTAATTGAGATGAAGATAACCTGTTTTTAACTAGGGGAGAAGATAATTTATATTTTAAATTACATATTTTATTATCAAGATTAGTAATTTAATATAATTAGTAGTAAATTGGTTCTAATTTACATTATTGGTACACAGAAATAAAATAGTACTACAAAATAGAGTTCATTAGGTTCTTAGACCAAACATTACTACTGACCTAAAAACTGGTAATAAGGAAAATTTCAGTTTATAATTTACATTGAAAATTTATTCTTTTAGTTAAATTTTTTCTCATTCGAGTATATTCAAAGATATATTGAATAGTGATCTATGTCTACTCATTGATTTTTGTGTACTTAAGGAATGTCATATCAACTAGGGGGAATGTAAAGGGAATCATGAATGCACACTTTAGAATGCTGATGTCTCACCTTTAGGACTTAAGTAATAAAAGACAAAAACAGTGTTTTTTGAAGTCATTGGACTTTTTATATTAGAAAGATGAAACAAGAATATAAAGAGAGGCTATTGTCAGTATTGGCAAGAAATGAGGGAATCAGAAAGCATAAACTGATGAAATCTATTTAGAAACAATCATAGGAAGTGATATGCAAGAGCTGGCCCCCAATAATTAAAAGCATGCAGATCATTCATATTTTGTTTAAAGGAGTTTTGGTGGTCTTCTCAGTACAAAGGCAATTTATGTTATGTTGTAAATTTTCTTAAATATGGAGAAAAATATATTGTAGTATATTATTTTGAAATGAACACTAAAAGGTATACTTACACAAAAATTTTGATCTGGAGTTTAGAAGAGTTTTGCTTTGACTCATATTTTATTTTAATGGGTAGGTGATAGCATATTATCATTGTAATAATTGAACTTTACAAAACAAATGGGAAGCATAAATTAAAGCAGAGAAAACTATCAAAGCGGTCTTCCAGATGGCACAAGTATATGCATTAGTTTTTTCACAGGGAGAATAATTTTCCATGAATTAAGAAAGGCAAATATGAGTTCACACATTTTCAGAGAAAAATGTCCTGAGAATGAGTCTGTGTAACCCTCAGCCCATAAACAGTATGTCTGTATCAAATTCCTCTCCTCATGGTTCAGAGAGCTATTGGGAAAAGGACACAGAAAGATTTTTAAGAGCCAGTTGAGATGGAGGACACCAAGAAAACAATGTCTTCCAGACACTAGAAGACTAACATAGATATGAACTCACAGAGTCGATGGCTGCAAGCACAGGATTTTAAAAATCCAAACCTTATGTGGGGCAAAACTGAGAAGTGGACACAAACCCCATTTTTAAACCAGAAGCTATCTGCAAGGGTCAACTGCTAACCAACAATAATTAGTTTTTTTTGTTTGTTTGTTTTTGTTTTTTTTTTCCAATGGAGTCTCACTGAGTATAGGAACCATAGGGCAGGTATCATGTCCAGGAATAGATGACAAACACAAAACAAACAGTCATATTTTTTAAGACGTTTTGCCTCATAATGTTTTCTTTGGACTTTTTTTTTTAACTTTATTGGTTGTTAAGCCCTGCTGGAAAGGTCAAAGTTTGGCATTACCTGATAGGTCCTGAGCTCAGTGTTAAGATGAGGGACTCCCTTCCTCAGCTGTTTCCTCCTCTCCCCCTGATTTGGGGAAACAGGAAGTCCTCTAAAAGAGTGTCAATTTAGGCACAATACAGGCCCAGCCTTTTCCTGATAAGAAATCTGTTCAGTGTGCACCTAGGTTTCCTGGAAATATCCTCCATGCTAATAAGTACTGCCCATAGATAATTCAGTACTGCATTCCCCCTTTTATGATAGGACTGTGCTACTGCATGTAAATGAAGTATCCCTGCCCCCCTAGTCCCAGAGACTCAAACACATCCACCATGAAACCCATCCCAAGGTTTATACTGTCCCAAATTTACAAAATAAACTTTCTCACTCCACTCCTCCATCATGGCCATCCGAGACCAGATGCTTCTTCACTGAACCTTCCAGCTATAATCCTTGTTTCAGAGGAAATCCTTTTCTCCCGTACGAACCCTCAGCTGTACCGAAAATCTTGTGACATACAAGTCTTGTTCTTTGTAAAGGCCTTTCAGTGAGATGCAGCAGGACAATTGGTCTTTTGTTTGTATACTATCATTTTGGATATTTCATGTGTTTACCTGTGACTTTCTGTTTGTATCTGTTTCACATGTTTTTCCTCTGTTTTCTGTTTCTTTTATTCTAGGTTTTTTTTTTTTTTTTTTTTTTACTTGTTTTCTAAACAGAGAGATGAAAGACAGGGAGTTGTGGGGGAAGTAGCAAAATGCTAGGTGCAGATGAGGGAGGAGAAAGAACAGAATATATTGTGTAAAATTATCTTTAATTTAAAAATATAATTTTAAAACAGAGAAAGGCAATAAAATGAGACAAGCCATTTGTCTAGTTAATATCATTGTAAGCTAAGTGGGATGGGTCT
The DNA here is from genome assembly GCF_907164565.1 of Psammomys obesus. Lineage (NCBI taxonomy): Eukaryota > Metazoa > Chordata > Mammalia > Rodentia > Muridae > Psammomys > Psammomys obesus. Next base: position 32,396,665 of record NW_026591086.1, read on the forward strand.
GTTAATGTTCACTCTTTCTCTCTTTCTCTCTCACTGTGTGTAGGAGCATGCATGTTTGTGTGTATGTGTGTGTGTGTGTGTGTGTGTGTGTGCAAGAGCAAATGCATCAAAGAATGTGCCTACAAGTTACACGTGGTTGTGCATTCATAGCAATTCCAGAAGTCAATCTGGGTTATCATTCATCAGGTATTATACACCTTCATTGTTGAAACTTGTTCCCACTGGCTTGGATCTCATGAAGTATACTGGTATGATGGTTTGACTGATAATGACCCCATAGGCCCAAATATTTGACTACTTGATCCATGGTTGGTGAAACTGTTTGGAAATGATTAGGTGATGTGTCATTTTTCAAGAGTTCTAGCTTTGTTTAAGAAAATGTGTCTTACATGAGCTTTACATTTTCAAAACCCATACATTTGCAATTAGCCCTCTCCCCTCATCTTTTTTCTCCCTCTCCCTTTCCCTTTCCTTCTCCCTCACACTCTACCCTCTCCCTCTTTCTCTGTTTCTGCCTCCTATTTGTTGATTTGCTGCACATTCTCAGCTACTCCACTAGTGGCTTTTCTGCCTGCCTGCTGCCACGTTCATAAAGGTGAAGATCATGGACCTACCTCTGAAACTCTAAAAAGACCCACAATCAATTCTTTCTTCTTCAAGTTGCTAGGGCATAGTGTCTCTTCATAGCTCTAGAAGAGCAATTATGAAAATGGTGTGACTGATCAGTGGTCCCGAATTTTTTCTGAGCACTGGGATTGCCAGTGTGTCCCACCATAAATGACATTTAACTTTAAGGATTTATTTTTATTATAACAGAGTACTTGCATGTATGTATGTATGTATGTATGTATGTATGTATGTATGTATGTATGTATAAGGAGAGTATATATGACATGGTTGCAGACCCCTGTGGTATGCGTTTCCCCGGAACTAGTTATAGGCATTTTTTTAGCCACCAGCATGCATGTTATCTCTCTAGTCCACGGCAGAAATTTTTGCAGTTTCTAGACATTAAATACAGGTACTCAGACCTGTAGAACTAGCACTTTTTAATTTCATCTTAAATGTCTTTTATAATCTTTTAAATAATAAAAAGATAAAACTTGAAAACATCTCACAAGCAAATGTGAAGAGTCCTAAGTACGATGGCTGATTCTAAAATACGTAAAAACTAGAATATATTTTTAAATGATTAAGTGTCAGTAAGTGTACACTGAATTCCATGATCATGTGTTTCTACCCAAAGCAGTTGTTTTCATGTTGGGAAGTTTCAATAATTTTGAAACAATCAAAGTCCTGGGTAAAAGAAGTAGTAGGAAAAAGAAAGCGAAGAATCCACAGAGTAACATCTAGAATTAAGGTAGTATCTGTGTACTAAACTGGTCTAAGCATGTGTGTACAGAACAGAATTCCTGTGAGATGGTTACTGTGAAAATGCTGACAGGCTTCCTAAATAAGAAAATAATAGTAGGTGATCAAAACTGGGCTTTTTTAGATGTAACCTTTTACCAGTGATTATAGTTCTAGTTGGGGACCCCTCAGAAGAGGGTAAGGAAGAAGTGTAGGACCCAGAGGGCTTCAAGGACACTATGATAACATGGCCCACAGAATCAACTGAGGAGAGAGAGCTCGTAGGGTCTCAATTTGTGTTCATGCTATGGCTCTGCCCTTGTCTCCTCCAAATCCCACCTTCCTTCCCTCTTTTGCTCTTATGCCCCTCCAGTAGCCCACTGATAGGGGAGTTCCTCCTTAACTTCCATCTGACTCTAACCTATCAGGTCTCATCAGGACTGGTTGCATTGTCTTCCTCTGTGACTGGCAAGGCTGAACCTCCCAAGGGGAGGTGATCAGAGAGCCAGCCACTGAGTTCATGCCAGAGATAGCCTCTCCTCCCCTTAAGTAGCTTCTTTTTCCTGTTTTCTTTTTTCTCCTATGAGTTGGGTATATCCTATCTCTCCCTCTTTCTGTCAAATCTTTCTCTGACTCATGCATTTTTGTTTGTCCTTCAATTCTAGTCACTTTTTGGAATTAGAGGTTTGTGTTAAAGGTGTGTTTGTACTCCAGCCAGAGGGGTTAAAGGTGTGGAGTAAAGGCACATCTGTATTCCAGCTGTATCACACAGACCTAGGTCATTGAATGTGATCCATTGCCAGAGCAGTCATTTTCCTTTGTATTTCTGTTTATACTTATATGTATAAAATGACAATGAAAAAGAATCCATAAGTTAGAAAGAAAGCAATGAGGAGTATATGGCTTGGATAGAATAGAAGAAAGATAAAAATTATTCAACTACATTATAATCACAAAAGTAAAAGAAAAACAAGATTAATGCTCCTTTATTTTGGCTATCAAACATAGCAATGATTTTGTGCCAGTTTCAGGAAAAGTGGAAATATTCTTATCAATTAAATGTGGTTCACCATTCAATGAAATACCTGATCTAAAAGATTTTGTGGATTTTTTTTTCTTTTATTAATTCTTCTGTCATACAATACATCCTGGCTGCAGCCTCTCCTCCCTCCACTTGTCCACAGTTTTTCAAAACACTCCTCTGTTACTCTCAGCTTCATTACTCCTCCATTTCCCTTCAAAAAATAACAGACCTTCTAGGGATGTCAACCAGACATAGCATAGTAAGATACAACAAAACTACGCACAAGCCCTTCTACGCAAGCTGGATGAGGCAACCCAGGTAGATGAAAAGTGTCCTCAAAGTAGACAAAAGAGTCAGAGACACCCTCATTCTCACTGTTAGAATGACAACAAAATCCACAATTTAATCAACCATAGCATGTGTACAGAGGACTTAGCATAGACTCATTTAGTTTCTGATTGATGATCAGTCTCCATGAGCCCCTGTGAGCCCTGCTTAGTTGATTCTGTGGGTCATGTTCTCATGTCTTTGACTACCTCTGGCTTCTACAGTCCTTCCACTCCTCTTCTGCAGAGTTCCCAACCTCTGCATATTGTTTGGCTATGGCTGTCTACATCTGCTTCCATCAGCTCCTGGAGGATGCTTCTCTGATGATGATTGGGCTAAGTAGGCAGATCTACAAGTACACCAGATTATCATTAACAATAATTTCACTGACTGCTTTATCAGTACTGTTGGGTGCTATCCTGGGTCTCTGGGCCATCCAGATTCCTGTTCCTGGCCATTCAGGCAGTGTAAGGCATGGCCTCCCTCTCATGGCCACTGATAACAGTGGGATCGTGTAGCTTAGAAGTGGAACTTGAAGTCTCAAGACTTCAGTTAAAATGATGACTCTGCTCTTTTAAACACAGTATTTTCTCAAACAAAATTCCTGAGGAAGCATAGTGCCTCAATTTAAACATGGAAAAAATTATGAAGCTTCTATTTGTTAAGAAAATGAGTGAAATTAATCAACCAACAAACTCCTGAACATTTATCAAAATAATACTTACCGATACAGCTTCTAGGAAAACTAACTTTTCTCCTCTATATCAAAACTCAAAAATGTAAGTCTGTCTACACTTTGGAAATGCAGCCAACAAATGATGTCCTATGTCAATACAGGCAACAAATTGCACAAGGCAAATACATTAAAAGAGTAAAACACATTTATATGCAACTCATATTTTGGTGTTCATTAGATTCATGATAGATGCTATCGCCCATAACTGAGCAAACCAAAAGTCTGTGAGTTCCCTTGGGGTTTTCCTTTTTCAGAAAAATTGCCAGTTAGTTACATAAAGTATCTACATAAATAAACTGTACAAACACAGAAATTACCTAAATTCTATTTTTTTCACTTTCATTTCTTCTACTTACCAGGGTTTTTTGTTTGTATGTTTGTTTTTTCTTTATGCAACCTTAACAGTTTTGTCCTGGAATTAACTATGTTCCCATTGTTTGTATGTTTTAAATTATACTGTAGTTTTAGGTTTTATATCTCAGTCCTTATAGGAGTCATATCATGAAGGATCATAATGACTCTGAATTGATTGTTTATTAATTTTATGAACATTAATGCTAAATTAATACTTTGAGGAAAAGTGAAAAATCAGTTTCTTATGATTATTTTTTTGCAATTTAATTTTAGTTTCAGAAATTACTGCCATGATGCCAAAGCTGTCCAAAGTTCATATCCAATTTTCTCATTTGTTTCCACAATCATGACTTGTTTTATCTCTAATGATAATATCCTTCTAATGAGTCTTCTTTCACAAAGTGTCTGTTTTTTAAATAGTAACTCTCACCAGATTTCTTGAACTCAAAATGTGTTCTCTACTAGCCTAAACACATGTTTGTTTCTTTTTCAATGCACAATTGACCAAGTTAATTTTCTGAATAACAATTAATGTCGAACAGTTGTAGCACATGCCTTTAATCCCAGTCTTCTGAAAGTGGAGATGACAAATCTCTTAAATTCAAGGCCACCCTGCTTCAGTACAGCCAAAGCTACAGAGAGAAACTCTTTCTCAAGGAAAAAAAAAAAAAAGATAAATTAATAAAGTTATCACTCTTGTACTATGGGAATACTTCCCCATGTGTTTCATCAACACCTCTATATACTGTTGCCTGAGAGCCTTACAATTATGTGCCTTCTATTCTGTTCCTCTAGAATTCTTATCTATAATGATCTTTTAATTTCTCAGTGAATCATTGACCCTGGGAGACTTGTAAATTTCTCATATGTCCTTACAATTTGTATGAATTAGATCCCATTTTCTAGGAGCAAATCCTGAAATAATGATATCGACCACTAACCCTTGAATATTTGTACTCTAATGTGTGTGTGTGTGTGTGTGTGAGAGAGAGAGAGAGAGAGAGAGAGAGAGAGAGAGAGAGAGATTCCTTATACTAGCTCTATGTAATGCAAGGACAAAGTGTCACTGAGCAGAAAATCAGGGCACCAAAGGTGCAGTTCTTTGCCAAGATAACCCATTCACAGTGAAGCTTGAATTGGAACCAGGAAAACTAGCTTCAGTGTTCTCCCATAGGGGCATTGCTAATGACTCTATTCCTTCAGTGTGTGAGTATAACTTGTAATAGACTCTACAATGTGTGAAAGAACAAGCTGAGAATCTTTCTTAATAACAAGGAAACTTCAAAATAGCCAGAGAAATGAACCTTCCATGACTAACCCAGGCCCCTCTTATGTTCTTTGGTTTTGCATAGTGTTCCTGGTGCCCACTGTTATATAAAAAATGAAAAAGGACAATGCCTGAAACCAAAATTAGGTTTCTGTAAAATTGGAAGGCAGAAGCTCTCAGACAATGCATTGGAACAATGGCAGGAAAGACCTCACAGCTATAGGTAATGAGGGTCACATTCAAGTACCAGCTACTTATTCAAAGAATACAAAAGTTCATGATAAATCAGATTTTAAAATTGGACCTAGTTATCACTCCCTTAAATGAAATGAAAGTGCAGCTAAGTGTACAAAGATAGCTATATTCTAAAATACATTATAATGAGGTAGTGATTGACACTCCAAGACCATACCCGGCATTTTTACAAAGCAGAATGACACATAATGGGCTTTTAAAAATTCACTTATTACCACAAAGCTTCACCAAAATTTCTGGTTTCAGGAATGGCATGAGTTTCCTATAAGAAAGTACGCCATCTGTCCACAGTTATGATCAACAGAGATATCCATTTGAGATTCCTCTCTACTTCCAATGCAGCATCTGTGTTCTTCACCTGTAGTTTACATAGCTTGATGTCTTTTAGTGATTTTAAATTTGAAAATTACACATATGATACTGAAGGAAAATATTATTTTCCTTCAGTCTTATACATTTATTTTTTATTTTACTTTATTTTATTTTTAATTACACTTTATTTACTTTGTATCCCCCTTCTAGTTCCCTCCCTCCTCCCTTCCAAATCCTTCCCTTCCTCTGCCTTCTCCATACATGCCCTTCCCCAAGTCCACTGGTCTGAGAGAGTTTCTTTTTCTTCCTTCTGATCCTACTCAGTTTGGGTCTCATCAGGAGTGGCTGCACTGTCTTCCTCTGTGGCCTGGTAAGGCTACTCCCCCCTCAGGGGGAGTGATCAAAGAGCAGGCCAATCAGTTCATGTCAGAAGCAGTCCCTGTTCCCATTACTAAGGAACCCACTTGGACACTGAACTGTCATGGGCTACATCTGTGCAAGGGTTGAAGAGGAACCAAGTTAGGAGCCTCCTACAGAGGGCCTCTGAAAGATTCTGCCCTTCAGACTATCAAAGCAGATGTTGAGACTTATGGCCAAACTTTGGGCAGAATGCAGGGAATCTTATGAAAGAAGTGGGAAATAGTAAGATCTGGAGAGGACAGGAGGACCACAAGGAAAGCAACAGAACCAAAAAAAATTGAACACAGGGGACTTTTCTGAGACTCATACTCCAACGAAGTACCATGCATGGAGATACAATTTATTTTTAATGTACAAATTATGACAATAAAATATACTAAGAATTATTAAAAATTGTGTAAGCTTAAAAACTAGACAAAGAAAGTCTTTGAATCTAAATTGAATTATCCGGATGTAAATTTTAGCCCTCTCCTGTTATTATGTTTATATGTTGTTTCTGTAATTTAAGACATGAACCTTTAGAAATGCAGAAATAAGACCAACCCTATTTGTAAGACGTGCATGTATATTTAAATACACGCTAGGTCACCAAAATGTGAGTGGAGAAGATGAAGGAAGGCTTGACTACCCATAAATTAGCATGCTTGACATCTTCGTAGTGATTTTCCTTGGGCAGCATCTATGCAATGTGGTATCTATCATTTTAATATACATCCCCAATTCTAGAAATATATAATTCATTACGTACTTGATGACTGATTCAGTGTGTCACATTCCTTTACTCTACTATGGCTTTGCAACATTGATTTCTTTTTGTAGAATTTCTTTACAATCCCTCAAATTTTAGTGCAAAATATCAGCACTATGCAAAGACTATTTTGACTTTCAAGCATTTATTTCAAACTCATTTATAGTTAAGCCAGTTATTTATATATTTAATTCATGTTTCCTCAAATCTTCAAGAAAAAGTGTGTGTTTCTACATTGTGTTTCCCATCAACATACAGGATAACATAGAAAGTTATAAAAGATCTGATTCCATTTCTGTTTCTGAGAATAAGTGTTTGTGTTCTCCACAAATGTCAATCATAGATATGAAATTAATTCCTTTTCATTTTCATTGAAATAATTTATATGTACTGACAATAGTAGTAGTCAAAGATATAAAATATTTCTGATATACATGTGTAGTGTATATATATGAATTGGCTTGTAATTTTAAGAAAAATCAAAATATATTATTGAGTATTTTTAAATCAGAATATTGTTTTTTAAACAATTGTGGCTTATGTAATCTTACTAACTCATATGCTACTATTTGAGCAGTTTACACTTTTGGAGAAAGTATTCATAATATTGTGCTGGATAATTTTATGTCCCCTTACAAAAACAAAAGTTATTTGAGAGGAAGGATCCTCAATTAATAAAATTTCTACATAAAAACAGGCTGCCGGCAAGTCTGAAGGGCATTTTCTTTTTTTTTTTTTTCTTTATTAATTACACTTTATTCACTTTGTATCCCCCCTGTTGTTCTCTCCCTCCTCCTGTCCCAATCCCTCCCTTCCTCCACCCTCTGCATGCATGTCCCTCCCCAAGTCCACTGATGGGGGAGGACTTCTTGTCCTTCCTTCTGATCCTAGTCAATTAGGTCTCATCCTAAGTGGCTGCATTGTCTTCTTCTGTGGCCTGGTAATGCTGCTTCCCCCTCAGGAGGAGGTAATTAAAGAACAGGCCAATCAATTCATGTCAGAGACAGTCCCTGTTCCTATTACAATAGAACCCACTTGGACACTGAACTGCCATGGGCTACATCTGTGCAGGGCTCTCTATCTCTATGCATAGTCCTTGGTTGGAGTATCCATCTCAGAAAATACCCCTGTGCTCAGATTTTTTGGTTTTGTTGCTCTCCTTGTGGAGTTCCTGTCCTCTCCAGATCTTACTGTTTCCCACTTCTTTCCTGAGATTCCCTGCACTCTGCCATTTTCTTAATTAGTAATTGATAGGGCAGGGCCTAGCCTATTGCGGGTGATGCCATTCCTGCTCTCGGTGCTCCTCAAGCCTACAAGAAAGCAAGCCAAGCAAGCCATGGGATCAAGCCTGTAAGCATGATGGCATCTCTATAGCGACTGCCTCCAGGCTCCTACGCTATTTGCGTTCCTGTCCTGACTTCCTTAGATGATCAACAGTAGTGCAGAAGAGTAAAACAAATAAACGTTTTTTTTTTTTTTGCCAACCTGAATTTGGTCATGGTATTTCATTGCAGTACTATAAACAATATATAAGACAAACATCTATGCTATAAATTTAATGATTATAGAAAATATTAATTTCCCTTTCTTAACAAGGAAAAGTAAAAGCTACAGACTTACACGTCTAAAAATAGTAACAATGGAATTCAAAACATTTTTCAAGTAGCTTCACCATTTTAATAATATGCCAGAGTAAACAGACAAGAATAAAGAATTACCGCTGTTGGATCTTGTTAAAAGTAAATCAATTGCTTTGTCATGAATGACTGTAATTAATTTTGACTATGTCAGCAACTGTGTGCCTTTATAATACTTCTTCCTATAGCTATAGTCTCTGTGTTTTAGTGTGAGGTATAAGCTGTGAATATAATCATAAATTTGTTGTACTTTTATGAGAAACAACATATCATTCTTAGCAATATTTGGAAGAACCATGGATTATCTCCTGGCACATCTTAAAAACGCACTTTAATGCTGAAGTCTTTGGTTATGGCATGACAGCTAAGAGCATTAAACTAAGTTTATGCATTCTTAAAATAAGGAAGAATACAGTGAAACATTTGTAGAACAAGTAAGGGATAAATAGATAAACAAGTAAACAAATAACAAAATCTAAAAGAACTCTCTACAAATTGCTTTTATGTTGTGGCAATTATGACACATACACAAAGAGGGTAAACAAACTATCATTCTAGTAACACATATAAAACACTTCAATTAATTTATGATAAGTCTGGCATTAAAGGCATGTGCCACTGCTCCCCATTTATTTGTGTTCTAATGAGAGAAAAAAAAAGAGACTAGATCCAGATGGGATGGAAGATAGGGAGGAATTGGAAGGAGTATAGGGAGAAGAAACCATAATTAGGGTATATTATTTGAGAAAGAAAATATATTTTCAATGAAAGGAAAATATGAATCTACTTTATATTAAGTTTCTAGTTGCAGTAGAAAATAGACAAATACCCAGAGTACATGCTGCATTTCCCAACCTAGTAATGTGGAGCCAGAAGGATCAGGAATTTAAAGTCATTCTTAGATATATAACAAGGCTAGCCTGAGCTACACGAGACCCTGTTACAAACAACAACAAAAAGAGTCAAACAATCTATACATAAGATAGAGCATTGTGTGAATTAGTGTTATATCTCCATGATACCGGTTACTTCATAAATTACATGAATTTTCAAGACTGTAGCACTAACTACTAATCTTAGATATCTCTTTTTTTTACCAATCATTTCACACCCTCATGGTATCCCGATTTGCTTACATCCCTAATGTGTTCTGTCTTTACCTCGATACAGACATCAAGATTTATAATATCCTGATTCACTTTGTTCAACTTAGTTGGATTGGTGAGCCATATTAAATGACGGTGGCTTTACCTTGTTGATCATTCCTTGCCTATTTAGAGGAAGGCAAGTCAAGCAAAGCTCTTGTTATGCTCAGTGGACAGCATTAAATGATGCAGTCTTATAAAACCACAGGCAATATTTGCTTTGAAGTATCTTACTCAGAGTTTCTGGAATTTTGTGTACATATGTATATAATATGTGTTTATTTTCATGTGTGTGCAAATTGATGTGTATACACACACAAACAGGTGCACATGCACGAATTTGCACACCTGAGTGACTTTGTGCTTTTGTTTGGTGGGTCTGGAAATTGAAGCCAGATCCATAGTTTTAGAAAATAATTACTTAATCTGAGCTATCTCAATAGACCAAAAGTTTGATTTACATTGAAAGTTGAAAATTTCTTTGGCTGACCTGTGTGGTCAAGCCATAAAATTGACACATACTGTTCTTAATTACATTCTCTCTCTCTCTCTCTCTCTCTCTCTCTCTCTCTCTCACACACACACACACACACACACACACACACACATATCTCAGTAAGTTTCAGGTTTGAGGGAAAAACCATTTTTTCAGAACTCTAAGAACCAGTACATATATCCAGAAATGAGCCTCAAACTGGTTTTGTCATTGTTAATTAAAAGCCAGGAACTTGTGAAACTATTTTCCATCTGCCAAAAGGAGTCATCCCCTTACTTCTGGATAAAAGGGCATATGGTTCTAATGGTATGTGTACACACACACATGTACATGCATGACTATGGCTACATATAAAAGGCCATATTAGCTTCCAGTTTCCTTCAGCATCACAAATGCTTGTTATACATTTTAAAGTCCCCACCCCAGTCTTGCGGCTCTCCCTTCCTCACAGCTACTCACTCTGTTTATAACCTGCTAATACTGCTAGATAATTATCTATCTGTCAATATTTATATTGCACATATACAAACATATATATATATATATACACATACATATATAATTTCTTAACCCCCACTTATTATCTCTTATTGTTTTACTCTCTCTCTCTCTCTCTCTCTCTCTCTCTCATCTTCTTCTGGATTTTGATATGCTCTAATCTCTATCTCTTGCTATTATGCTTCCCCCAGTATTCTCTACCTCTTTCCCACTTCCCTAGGAATAACTCCTATTCTTCTGGCCAAATCAATCCAGTTCTTTATCTTCTTTATCTTACTGCTTTTATATCTTCCAGGTTCTTTTGAATATTTTCTTTCTCTTATTCTCAATAAAAACCTTCCCATATTGAGGAGCCAACACTTTTTTTATCACATCCCCTCACACACGTGTGGTGCCAAAAGCCAGGAGAGACACACGTGAACCCCTTTCTAAAGGGCCCAGGCTCTCCAACTGAACCAGGCTCTAATTTAACTCTCTTAAGGAATGAAACATTTGTTTCAGCTCATTTCTGATACTGGTAATATTCGACTCCAAATTTTCGAATTTGCCTCTTCAACTGCTTCTCTTCAACTTACTTTAACTACTTCGGCTGATAACCTTGTGCTAGCCCTGGAAGCTTCTCACCTCCATACAATCTAATCTAGACCTAGAATGTTTTCAGCCTGGGGGGTTTACTGCTGAATATGCTCACTCTTTCTAGCTCTTTCCAAGCTCTGGCCGTGTTGTTCACCTCAGCTCTTCTGGATCAAATCCCTCTCTCAGATAACTGAATCACCCTGGCTTCTCTCAGCTTCTGCTTGGCCTCAAATTAACTACAAATCTGTTTTAATCTTCAGGCTCCTCATTCTCTGGCTCATTCTGACTTTTATTATATCTAGCTTCTTCTCTTCTCCACCAATCTCTGTAAAACTTTCCTGGTAAAACTGTTTCCTCTCTCTCTTCCTCTATGCTCCTCTCTCTCAAGTCACCTCTCTTTCCTCCCTGTTCTCATGAAAGTTGGGCATATCATGTTCTGTCAATTCCTTCTATGATTCACTTTCAAACATGGCAGCATCCTTCTATGAACTAACTTTACCTATATTGTTTGGGATTATGTGAATGCTAAGAGTCTGTCTGGATTCCAGCTGGATCACATAGACATAGCAGGTCTTTGGAAGTGATCAGAGCAGCCATGTTGCTGCTATATTCAAATTCCTCTACAGTTTGTGACTCTTTTTCTCCATCTCTCTCATTTCCTCTAACTCTGCTTCTGAATCTCTTCCCATCTGCCTCTCAGCCCACTCCTGGAGCTTGAATCACCTGATTTCCCTAATTGGTTTCCTTCGTCAACTCAAGGATTTATTGAAGCATTGCTGTATTACTGCAAATTGCTTGGTCTCAGAACAGTTGAATGGCCAAAAAATGTATACTTGATTTCCATAATCTTGAAGATTGTAACAACATTTGTCACTGCAAGGCAAATATTACGTAAATCACTTATCTCAAAGTGTTTGCTCGAAGGAAAATAAAGAATGAGTCCGAAATAGAATATGCCCAATTCTCATGAGAGCAGAGGGTAAAGAAAGCCAACTTATAAGAACAGTGCAAACCAGGCTTGATGGCACACACTTGTAACACCAGCAGAGAGAGAGACAGAGAGACAGAGGCAGGCAGGCAGTTCTCTGTGATTTCGAGGCCAGCCTGGTCTACAGTGTGTGCAGGACAGCCAAGGCTACACAGATAAACCCTGTTTGAAACACAAAACAACAAAAGAGAAAAGGGAAAGGGAGAGAGAAAAGAGGCAGTTTAACCAGGACAGTTATACAGAGAAAAGTTGCAAAGAGAGAAGAAGCTAGACAAAGGTGAAAACATGAGCCAAAGAATGAGAAGGAGCCATGAGATTAGAACAAATTGCCAAAGTTAATTTGAGGCCAAGCAGAGTAGTTCAGTGAGAAGGTGAGAGAAGCCAGATTGAATCAGTCAGCTTGGAGAGGAGTTTGAGGCAGAACCAGCCAGCCAGAGTTCAGAAGGAAATTTAAAGGTTGAGCTTATTCATCAGTATATCAGGATGTGTTTGAGACTATAATAATATCTGGCAAATAAAAGATACTTTTACATTCACTCTTACCCACTCTTAAAAATCCCTGAGACATTTTTAACTCTCTGCTCTCAAAAAATTTTTGAGGGTGAGGAGATCAGAGAGCCAGCCACTGAGAGACAGCCCCCGTTCCCCTTACTAGGGAACACACTTGGAGACTGAGCTGCCATGGGCTACATCTGAGCAGGGGATCTAGGTTATCTCCATGCATGATTCTTGGTAGGAGTATCAGTCTCTGCAAATAACCCTGGGCCTAGATTTTTTGTCTCTGTTGGTCTCCTTGTGAAGCTCCTTTCCCCTACAGATCTTCATATCTCTCCCTTCTTTCAGAAGATTCCCACACTCTGCCCAAAGTTTGGCTATGAGTTTTGGCCTCTGCTTCAATATCCTGCTAGGTAGAGCCTTTCAGAGGCCCTCTGTGGTAGGCTCCTGTCCTGTTGCCTGTTTTCTCCTGCTTCTGATGTCAATCCCATTTGCCTTCTGATGGGTATTAAGCATCTTCCCTAGGACCCTCCTTCTTGCTTAGCTTCTTTACTTGCACATATTTTAGTATGTTTATCATATATTATATGGTTAATAGCCACTTAAAAGTGAGTATATACCATGTGTGTCTTTCTCCTTCTGGGATAACTTACTCAGGATGATCTTTTCTAGTTCCCATAATTTGACTTCCAATTTCATGATTTTCTTGGTTTTAATTGCTAAGTAATATTCCATTGTGTGAATGTACCACATATGAAAGAAATCTTAAAACGGTACAGCACACTTGCATGTAACTTGAAGTCAACTCTTATTTATAGATTGATTGCTATAGCACACTGTATGTAGCTCACATTTAATTCTTTTTTTAACAAAAAAATAAGACAGGAACAACAAATATTTGATGGCTAAAGTTTATCAATTCATAATTTCTCAAGTGTATAAAGGTAATGAAGACTAGCAAAAACTAACTACAAGATGTATGTCTAGCCTCTTTGTCTTCTCTAACCTTTTTAAGCGTTAGCAATTTGGTTATACCGAGTCATAAAAACGTCTGATATTCTGTTAAAGTGCACTATAAAAGGATCAGAAAAATAAGGTTCCCAGTATCTCTATGGACTGTATATAAGGTGTAAATTTCATTTACATGGCTACAGGATCTTAAATTGAATCTTCAACCCAAAATTTTAAGTTGCAAATTTAACAGGGACAAAGATGTAACATTGTAATCTTATAAAGGCTACAAACTTGTAAAATGTTAAAGAAAATTAAGACATTCAAGTTAATGGCGAATGACCAAATCCTTTAATATGCTCTGAAATATGCTTCTAGATATATTAAGTATAAACGTAATTTGTTTATAGGGCCAAACTTTAGTATTCTGTATATATTGTAATTTAGGTTAAGCCTAAAGCAATTAATTAAAAACAAACCTTGTTTAATATATATGTATATGTATATGTGTGTGTATATATGTATATATATATGTATATATATATATATATATATATACATTTGAAAATGGAATTTAATTTTTTAGAGAAAAGAAATGCTGAATATATATTAGAATCTTTATTCTCAAATAAAAAGAAAATGTTTTATTTCTGACTATATGATGACAAGCTGACAAGACAATAAACTTTTCAATATTTTGGTCTATCATTTTATAATAAATATTATTATATGCTTTGCAGCAATTTAAAAAACTTTCATACATTCTTTAAATAATAATCATATTACAATAAACAGTTAATGAGCAATGACAAATTAATCAAAACAATAAATGGTCATATTAAAAGTGCTACCATGATATGGTGAAGTGACTGAATTGCTGACTTAAAACAAAAATAATTAATAAGTGAGATGAGAGGTATAGTAATAAACTTGATAAAATTATTGTGAGTAATCATTTGCAACAGATACCAAATAAATTGCAGCCAACAGTATCAAGAAATACTATTCTGTACACTTCTTAGTATCCTCACAAAAGCACACATAACAAGAGTATTGTTTTGTCACTGAAAAGTCTTTGAATAGAGTGTTCAGGTGTGCATTCAAATGGAAATTAAAGTTTTATGATAAAACTGGTCAAAAGAGGCATATTTTTAGAATCACAGGGGGACATTAGTTATAATAAGAACACAAAACTTTACTATTACACTTTAGATTTAATCCTTTTAGTTTTATAAAGTTGCACTGACCGTTTATCAACTTCAAGGTCCACATCATTTTTGCATGTTTTTTTTTAATTTTAATTTTTATTTTTTTTCCCTTTGGGTGACCTTTTTCCTACTCTTAATTTCAAAAAAGTGTTAATCTGAGTTAACCTACTTTGGTAGGTAAAATATTCTCAATAATTTTAGTGTGCTATTTTCTTATTTGTTGCTTGGTTGTAAATATTTGCCATTTGCTGGTGGCCTACCTGGACTCAATGCTCATCCTTTATGTGTTGTTGATATTATGAATGTTGAGAAAGTATTAGTAACTGAGGCCAAAGCTGAATTATAATCCTTGGGATACATAAAAAAGCTCTCACATAGAGAAGTAGTTTCCTTGAAAAAAGTGGAATCCTCTCCTAGTGTAGTTTTAGGAAATTTCTGATTTTCATGTTTTCTCAATTCTTGGTGCCTTTAGGTCAGGACTTACGTGATGTCATGGTCATCCATGTTTCTCTCAAAAAGGGACACCAGGCATTGGGCCCCAAGAGTTTTAGAACAGCCAAGGCTACACAGAGAACTACACAGAGAAACCCTGTTTTGAAAAACAAAGAAAACATTCTTGGCTACCTGTCAGCTGAAGTTACAGAGATGTAACGGTTTTCACACATGCAGTCAGTCAGTTTCCTTCTATGTCTACATAGGGAATTTACTCTTTCTTTTACATATGTGACAAGAAATTATTTCACAATAAAGTTGAGTCTGGTGGGGCAACCTGTAAAAACTCCTTGGGAGGCAGAGGTAGAGGAGTCAGAAGTTCAAGGCCATTCTTATCTATGTAAACAACTAAGGCCATCCTGAAATACTGTAGTCAATATTCCAAAAATTAAAACTAGACAAAAATCGTTTTCCCTAAGTTTTTAACGTCTGTGATTGAAGATCCGATTGTCTCATGTACTAAGAGGAAATCACATAGCAAGTTTAATAATCTCAGCTACATGTGACCACCCCCAAAAGGATAATGCCACATTACGAATTCTTGTTAAATTGTTATACTATTTGAGAAATGAATATGAATACATTTACTGTATTTCTTTTAGTTTAATATTAGAGTCAAAATTTTGTATTCTATTTGAGAATTCTACAAACTCATTTTGAAACAAATTTATTTTTATTTGTATAAATTCTTGTGTGACTATTAGTATCATTGCACCAAAGAGGATTAAGATTACAGATGTATGCAAATTGCTAGAGTTTTGTATATGTGTAACATTAGAAGTGAGTTCTTAAAAGCACATAAATAGAAACATTCACTAGAGAAATATTTCTTGATATATAGCTAAATTGTTAAAAAACATCTCTTTAAAAATCTTCCCTGAAAAATAAACATATAAACAATTCTCACATTATCATTGCTAAAATTAGCAGTAACAACACTAAAAATGTAATAATTATGAAATTATTTAAGATGTGGAAATGTACTGTTTTAATAGTGACTCTTATGTGGTTCATTTTGTATTATTATCACAAGTCCATTATATAGCACTGCTCTCCTAATTTATGAAGCAAAAAGCAGAAATGAATACAGATTATAGAATTCATTAACTATTTATTGAGATTGAGGTATAAGACTATAACATTTAAAAGCAGATTTTAATTGTCTGAAAATTAATTTTGTGTTTTTACAACACTGAGATTTTAGTTTGTTTTTCTACTTTTGAATTATTTTTTTTAACTAAATTTTCTTATATAGAGTTGAGGAAAATGTGAGGTTTTATAATTTCTTTTTTGGAGAACACTAGTCTTTCACTTTGATGTAACAATATTTTTAAATATATTTATTATTATTACAATTCTCTTTGTATCTCTGTTGTAGCCTCCTCTCTTCTCTTCCCAGTCCCACATTCCCATCCTCCTCTCCCCCTCTGCCCCTCTTGTCAAGTTTGAACTGAATCCTTGCTGAAGCCCTATTTTTCTGTACTCTTTCTCCATTTTTTGATGACTATAGCAAAGTCTGGATTCACATCATAGTACTGAAAAGTAGAAGTGACACCGAGACATGACAACAGCTCAATAAGAAACTTTTTTCTTGCATAAGCTATTTAAAAAGGGTCAATTTGCTAGGCAATTTGTCTTGGTTTAGTTTTGCTAGTTCCCCTGTGCACATCATACAGGATCTGGGCGCATCCATTTGCATCAGTCCCTGCTGTGCAAATCCTGGGTTTCACTGGTCTGCTGTGGCTTACTTATTTTCTAAGAAGTAGTTCTAGTAAACAGGCTCAGTCCACAGGCCATTCTCTCTGCACAGGAAAATGATGAATCTAGGAAAAGAAGGAGGAGGAGGCAAGGACCATAACAGATAGGTCATAGAGCAGGCAATTGAAAAATGTGTATCACATAAAGGTTTAAAGGCAAAGTAAAAAACATTGTATCCAAAGTCTGGATTCACAGTCAAAGACACTGTTTGCAGCCACTGTGCTGAGCTAAAAGTCTCTCAGCTGCCAGAGATTCCAACCTTGCTCTTTAGAAGAGAAGGGGAAGTTCTATCTCTTGTCTGTCTAGGTTTAGGTCAGCTTCCTGAAACTCACTCAAAATATCACCTTTCCACCAAAGGACATCTATTTCTATAGATGTCTAAAACTTAATACATTGACACAAGAATTTCTTTGCCTTCCCTCAACCCAGAACAATCTTTCTTATCTTTTATTGTATGCCCAGCTCTTCAACTGTGCCAGTTATACCCAAGGATCACTTCCTTGAAGGCCTACTCCTTACTACCATTATCTCATTTTTATTCTTTTCCTTAAACACCACACAAAACTGTCTGCTTCTCTCAATCTCCTTGGCTATCTCCACAGTATATGTCATCTGTTATGTAACTGGATTTGTGCAATGTATTTCATTGCAGGTACTCCTTTCCCCAAATCACTCCAAATGGAGAACTGTCCCTAGTCGCTAACTTTATGTCTTTAAAAAAATTATTCAGGTCCCACTTGTGCTCTCATATATTCATGAACATTTGGCCATCTATTGGAGCTTAGTCTGCCTACAAGGGACAATACTCTTCAAGAGAACTTATTCTCCCTATATTTTAGCATCTATTAGTTGCCAATAACTCCTAGCCTAAGGGTAGAACTTTATGCTTGCCTCTCTTCATCCATGGACATTTTCTTTAACTTCATATTTCAGCAATTTGTACATACTCTCACATTGATTGTAAGTTGACCCATGTAACATTGCTTTTGTGTCGCAAAAGCACTATTAGTTTTTAGTTAATCACTTCCTTTGGCTCTTAGAGTCTTTCCATATTATGCAACATATTTGGAAAAGGGGTGGTGTGATTTAGATATCCTTATTATGGCTGCCAATTTAAGTGAGGTGATAGAGAACACAGTAGTATAAAGGGGTTAAGGGAAACAATGGAGCAGAAAGAATTAAGTAAGATGGAAAGAGCAAACTCAGGGGCGGAAAAAGTGAATATGGAGAGAGAAAATTAAAAGTAATAACTTACCTTTTGAAAAAGTCACAAAATATCTACTACCAAGAAAGTTTCCTAAACTAAATGCATAAACATGTATGAAAAGAGTTTAAATGGAGTTATAGAATGGAATGTTATTTGCCTAACTTTCACAGTGTTGGAAAGAGCAATGCAGACTACCAGAGAAGAAAAGTAAGCAGCAATTTTACACAGCTGGAATCCCAGAGAACTTTAATAATAACAGGCCTGGAAAGACACACCCACTGGTGAAAGAGTGGCACGAATATCACAGGAGTAATCATTCACATTCTGAATGTACTTAAGTCGCACTACATTAGATGAAACCTGAACTATCATGGTCATCAATATCGAAATCTATCTCTAGACTGGAAACAGGAGAGAAACTTACACCATTGCTTTGCTCAAAGGAAATAGTGTTAAACAGATTCCAAATGACTTATTGATATACCTACAAATTAGTGCGTTTCTCAACCCTCCTCTGAAAAGTTATTGTTTTTTTTCTGTTTTTACATTTGTTTTTGTTTTGTAGAAGATGGAAATTTACACAGGGACACACAATTGCTCAAAGTGCAGAGAATAACATATTTTTATTTTATAAGAAATGCTGAGAATGACCCTTCACATAAATACTTATTACAAGTGGAAGAACATAATTATGGTCATATAAGAAATTGTTGAAAATTTGCCAAAATTTATAAAATGATTTAAAACGATCCTCGGATTATCACCTAAATCAGCTCTTTAACATCTAACATTTTGCAATCTAGAGATATATTGACATGATACTTACATACCAAGGAATGATGCTGAAAACATATTGAAAGTCTATATTACATCCTCATGCTTCTCTATCAGAAAACATTCTGTGTGCAGTAAAAACACTGAAACTCATAAAATGCAGTCAATTGAATCTGAGCAGAGGAATTTCAGATTTTGACATTTCTTAATAATGTGTATGATAAAAAGTGTGTGTGTTGTGTGTTCCAAATTAACAATGCAGGGAGTTATGACATGTTTCCTGAGATAGCAAAAGACAATTGCACTCAATCATTTGATTATTAATTAGCTTTTCCTTTATTATAGTAATAAACATCTTATTTTGCTTTTATTTTTTTAAAATTAATTTATTTTTTATTGATTACAGTTTATTCACTTTGTATCCCAGTTATAGCCCCCTTCCTCATTCCTTCCTAATCCCATCTCCCTCACTCATCTCTTTCCATGCTCCTCCCCAAGTCCACTGGTAGGGGAGGTCATCTTCCCCTTCCCTCTGATCCTAGCCTATCAGGTCTCATCAGGACTGGCTGAATTGTCTTCCTCTGTGGCCTGGTAGGGTTGCTCCCCCTTCAGTGGGAAGTGATCAAAGAACCAGCCACTGAGTTCATGTCAGAGACAATCCCTGTTTCCCCTTACTAGGGAACACACTTGGAGACTGACTTGCCATGGGCTACATCTGAGCAGGAGTTCTAGATTATCTCCATACATGGTCCTTGGTTGGAGTATCCATCTCAGAAAAGACTCCTGAGCCCAGTTTTTTTAGATCTGTTGCTCTCCTTGTGAACTCCAGGTCTTACTATCTCCCCTTCCTTTCCTAAGATTCCCTGCACTCTGCCCAGAGTTTGGTTATGAGTCTCAGCATCTGCTTTGATACACTGCTAGGTAGAGTCTTTCAGAGGCCCTCTGTGGTAGGCTCCTGTCCTGTTTCCTGTTTTCTCCTTCTTCCATTGACCATCCCCTTTGTCTTTCTGAGTGAGGATTGATCATCTTACCCAGGGACCTCCTTCTTATATAGCTTCTTTACGTGTACATGTTTTAGTATGTTTATCCTATATTATATGTTTAGTATCCACTTATAAATGAGTACACACAATGTTTGTCTTCCTGCTTCTGGGATACCTCACTCAGGATGATGTTTTCTCAGTCACGGTTTGACTAAAGGCTTCATGATTTCCTTGTTTTTAATTCCTGAGTAGTATTCCATTGTGTAAATGTACCACAATTTCTGTATCCATTCCTCTATTGAGGGACATCTGGGTTGTTTCCAGGTTCGGGCTATTACAGATAAGGCTGCTATGAACATGGTTGAGCAAACATCCTTGTTGTATACTTGAGCATCTTTTGGATATATGCCTAGGAGTGGTTTAGCTGGATCTTGGGGAAGAACTATTCCTAATTGTCTGAGAAATCCCCAGATTGATTTCCGTAAGTACCACGTTTAGGTACTTTATACTTTGCCAGCTCTCAGACACAATTTAAGAAGCTTGATATGAGTAATATATCACAGATCATATTTGGTCTGTGCTTATACATAGACCAAAACTCTACACTGTATATAGAGTGTATTAAACAAAAGAAATGAGGAACACCAGTGGTGGGAGTGCATTAAAATCAGATTTTGCTGCAACTATTTTCTTTTAGTTTTGTTTGAAGTGTACTGAGCATCTAGATCCTGCAGACACTAGTAAATGGCATGATAGAATATGGAAAAATTTTCAACCTGTGTTTACATCTATTCATCTTTATGTATATTGTTTTGAAATTATTTGCATTACAGAATTGCAAAAATATTAAAATTTTGATGCTGACATTTTCGAAATAGTAAAAGATTGTGTAAACTTTAATGATTTGATTGCATGGAAAGCTAAATATAATATTATAAGCATAATATTTACTTTACATGAGTATTATTATTTTTATACTGAGATATGTTTTATTCCCTTTTCAAATATATTCAAGAGAATAAGTACAGTAATTTTGCTGAGTCTTTTCTTTTCTCTCTCTAACAAGGAATCATAATTACATTAAAATATTTGAATATCAGATGATATCAATGCTTTTTATTTTATTAATTTGTACTGATGTATCTGACTAATTATTTCAAGTAATAGGGTATTGTCATTACTAACAAGGTATATATGTTACTGCTTATAAATAAATATTCTGATATAATTATTAAATAAGTTAAGGTTCATTTGAATAACTAATAATAGTCAAGAGAAGATATGTTTAATTAATGTTTTTATTAGTGAATAAAGGCAAAGAGGTTCTTTCAAATATTTTTGAGTTTGGAATAGATAACATTTTTCTAATTAGAATCGATCTCACAGTCCTTCATTTGCAATTCTCTTGTCCCAAAAATCTCTCTTTAAAGTAACTTTTCTTTCTTTATTATAAACAACAATTATTCACGTTACTGTTCCCACAATTCAAATACAGCGTCTCCTAAGAAGATGTGTTGCTTTTGTCCACTGGCCCATTGTCTTGCTGTTCTTGACAGCAATATTATTCCTTTGACCACATGGACTTCATCTCTTTCTTAGGTCAAAACTGCAAAAAAATCCATCACCGTGCTTCAGCCTCCACCAAACTGGATGTCTTTTACAAACTATTCTCCTCCTTTTTTTTTTTTCTTTTGTCGTTTTTGTTTGTTTTTATTTGTTTTCTGTTTTTCAAGACATAGTTTCACTGCAAAGCCCTGGCTGTCCTGCACCTCACTTTGTAAACCAAGCTGACCTCAAGCCCACAGAGACTGGCCTGCCTCTGCCTCCCTTGTGTTTGGATTAAAGGCAATGAATGCACTCCCACCACTGGGGTTCCTCATTTCTTTTGTTTAACCTACTGCTGAATAAGCAGAGAGAATCTTTAACTTCTCTGTAATCATATTTGATATTTGTTTCAGCATGGTGAATAGTAAGATGTAGTCATTATTTACTTCATCTTATTATACTTCATTTTGTCACATTTGTCATGGTTGGTTCCTGTCTCTTAGAAGCCTGTACTTTTCTACTGAGTCACAAAAAGGAAGAACATCTGAAGGGGAAAAGTTGTGGGGAGGAATTAGAAGGAGTCCAGTGAGGGGAAACCTCAATGGGATATATTTTATAAGAAAAGAACCTATTTTTTAAAATTATACTTTATTTACCTTGTATCCCCCCTCTAGTTCCCTCCCTCCTTCCCTTCCAATTCCTCCCTTCTTCCCCCTTTGTCAGGAGCAGTGCCTCTGGCAGCTGCTTTGATATTTAAATCTCAGCGAAAGAGACTGCTTTTACCTTTACCGGACCTTCTCTAAAGGCAGGGTAGAATTTGCAAGTCCATCTCCTTTTGTTTGTGACAGCAGGTAGGACAGCTTGTGAGGATCATACCTCTTCCTCAGGCTCCTCTTGGAATTTAAACCATTGTTCTGAGATGTTTCTACTCTGGCTTAGAAACTCTACAATAAAAAGACAGGCCGACAGTTACTGCAGAAGAAGGCTGACTCTTGTGTAAACAGGACACAAATAAGCCACTAGATACAATGTTGTGCGATGGGAGGAGCCAGAGGACAGGAAAGAGGGGAGGAGCTAGAGAACAGGAACCTGCGAGAAGAGGAGGAGCTCCAGGAGAAAGCAAGAGAAGGGAGCACAAGGAAAGCAGAGCTGGAGGGGAGAGCTTAGAGGACGTGGAGCATGAACCAGATCTAAGATTTCACAAAAAGCAAGTAAAATGTGGGAAATCTAAATGTTAGGAAACAGAGGGCTGGAGGCAGAGACTTGAGACTTGCTGCTTGCACTGCATGCTGCAGCAGCCTGCCTTTTGCTGTGGCTGTCAAGTCTGGACCTTTAAAAAAGTTTCCTGTGTGCTGTGTGTTTATTTAAATAATATTAATCCTCACTCCTGACTCAAGAACCATTCGACTCTGCTGGCTAGCCCCGGCATCCCTTCTCCATACACTCCCCTCCCCAAGTCCACTTGTAGGGGAGAGTTTCTTTTTCTTCCTTCTGATCCTAGTCTTTTAGGTCTCATCAGGAGTGGCTGCATTGTCTTCCTCTGTGGCCTGGTAAGGCTGTTCCCCTCCTCAGGAGGAGGTGATCAAAGAGCAGGCCAATCAGTTCATGTCAGAGGCAGTCCCTCTTCCCATTACTATGGAACCCACTTGGACACTGAGCTGCCATGGGCTACATTTGTGCAGGGGTTCTAGGTTATCTCTATGCATGGTACTTGATTGGAGTATGAGTCTCAGGAAAGACCCCTGTGCTCAAATTTTTTGGTTCTGTGCTCTCCTTGTGGACCTCTTGTCCTTTCCAGATCTTACTATTATTTCCCACTTCTTTCATAAGATTCCCTGCATTCTGCCCAAAGTTAGGAGCCTCCCACAGAGGGCCTCTGAAAGGCTCTGCCCTGCAGACTATCTAAGCAGATGTTGAGATTTATGGCCAAACTTTGGGAAGAACCTATTTTTAATAAAAGAAATAATATTTTTAAATGTGTAACTCACATCTTCAAAGAAGTATGAATCTCTGAGAAGACAGAAACAGTTTTCTCTTCATTGGAGTGAAAGATAAGAATAATTTCCTATAAAAGAAGACGTGGAGATAGTCCCATAATTTGTACTAACACTGGCAGTCCCAGGGACTGTGATATTTGGCAACTATATTCTAGTTTCTATAAAATGCAAAGACATTTAACATGAGTGAAATTTAAGTCTTGTTTCATATAACACAATACCCAGTACTAATTGGAAACAATCTAAAGCCTTAATACATTAAGACTTCTTATACCAGTACATTATCCACCACTTGAGCTCAAGAAAAATGTGACTAATACGTAGACTCAAAAGAAGTATAACAACTCTTTTCTTTTTTTCTCAGGATTTTTAGAGCCATGTGTATGCTTTTGAGCACGCCTCTATATCAGCCCCTTAAGTCTTTCTAATTTTCTGAACCTAGTATTAAGTCTTATAGTTAAATATCCAAATGTTCCCAATAAATACAAAACATCTAGTTCATGTACTTAGGAAGACAGTACTTCTGTACTGTTACATATGTAATCTTTCAGTAATCATATAAAAATTAAAGTCATTTGTGGTATGCATCAAATAAATGTATGTTAATTTTATTCTCATAACATAAAATCAAGTTGCAGAATGTAGATGAGATAGCAGCTTACTGCTATAGTACAACAATAAATAATGTGGCTTGCAGTGACTGATGAATGAAACAAGGACCATTCATAGAGAGGACCTAGATATCCTGCTCAGATATAGCCGATGGGCAGCTCAGTCTCCATGGAGGTTCCCTAATAAGGGGAGCAGGGACAGTCATTGGCATAAACTTGGTTGCCTGCCCTTTGATTACCTTCCTCTGGCGAGGTGACCTAGTTAGGCATGGGGGAAAAGAGGAAGGGAGGGTGGGATCAGGAGATAAGGGAGGAGGCTATACTCAGGATTCAAAGTGAATAAATTGTAATTAAAAAAAAAAAAATAATAATAATAAATATGTGATAATTATATATTTGGAAAAACAAAAGCAATTTGCAAAATTATGTACTTACAAGAATTCCAAATAAGTATTTTAAGACACTAAAGGATATTGAAACTCCCCCTCGCTATTTGCTCATAGTCATGTAAGTATAAAGTGGATTCAAATGATGAAATGGAAATTCCTAAAATTGCTATTGTACAACTTATGTTCTATTGATTTAAAAAGACAGTTCTGCTCATAGCTAACATTGCTGCTAGACTCTCATTGTTTAATGGCAATAGAGGGTTAACAAAAACCCTCATCAAGACTATAACAATATGTTAGAAACTGTGGGATATAATAAAGATTCTATTATAAACTTTTAAAGCAAAACTGTAGATGAACTCAAAGGAGAAAAGGAAAAATTCAAGTCCTATAAGAAGGTATGAAAATTGCCTGCTTATTGTTTGTGTCAGAAGAGAGATTTCTCAAAGCAATATTTAGTTCACAATGGCACTGGGGTGCAAAGGAAACACTGGTCACTCAGATCATATCTGTCAAAAGGCCTCTGTCCAGCTACTGAGTCGGGATGGCCACCATGCAATCTACAGCTGCCCTCAAGTTACTATGGGCTCACAGTCAAATGTTTTTCCAGGTGGAACAGAACTTATGAAGAAAAAAAAAAAAAAAAAAGACAAATACGTTTCAGAGGAATTCAGGATTTTTTTAGTGCAGAATTTCCACCAAAACTCCCTGAGGCTGGGTCAGATCTGGGTTATGGCCCTGCATCTTCTTCAAGTGTGTCTATCATTTATGGACGTTTATCCTTATTAGTACTTTTTAATCTCAAACTCTCTCTTAGACTTTGCTCCTAGGGAGCCTAACACTGGGCAGTTGGTAACATGTCCGGTGTCTGTAATGTTTCCATCTAAGGCTAGAATGATGCCACCAATGGTCTTCGCTCTAGGTGAAGTATTTCCCCCTAACTCTGCATCACTTACACTATACTGCAGACCTCTCAGGATCCCTGATTCTGTTCTTGTTCTTTTTACTTAGTATACATTTCCATTTAGCCTATTATGTTTTTATAATGTGTATTATAATATCTTTTCCTTTATTACTTCATAAGAATGTGTTTTCTTTGTATTTTTATCTGATTTGTGTATTATAGGTAGTGAACATTTGTTATACAAGTAAATATTTTATAAAACTGAAAAGGACCAAGAAGAAAACAGAGAAAAAATTAGAAATCTAGCAAAATATTTTATCCCAGTTTAATTATGCATAAACATTATAATGAAAAGGTAGTGTTTACTTTCTTTTATTTTTCACTTATTTATTTTTCATTTTTAATTAAAATATAATCATATAACTCTCCCCTTCCTTTCCTCCCTACAGGCTGTACCATGTCTCCTATATCTCACCCCACCCCATCTTCTCCACACACTTCCAAATGGACAGCCTCTTTTTCTTGATTATTTTTTTAATTTTAATTTTAATTTTTTTTAACTTTTATTAATTACACTTTATTTATTTTGTATCCCCCCATAAGCCCCTCCCTCCTCTCCTCCATGTCCCACCCTCCCCCCACTTCTACATGCATGCCCCTCCCCAAGTTCACTGATAGGAGAGGTCCTCCTCTCCTTCTTTCTGATCTCAGTCTGTCAGTTCTCATCAGAAGTGGCTGCATTATCAGGGTTCTAGGTTATCTCCACTGATAGTCCGTGGTTGGAGTATGAGTCTCTGGGAAGTTCCCTGTGTTCAAAATTTCTTGTTCTGTTGCTCTCCTTGTGGAGTTCCTGTCCTCTCCAGCTCTTACTATTTCCCACTTCTTACATAAAATTCCATTCACTCTGCCTGTCAGTTGTCCATCAGGCTCAGCATCTGCTATGACAGTCTGCATAGCAGAGGCTTTCAGAGGCCCTCTGTGGCAGGTTCTGAGGTTGTTTCCTGTTTTCTTTTTCTTCTGATGTCCATCCTCTTTGCCTTTCAGGATGGGGATTGAGCATTTTTAGTTAGGGTCCTCTCTTTTGCTTAGTTTGTTTAGATATACAGATTTTAGTGGGTTTCTTTTATGTTGTATGTTTATATGAGTGAGTACATACCGTGTGTGTCTTTTTGCTTCTGGGACAACTCACTCAGGATGATCCTTTCCAGGTCCCACCATTTACCTGCAAATTTCATGATTTCCTTATTTTTCGTTGCTGAGTAATACTCCATTGTATAGATGTACCACTGTTTCTGCATACATTCTTCAGTTGAGGGGCATCTGGGCTGTTTCCAGCTTCTGGCTATTACAAATAAACTGCTACAAACATGGTTGAGCAAATGTCCTTTTTGTGTACTTGAGCCTCTTTTGGGTATATGTCTAGGAGTGGTATGGCTGGATCTTGAGGAAGCGCTATTCCTAGTTGTCTGAGAAAGCACCAGATTGATTTCCAAAGTGGTTGTATAAGTTTACATTCCCACCAGCAGTGGAGGAGGGTTCCCCTTTCTACACAACCTCTCCAGCATGTGTTGTCACTTGAGTTTTTCATCTTGGCCATTCTGATGGGTGTAAGGTGAAACCTCAGGGTTGTTTTGATTTGCATTTCCCTAATGGCTAATGGGCTTGAGCATTTCTTTAAGTACTTCTCTGCCATTCGATATTCCTAGGTCGAGAATTCTCTGTTTAGCTCTGTTCCCCGTTTTTTAATTGGATTACTTGGTTTGCTGCTTTTCAGCTTGTTTAGTTCTTTATATATACTGTATATGAGTCCTCTGTCAGATAAAGGGTTGGTGAAGATTCTTTCCTAATCTGTAGGCAGTCGCTTTGTTTTGATGACAGTGTCCTTTGCTTTACAGAAGCTTTTCAGTTTCATGAGGTCCCATTTATTGATTGTTGCTCTTAGAGCCTGTGCTGTTGGTGTTCTGTTCAGGAAGTTTTCTCCTGTACCAATGAGTTCTAGGGTATTCCCCACTTTTTTTTTCTAGCCAATTTAATGTGTCTGGTTTTATGTTGAGGTCTTTGATCCACTTGGACTTCAGTTTTGTGCAGAGTAATAAGTATGGATCTATTTTCATTTTTCTACATGTAGACATCCAGTTAGACTAGCACCATTTGCTGAAGATGCTATCTTTTTTTCCATTGCATGGTTTTGGAATCTTTGTCAAAGATCAGGTGTCTATAAGTGTGTGGGTTTATTTCTGGGTCCTCTGTTCGATTCCATTGATCCACCATTCTGTTTCTATGCCAGTACCATGCAGTTTTTATAGCTGTAGCTCTATAGTACAGCTTGAGATTAGGGATGGAGATACCTCCGGAAGATATTTTATTGTAGAGGATTGTTTTAGCAATTCTCAGTTTCTTGTTATTCCATACGAAGTTGAGAATTTTTCTTTCCAAGTCTGTAAAGAATTGTGTTGGTAATTTGATGGGAACTGCATTAAATCTGTAGATTGCTTTTGGTAAGATGGCCATTTTCACTATGTTAATCCTGACAAGCCATGAGCATGAGAGATCTTTCCATCTTCTCTATCTTCCTCTAATTCTTTCTTCAGAGACTTGAAATTTTTTTCATACAAGTCTTTGACTTGCTTGGTTAGGGTTACACCAAGGTACTTTATTTCATTTGTGGCTATTGTGAAGGGTGTTGTTTCTCTAATTTCTTTCTCAGCCCTTTTTGTCTTTTGTATACAGGGGTGCTACTGAATTTTTGAGTTAATTTTGTATCCGGCCACTTTGCTGAAGGTGTTTATCAGCTGTAGGAGTTCCCTGGTAGAGTTTTTGGGGTAACTCACCGATACTGTCATATCATCTGCAAATAGTGATAATTTGACTTCTTCCTTTCCAATCTGTATCGCCTTGATCTCCTTCAACTGTCTTTTTACTCTAGCAAGGACTTCGAGCACTATGTTGAAGAGATATGGAGAGAGGGGGCAGCCTTGTCTTGTCCCTGATTTCAGTGGGATTGCTTTAAGTTTCTCTCTGTTCAGGACTAATATCAAGTATATACAAAGAACTAAAGAAGCTGAAAAGCAGCAAACCAAATAATCCAATTAAAAAATGGGGAACAGAGCTAAACAGAGAATTCTCGACCGAGGAATATCGAATGGCAGAGAAACATGTAAAGAAATGCTCATCCTCATTAGCCATCAGGGAAATGCAAATCAAAATGACCCTGAGATATCACCTTACACCCATCAGAATGGCCAAGATGAAAAACTCAAGGGACAACACATGCTGGAGAGGTTGTGGAGAAAGGGGAACCCTCCTCCACTGCTGGTGGGAATGTAAACTTATACAACCACTCTAGAAATCTATCTGGCGCTTTCTAAGACAATCAGGAATAGTGCTTCCTCAAGACCCAGCTATACCACTGCTAGGTATATACCCAAAGTTTGCTCAAGTACACAAAAGCGATATTTGCTCAACCATGTTTATAGCAGCTTAATTTGTAATAGCCAGAACCTGGAAACAACCCAGATGTCCATCAACGGAGGAATGGGTACAGAAATTGTGGTATTTTTACACAATGGAATACTACTCAGCAATCAAAAAGGAGGAAATCATGAAATTTGCAGGGAAATGGTGGGATCTAGAAAAGATCATCCTGAGTGAAATATCCCAGAAGGAGAAAGACAAACATGGTATATACCCACTTATATAGACCTAAAAGATATGATAAACATAATGAAATATATACACCTAAAAAAGATAATCAAGAGAACAGACATGGGGTAAGATTATCAATCTTCGTGTTGAAAGACAGATGGGATGCACATTGAACATATGACAGGAGTCTACTGAGTGCATTTGAAAGACTCTAACTAGCAGTGTTTTCAAAGCAAAGACTCATGACCCAACCTTTGGCAGAGTACAGGGAATCATAAGAAAGAAGGGGAGTTAGTCTGATGAGGAAAGGATAGGAGCTCCACAAGGACCAAATATATCTGGGCACAGGGTCTTTTCTGAGACTGATATTCAACCAAGGACCATGTATGAATGTAACCTAGAACCTCTGCTCAGATGTAGCCTGTGGTAGCCCAGTAACCAATTGGCTTCCCATAGTGAGGTGAACAAGGACTATTTCTAACAAGAACTCAATGACTGGCTCTTTGGCCTCCCCACCGCCCAAAAGAGGAGCAGTCCTTTTAGGCCACAGAGGAGAGCTTTGCAGCCAGTCCTGAAGATACCTGATAAAACAGGATCAGATGAATGGGGAGGAGGTCCCCCCTATCAGTGGACTTGTCAAGGGGCAAGTGGAGATGAGGGAGGGAGGGAGGGACTGGGAGGGAATGAGGGATCGGGACATGGCTGGGATACAGAGTTAATAAAATGTAACTGATAAGAAAAAAATAAAATTAAAAAAAAAGTTTCTCTCTGTTCAGTTTGATGTTGGCTATTGGCTAGCTATATATCGCCTTTACTATGTTTAGATATGTGCCTTGTATCCCTGATCTTTCCAATACTTTAAATATGAATGGATGTTGGATTTTGTCAAATGATTTTTCAGCATCTAGGGAGATTATCATGTGGTTTTTTTTTTCTTTCAGTTTGTTAATATGGTGGATCACATTGATGGATTTCCGTATATTGAACCACCCCTGCATACCTGGGATGAAGCCTACTTGGTCATAGTGGATAATATCTTTGATGTGTTCTTGGATTCGGTTTGCAAGTATTTTGTTAAGTATTTTTGCATCAATGTTCATAAGGGAGATTGGCCTGAATTTCTCTTTCTTTGTTAAGTCTTTGTGAGGTTTAGGTACCAAGGTGACTGTGGCTTCATAGTATGAGTTTGGTAATATTCCTTCTGTTTTTATTTTGTGGAATACTTTGAAGAGAATTGGAGTTAGCTCTTCTTTGAAGGTCTGGTATAATTCTGCGCTGAAGACATGTGGTCCTGGGCTTTTTTTGGATGGGAGACTTTTGATGACCGCTTCTATTTCTTTGGTGGATATAGGACTGTTTGATTGTTTTACCTGGTCCTGATTCAGCTTTGGTAAGTCAAATCGATCAAGAAAATTGTCCATTTCATTTAGATTTTCAAATGTTGTGGCATATAGACTTTTGAAGTAAGTCCTAATGATTGTTTGGATTTCCTCAGTGTCTGTAGTTATGTCCCCCTTTTCATTTCTGATTTTGTTGATTTGGGTGGTGTCTCTTTGCCTTTTAGTTAGCTTGGCTAAGGGTTTGTCCATCTTGTTGATTTTCTCAAAGAACCAGCTCTTGGTTTCATTGATTCTTTGAATTGATTTATTTGTTTCTAATTGATTGATTTCAGCCCTCAGTTTGATTATTTCCAGCCGTCTACTCCTTTTTGGTGTGTCTGCTTCTTCTTTTTCTAGGGTTTTTAAGTGGGCCATTAAGTTGCTTGAATGAGCTGTCTCAAATTTCTTCTTGAAGGCACTTAGTGCTATGAACTTTCCTCTTAGCACTGCTTTCATTGTGTCCCACAAGTTTGGGTATGTTGTGTCTTCATTTTCATTGAGTTCTAGGAAGACTTTAATTTCTTTATTTCTTTCATGACTCAGCTCTCATTCAGTAACAAGTTGTTCAGTTTCCATGTATGTGTAGGCTTTTTGCTATTTCTGTTTTTGTTGAAGTCCAGCTTTATTCCATGGCGATCAGACAAGATACAAGAGATTATTTCAATCTTCTTGTATCTGTTGAGGCTTGCCTTGTGACCAACTATATGGTCTATTTTGGAGAAGGTTCCATGAGGTGCTGAGAAGAAGGTAAATTCTTTTGTGTTTGAGTGTAAAGTTCTGTAAATGTCTGTGAGGTCCATTTGATTCATGACCTCTGTCAGAGATGTTGTTTCTTTGTTTAATTTCTGTTTTGTTGACCTGTCCTTTGTTGAGAGTGGGGTGTTGAATTCTCCCACTATTAATGTGTGGGGATCTATATGTGGTTTACATTTTATCAATGTTTCTTTTACAAATGTGGGTGCTCTTGTATTTGGGGCATAGATGTTCAGGATTGTGATGTCTTCTTGGTGGAATTTTCCCTTGATGAGTATGAAGTATCTTTCCCCATCTCTTCTGATTAATTTTGGTTGAAAGTCTATTTTATCAG
The DNA here is from genome assembly GCF_907164565.1 of Psammomys obesus. Classification (NCBI taxonomy): domain Eukaryota; kingdom Metazoa; phylum Chordata; class Mammalia; order Rodentia; family Muridae; genus Psammomys; species Psammomys obesus. The sequence continues at coordinate 32,428,223 of NW_026591086.1, forward strand.
ATATTAGAATGGCTGTTCCTGCTTGTTTCTTGGGTCCATTTGCTTGGAAAGTCGTCTTCTAACCTTTTACCCTCAGTTAAAGTCTATCTTTGTGCTTTAGGTGTGTTTCTTGTATGGAACATATTGCTGAGTTTTGTTTGCATTTCCATTCTGTTAATCTGTGTCTTTTTACTGGAGAGTTGAGTCCATTGATGTTGAGAGAGATTAATGACCAGTGGCTGTTAGATCCTTTGATTTTGATGTTGGCTGTGGTCATAAGGTTGTGTGCTTGGTTACTTTTTGTTTTAGTGTAGTAAGGTTAATTATTTCCTGTGTTTTCTTGACAGAAGCTAATTTTCTTGGGTTGTATTTTCCCTTCCAGTGTCTTCTGTAACACTGGATTTGTATGTAGGTATTGTTGAAATTTGTTTTTGTTATTGAATATCTTGTTTTCTCCATCTATGAGGACTGAGAGTTTTGCAGGGTATAGTAGCCTGGGCTGACATCTGTGTTCTCTTAAGGTCTACATGTTATCTGTCCACGCCCTTCTGGCTTTCATAGTTTCTGTTGAAAATTCAGGTGTGATTCTAATGGTTTTGCCATTATATGTTACTTGGCCTTTTTCCCTTGCAGCTTTTAGTATTTTTTCTTTGTTCTGTATACTTATTGTTTTGATTATTATGTGGAGGGAGGATTTTCTTTTCTGGTCAAATTTGTTGGGTGTTCTGCAGGCCTCATGTATCCTTATTGGCTTCTCCTTTAACTTGGGGAAATTTTCTTCAATGATTTTGTTGAAAATATTTTCTGGGCCTTGGAGAAGGGAGCCTTCTTTTTCCTCTATACTTATTATTCTTAGGTTTTGTCTTTTCATACTGTCTTGGATTTCTTGGACGGTCTGTGTCAGGTATTTTTTGGATTTAACATCTTCTTTGACAGATACATCGATTTCTTCCATTGTATCTTCTACACCTGAGATTCTTTCTTCCATCTCTTGTAGTCTGTTGGTTATGCTTACCTCTGTAGTTCCTGTTTTCTTCCCTAAATTCTTCCTCTCCATTATTTCCTCCATTTGTGTTTTCTTTAATTTTTCCAGATCTATCCTCAGCTCTTGAGTTGTTTTGTTTACTTCCTTCACCTGTCTGATTGTATTTTCCTCTTTTTCTTTTAGTTCCTTCAACTCTGTGTTTTTTATTTCTTTCAGTGATTTAATTATTTCTTCTCTGAAGGCCGCAAAATCTTTGGCTGCATCTTCCCGTATTTCTTCACGGATGGCCATAATCTCCTTGTCTTTAAATTCCTCCATTTCTTTACGGATAGCCATGATCTGTTTGGTTTTATCTTCCTCTAATTCTTTACGTATTTTATTTGTTTCCTCTATTATCCTCTTCATCAACATAGATGTAAGGTCATCTTCTTGATTTTCAATTATGCTGCGTTGTCCAGGGCTGTTCGCCCCTGGATGGCTGGGTTCTGGAGATGCCATATTGCTCTCTCTTTTGTTGGTTGAGCTTTTACGCTGACCTCTACCCATTGCGTTGATTTAGGTGTTGGCTGTTAGTTTCTGTGCTTCCTGGGGTCCTGAGCTAGGGAGAATCCCCTTGGCTGGTAGATGATTTTTCCTGAAGGAGTCCTCCTCTGCTTTTTGGTTATGGTCAGTGTATGGCCAGTGTTTCTCAGGAATTGCCACTGCTCACCTCAGGTATATAGCCCTGAGTAGTAGCTATGGTCTTTGTTAGGCAGGGGGGATCTCCTCTTACCCATAGAAGTTCTCAAGACAGCTACTCCACTGCTGGGTTTCTCGTTATAAATTTAGTGAGCTGCTGCCGTTGTTACAGTTTTCCAGGTACAGTCCTCCTGAAGAACCTGCTGATTCCCTAGCTGTGGGGTTTTCTCCCAACGGGGAAACTCAGTCTGTTATCCTGGGGCACACAGTTCTCTCTGGGAAAGTTAGAGGAGCGCCCAGCAAGTCTCTGGGCCGGACGCTGAGTGCTCTGCTCTGGGCCTCGAGAATGTGCACCTAGGTTGAGTTGGCGCCGGGGGACGCCACTCTGGTCTGGAGGCTGGGTGCCTCAGTCTGGACCAGAAGCTGTGTGTCCCTGTCTGGGATGGCAGCTGCAGGCACTGCTCTGGTCCAGAAGTTGTGGGTGCAGCCCTCTTGAAGGACCAGGGATTCCCACAGTTTTGACAGTCTAGCTAGGGATAACTGGTTGATCCTTGGCATAGTATCTGAGGGCTGCTGTAATGGCTCTCTGGCTTTTGTAGGTCTGAGGATGCAGCTGTGTGCCCCAGTGCCCTAGGGGTACTCAATAATGGTGGCTGAGCACAGCGCTCCTGCCTGCTTTAGAAAGTTAGTGCCTAGAGTCTGTGTGAATCCAGAAAGTCTTTTGGTGCTGGGTGTCCTGAGCGTTAGACCTGATGATCCCCCCCGTTGCGGATTTCCTTCTGCCAGAAACACGCACTCTTTGCTTTGGGGACCGCTGTTATGTCTGGGGTGGCGAGTAGAACCCACAGGCAAAGACGCCTGCCCGTGGCTTTGCCTTTCTGGCCTTTGGGAGCCTGGGCGTCTGCCTAAACTGAATAATTTTCCCTAGACCTTTTCAGGGTGGGGGTGTCGGCTGAGTGCTCTGAGATCAGACCAGCAGTTTCCCTCCCTGTGGGTTTGCACCTGACAGTGAAACTCAGTCTGTGGTGCCCTGGTGCCTAGGTGCCCTGGGGCCCACAGTTCTATCTGAGGCGGCGAATCAGGCGCTCAGGCAGGGCTCTGTGCAGGTGCCTGGATCCCCGCTCTGGCTCCGGGCTGGCTCCTGGGGAGCCCACGGAACCCGAGTCTTTTCCAGGGGATGTCTGGGTGACCTAAGGCCAGTCCCAATCGTTTCCTGCTCCATGGGGTTATCTCTCGACTGAAAAATCCAGTCTGTGATGTTCTGGGCCCACAGTTCAGTCTGAGGCAGTGACCAGATCACACTGGCATGTAGCTCTGGGCTGGCGACCAAGCGCCTGGTGGAACCAGGATCTCTTCCATGGTTTAGCCGAGTGAGTTAAAGCTGTTTGAATCCCCCACCGTGGGGTATCCTCTCACCTGTGAAACACAATCACTTGTGTTTTATGGTCGCGAGTTCTGATTGCTGGTCACTGTGCCAATCCTGCTGTGCTGCTGCTCAGGATGAGAGTCCTCCCGGCGCTGCCATCTTGCCCTTTTTTCTTGATTATTATTGTTACATATTTTTGAGCAAAAATATAAATTCCACCCACTGAGTCCATCTTTTTTGATTGTGTGTACATGTTTTCAAGACTGACCACGTTTTAAAATTTTATTTATAATTTTGTAAACTACAGTTTATTCACTTTGTATACCCTCTGTAGCCCCCTGTTTTATCCTCTCCCAATCCCATCCTACCTCCCTCATCTCCTTCCACGCACCTCCCCAAGTCCACTGATAAGGGAGGTCCTCTTCCCTTTTGAGCTGACCCTAGCCTATCAAATCTCATCAGGACTGGCTGCATTGTTTTCCTCTGTGGCCTGATAAGCCTGCTCCCTGCCCCAGTGGAAGGAGATCAAAGAGACAACCACTGACTTCATGTCAGATACAACCCTTTCTTCTCCTTACTAGGAAACACACTTGGAGACTGAGGTGTCATGGGCAACATCTGTGCAGGGGTTCTAAGTTATCTCCATTCCTGGTCCTTGGTTGGAATATCAGTCTCAGAAAAGACTCCTGGGCTCAGAATTTTTTGATCTGTTGCTCTCCTTATGGAGCTCCTGACCCCTCCAGGTCTTCCTATCTCCCCCTTCTTTCATAAGTTTCCCTGCCCTCTGCCCAAAATTTGGCTATGAGTCTCAGTAGCTCCCTCAATACCTTGCTGCGTAGTCTTTCCGAGTCCCTCTGTGGTAGGCTCCTGTGTGTTGCCTATTTTTTCCCTCTTCCGATGTCTATCCCTTTGTCTTTCTGCATGAGGATTGAACATTTTACGCAGGATCCTCCTCTTTGTCTAGCTTCTTTAGGTGAACAGATTTTAGTATGTTTATCCTATATTATATGTCTAATATCCACTTATAAATGAGTATATAATATGTGTGTCTTTCTGCTTCTGAGATACCTCATTCAGGATGAGCTTTTTTAGTTCTTACCATTTGCCTGTAAATTTCATGATTTCTTTGTTTTTAAATCCGGAGTAGTTTTCCACTGTGTAAATGTACCACAATTTCTATATCCATTCATCCGTTGAGAGAGATCTGTGTTGTTTCCAGATTCTGGTTACAAGTAAAGCTTGCTATGAACATGGTTGAGCAAATGTCCTTGTTGTATACTTGAGCATCTTTTGGATATATGCCTACGAGTGGTATAGCTGGATCTTAAGGAAGCACTATTTCTAATTGTCTGATAAAGCACCAAATTGATTTCCAAAGTGGTTGTGCAAGTTTATATTCCAACCAGCAATGGAGCAGGGTTCCCCTTTCTCCACTGCCTCTCCAGCATGTGTTTTCATTTGAGTTTTTGATCGTAGCCACTGACTACTTTTTATTATATAACCATTCTATCAGGGAGCTCATTCCTGAGAGAAACTGTCTCATTGTCTCAATAGTTTCCAGTAGTCTACAGTTCATTGTCTATGATTAAGATCATGGGTGATTTTTTTTTTAATTTAGTTTCTAATTTGTGATTCTGGGTATTGTCTTCCTTCATATGCTAGAAACCCTGTTTTTGAAGAGGAAAATAGCAACATTTTTTTTTCCTAATATAAGGTGATTACATTTTAAGTTTCTTTGGAATGTCAGTACCTATATACATATATATGTTTATGTTTGCCTGGGTTGCACATTTTTGTGTGTGTTTTTTCATTGGCTAGAAAATCAGCAGCCGGCCAAGGATGGCTGAAGTGTAAACATATAAATATTCCCCTCTCTCTGCCACCATGGCACTGGAAAGATAAGCTCTTATTATCATATCCAAATTATTAGATGGATTCTGGACATTAAACTAAAGTCTTTCTGCTTGCAAGATGAGCATAGGAATGATTTTTTTTTTATCTATCTACTCATTGCAAGTATATTTGCTGAAATGTTTGCTTGTTATGTATTATGAATTTGGTGCTTGACGTATATTTGAATGAATATTCTGATCTGTTCTTTCATGTATAGTGAATTTGTGTTTATACATAAGTTGTCAAGGCCTTTCAGATAATCATGAACATATTCCACAAGTAAGGTTAAATCAGATAAATGTCTATGATGGTCTAATCATTAAATATTTACAGATTTTAACATACACTTAAGACTTTTGTAATTCTATTTTGGCAGTATTAATTGTTTAGTATATATACTTCCAAAACCACTTTGACATATAAGTTAATCTTGTAATTTCCAATTGAGTTTCTTTTTCTAAATATAAAAGGATCCTGAATTACTTAATGAGAAGTGAAAAATCACAGTAAAATGAACTTGAATACAAAATCTTTCTTTCCCTTTCAAATATAATTCTATCCAAGAATAATTTCCATCATTTTTCTCTGTTGAATTAAATATGTTGTAATACTTCCTTGTATGTACGGGACAACTCTATAATCATAGTCAAGCTTTGATAAAGAGCTTTAGGGTGAATGATTCTATCTGGCTTTACAGGACATGCATACTTTCAGCAATGCTATCTTTGCAGTGCAGACACAAGCTTGTTCAATCTCAGTGGCAAAGCGTATGAGAGGAGAGACTGGATAAAAAGGTAATATCCTCTCTAACTTAATCACTCTTCCATGGTGAGTAGCTAAGCTTGTAACTGCTATTCAGAAAGTTGTTCATTAAAGGTTCTGAAGCGTCCTTCACCTTGCAGGAGACAGGCCAGTTTATCGGATTGCTTAAATTAACAGACAGGATGTTCTGTGCAATACCTTTTAAAGGGAGCTCTCACTGCTTCCTCTATACCATCAGAAACTATGTTCCAAAAATGAGATATGCTTTCAATATATCAAGCTCAGGGTCAGTTATAAATATAACTTGTACATGTCATGGGATGTCCACAGTTTTATCAAACGTGAAATATCTTTTTAAAAATATGTTAACTTGATATTTTGTGAACTTATATTAGTTACACATCTTGATGCTGCAGTGGGATATTCTATAACACATGCAATCTATCCCCAACACAACTGAGGTTAACATATTTAAACGTTGATTATTAGGTTTTTGAAGCATGTAACATACAAAAATGCTTACAAATCTCAATTGTTTAATTAAGGAAATATCAGGAACAATCTTTTCAATCAGTTTCCTCCTTAAGTACATAAGAGAACACAGATTGTATATGAAATGCTGAACATAAAAATTGCATTTGGTAGAAAGCACTGAGTCCTTGGTTGTGACAGCTAATTGCGTCTCAAAAGGCAGGATCTCTGCTTAATTTTGCAACTGTCTCTTTTACTTTGGGGCTCATGCTCACCTCTCCACTTAGGCATGTTAATCACCAAAGAAGTGGTCAAGCTAGCCTGTTTCAACCTGCCTCAAAGCTGAAGACATACAGATAAATCACTACTCTACACCTGAAGTCATCTTGGATTGTAGGAACAGGAAGAACTCACAGAACAGATAACCTTTCTGGACAGATGAGGGAAACTATCTATGTTGCTAGGTAATCCTTTGAAGTACAGGTTGACCCATTAAAAAGTGAAAATGATCTTCTCAGACCAACTTGTGGAAGATCAGAGACAATATTGATCAGGACACATCTACGACAGTATTGTTTAAGTATGCATTATTTTTGTCCCTCTGAGTCAATTCTTACACTGTTTAAACCTCAAACTAGTGTTAGTAACACAAACATACACTTGAGATAAATGCATCCTTTCAAGTATTCACTTCCTCAATATCCAACAGAGCCAATGTGAGTAAATAATCTCTCTGCTTTTAAAGACTTTTAATCTATTTTACTGGAATATAGAGGAAATTTGGCCAAGCATAGCTTTTGGAGGATGTTAGAGCCCAGGCTTTATCTGCAAAACTCTAGTTACCTTATTTAGGGTTGTAAAATAAAGTTATAGATATATTTGAGAGTAGCTGAAAAGCAAATTGAAAATTGAATAAAAAAATACACATTCAAATACAAATTTGAAATCATTTTCTGTATGAATAAAGTAAAATAAAATAGCAGTACTACATTTACCCTCCCAGACAAAAGCCATGCTTTCGTGCTACATTGCCCTCCATTAACTTTGTTTAAACATGAAGTTTTCCTGGTCATTAAATTTTTTTCTGAGTATGTTCTTTGTTCTTGGCACCAAGGAGTTACAAAATAATGATATACAATAATGATTCTCATTGAAACTCATCCTCTTGAGTTATTGCTGTCTACATTTGCCTGGTCTCCAAAATGATATATTCTACTAAATGAACAATCAATTATCTTGTTAAAAACACAAACACTCATACATTTGAGTGTATATGCAATGCAAGTTCTGTAAATGCAGCTGTATTTGCATAAAGCAATATAATTTATTTTACCTGTTTGTTTATAATCCTGTCAATAAACAGTTTGATCATATTTAATTCTCTCTTAGCTTTCCATCTTAGCCAAGTTAGCAATCCAATTAGTTTGTATAAACAATAAAGTACTATTAAATCTTTAACAATGATAAAAGAAAGTTCTGACATATCAAAAAAAAAAAAAGACAAAAACAAGTTTCCTGGTACTATTCTCTTTTTATTTTAATTTTAATTTTTTATATTAATTACACTTTCTTCACTTTGTGTCCCAGCTATAGCCCCCTCCCTCACTCTCTCTCAATGCCACCCTCCCCTCCTCACCTTATCCCATGCCCCTCCCCAAGCCAACTGATAGGGGAGGTCCTCCTCTCTTCCCTCTGACCCTAGCATATCAGGTCTAATCAGGACTGGCTGCATTTTCTTCCTCTGTGGCCTGGGGTGATCAAAGAGCCAACCACTGAGTTCATGGCAAAGACAGTCCCTGCTCTCCTTATAGGGTACTCATTTGGATACTGAGCTGCAATGGGCTACATCTAGGTTATATGCATGCATGATCCTCGGTTAGAGTATAAGTCTCAGAAAAGACTCCTGGGCCCAGATTTTTTTTCATTCTGTTGGTCTCCTTGTAGAGCTCCTATCCCCCCAGGTCTTCCCAACTTCCCTTTCTTTCATAAGATTATCTGTACTCTGCCCAAAGTGTGGCTATGAGCCTCAGTATCTGCTTTGATACACTGCTGGGTAGAGTCTTTCAGGCGCCCTCTGTGTCAGGTTCCTGTCCTGTTTTCCTGTTTTCTCCCTCTTTCTATGTCCATCCTGCTTGCCTTTCTGAGTGAGGACTGATCATCTTACCCTGGTACTAGTCTCAATGTATAAGATCGTAGTTTTGCAAACAGGATGGATATCACCAAAGCCTGCTTCAGTGTCGGTGACAGCTCACAAATTTAGATAACTGGAATGTAGAGCCTGTAGACTGTCAGTTGGAGAGTGTCCTTTTCATGTCCCGTTCTGTTGATCTAAAAGTTCAGGCAGCTCAGCCGCTTTCTGTTTTTTTAGGGCAGCGGGACATATCTGAGAGTCTTGGCAACTTGCTTCTGCTTAATATGAGACACACTTCCAGCTTTTTGTGCTTGCTCTGGCAGAGAGGGGCCTACTGAATCTGGTCAATTTAAAGGCCTTCCTGAACACATTTGGAGTTGTTTACCTTCTTACTTAAGGAAGTTTGTGAAGCTGCTTTACATAGTATCTTCCTTCCTTAATCTAGTTTATACTTTATCTTTCTTCAGAATAAATTTTTCAGTCTCAGAGAAAACTGTTAAACATTAGATACAAAAATCTCATTCCCACACTCAGGAATCATACAAAAAGAAAAGCCATAATATGTATGCAAACAACCTAAAGGGCCCTGACTTAACATTATAAAACAATGAACCTTCAGTGACGCCTTTGAGCTTGTTTTGTGCTGGTTATCTACTCCGGACATTCACCCTGCTCTTAAAACATGTTTTTGTTTTTCCTACAGTGAGATTTCCTTGAAGAGAACGAAATTTTAATTATAAGTGGCTATCAATTGGAGAGTGCTTCTGGGTTGGGGATGTATGTCTGTGTGTTCTCCTCTCAGCTCAATGACCCCAACTGGTGCAGGCCCTGTACACGCAACGTTAGTATCTGTGAGTTAATGGGAGCTTCAATCATGCAATATTAGAGGACTTGTTTTCTGGCTGTCTTCTATCCTTTCTTTCTGCCTCCTCTTCTGCACAGTTCCCTGAGACCTGGTGGAGGAATTTGATGGAAACATCCCATTTAGAGCTGACAGTTTCAGGAGCTTGGCTGCGGACACCTTCATTTCTTCCAATCTGATTCAGTAGGAAAATTCTCTGATGATGACCAAGCAAGGCATAAAGCATATTTATATTTTTGGGTCTGTGTCACTTTAGGAAAGATGATATTTTTCTAGTTCCATCCATTGACAATCCTTCCTGGCAGTTGGCTGCCTAACAACATGACTTATTTAGCTAATTCCATTGGTTAAAAAAAAATGATGATGAAAGAAACTATTGATTTTATTTACATTTCACAATACTCAGTCATTTTTAATATTTTAATATCCAATCCAGAATGTATGCAATTAATGTTAAAGATTTGCAAAAGGATAATGAATATGTCTCTCCTAATCTGCTGTGCTTTATAATCTCACTCTTTTTTATGACTTGGATAATTCTATAATTCTGAACAAGTTTGATTACACATTTTTGGTGACTCTGATGTTTTCTTTCTTTACACTGGGATGTTGTATTTTAAAAATTCAACAAAGATCAATCTCATTAAATTATATAAGCAAGAAAATCATATCAATATAAAATTTTAAAGTGATGGGAACAGGGATGATATAAGTAAGGTTCCTATGTGAGCTGTTTGACATGAGTGTTAGATATCTCTGTTGAGGTCCTCAACAGCTCTCAGAGCTGTTGTCACAAGCTCTCAGAGCTGCTGAGCCATCTCTTCAGCCTTTAATTTGGTCACTTAAAATAAATACCATACGTTAGTTTGAAGACGTGTATTCACACCTCTTTGTCAGATTAAATTCAAGTTCAGAGTAGTAAATTGTTAGAAAATAAGGAAATGGGAGTGTATGTTCAGTGCCTCTCCCAGCTAGCAAAGGGCAAGCTTATATTTGCTGGGAGCATGCTCACCGCACTCTCTCATATGATTTCTCTTTTAGTGTATCCTTAATTACCTGTACTACTTGGAAAAACACCTTCAACTTTAAATATTGCTCCATTAAATGTTTAGGTCATAATGCTTTCACTACCTATACTGCTGCAGAACACTATAAGCGACACAGAATTTTAATACGGTATAGAAGGATTAATATTGCCTTGTATTTGACACATTTTATTGCAGCTGGTACATTTGGATATTCTCATATTTATTTTACGATATGGAAACTGCGAAGAAAAAGTTTTAAGAAAAATCAATCATAAATATTCAGACACTTAGCTTATTATTTTTCTGAGTAAAAACAATTAATCTCTTTTAATTTTGGCTGCATCAGACATACTTTACACTGAGATTTTATCAGAGTTTATGCAAGCTTTCAAGATTACAGGTGTTGTTTAGTGAATGTTATTTATAGTATTTGGTTAGTCATTTGCACATGCATTTTAAGTATCTAATATTACTAAAATCAAACTACATAAACATGAGTTATCTGTATAGAATGTTCTACACGCTTGATTCCTTATGGCAACTTAATGCAGTGACACTTTAAACCACACCAAGCTGCAAATGTTTGTTAACTCTCAATTATTTCATTGAAGTAAGCAGATTTCTGACAGCCATCTGTTTAGAGTGTATTTATTTCTGTTAATAAACCCATTTGAAAGTGAAATAGTCATTAAGGCAAGGAAGTAGTCACAGCACCTCTAAAATGCTGGGGCTGTATATAGATAGTGACATGTTCTGTGCAACTTTGGTCACAGAGGCACATAATACGTGTGAAATTCCTGCTAAAATAAAGAGCTCTGTGTTGTTCATACACAAATACCGTCTTATAGCAAACCACTTACAAATATTTCGTAGCTTCAAAAACGTACATAACTGACATTAATTAACCAAAAGTACAATTAAATTTCAACACATTTGTTCATTTTGGTTTTATGCATATATACCCCGTTTTAGTTGTATGTTCCTTCTCTAGTACTCTAACATGTCCGTACAATGTGTAATTTATTATGTATTCTTCTATAATAATGGTATGTTCTATTACTGACTAGTACATTTGATGAAACTGGTACAAGAGAGTTCAAGGATATAAACAAATTTGTTCTGAAGTTAGTGTGCATGCTTGTATTTCCTGCTAATTTTCACATTGTTTCAGTGAAATTTATATGTGAGTTTTGTCTTTAGTAGCTTGAAACTTAAAATACTTATCATCCTGGATTTCATTCTCTTTGTTGGTGACTGCCTAGAGCTCTAAGATGATTTCCTACTGAGTGTCTCAAAGAGAATTGCTCATACTTTCTCTATTTTATATTTAAAGCTAGATCACCTGAAACCTACCTTCCAGATTCCACCAGAAATGTATATAGGCATTTTCATGCTGTATGTTAACAAATAGAGATTTTTTTATGTTTCTTTTATTGAAAAAAAATTAAGATGTTCAGGATAAAGCAAAAAAAGAAAAGAAAAAAATAGTCAATGAAATAGAAATGGCCTCTCCACATTTATGAAACAAACTTACATGACTGTCACATGTCAAAATATACAACTAAATTTCCAAACATATTTCTTAATCAAATACAATTCCTATCAGGACCACATCAAAAGGATGAAATGTCCATCTCTTCTCCTTAGATACGTAGTTAAGGTACAAAGTAGCTTTTTTTTCTATGCTCCATAGGATTTGTTCTAGAAGGAAGGAAGCATTGCAAGTGTCAAGGACACCGCAAGAACATGGCCCACACAATGAACTAAGAAGGGCCAATGGGGGCTCACAAAGACAAAAGCAACAGTCAGGGAGCTCCTACGTTCTCTGCATATATGTTATGGTTCTGTGGTTTGGTGTTTTCTGTGGGGGCCCTCACCATGTGAGTAAGGTGTCTGACTCTGTTGCTTGATCTAGGGACCTTTTTCCTTTTTTCCTCCTTCTGGGTTGTCTTGTCCAGCCTTGTTTAAGAGTCTGTGTCTATTCTTACTGTAACTTGTTATGCTATGTTAGTTTGATGTCCCTGGGAGCCTGCACTTTTCTAAAGGAAACAAATGGAGAGAAAAGAAGTAGATATGAGGGAGAGAGGGGGTTGTGAGAGGAGAGGGGTGACTGGGAGGAGTTGAGGATGGGGAAGCTACAGATGGAATGTAATTTATGAGAAAAAAATAAATAAAAATAATGAAACAAAAAAATTTGTTGTTTGAGTGAGGAGGAGGATCTTAAGACTCAGGAAGCTAATGAAACATACAAGACTCAGAATCACCCTGGCTCTTGGATGTTATTCTTTACCCTGTTTCTGTGAGAAACTCAAATAACTTATTAATCATCTCATCAAAGTAGACTTGTTGGTATCTTTTCATTGGTTTGTGATTCATGCATGACACATGTGAGTTGAATAACATTTAGTCATATACCCCAGGAAAAGATTTTAACATCGTGTTTTCCTGAGAAATAGAAAATATTTTAACCTAACTGAATTTATATCTTTTACTAAAGGTATATACTAGTGAGACGAAATTTTGAGGGACAACCAGCAAGGATATTTCAATTGTAATATCTTCAAAAACCTGTGAATTTTCATGTTATGTGGGTCAGGAATCTCACTTATTTGTGTACATAAGAAGAAAATAAATTCAAGATATTAAGGAAACGTCTGCACATCTTTTTTGAATAATTTACATTGCTGAAGAACTGGAATTTATTCAGAGGCCCATCAAGTGGTAACCAATGCACTATGTTCACAAAGGCTCAGAGATATGTTTGGAAGAGAAGATAGAAAGGTTATAAGAGCAGATGCGATGGATGACTCGAAACAAACAGTGTCATCAAGACATAAGAGGACGGATGCATGTATGAACTCACAGAAACTATGGCAGCAGGTACAAGGCCTGATTTTCTCTGTTTCCCATCCACACTTCCTTCTGTATGACCTTTTCATGATCCACCCCAGTCAAGTGCATCTATGAAAACACTGCAGTGTGAAACCCAAAGCTATCCAAACTGTATAGAGAACATTATGATGAATAGAATTTTTGTCTCATTAATTTTGATGTGTTTCTTTGTTTTATTTTTTAAATATTAGTTACAGTTTATTAACTTTGTATCCCAGCCGTAGCCTGCTCCCTCATTCCCTCCCAATTCCACCCATCCTTCCTCATCTGTTGTGTTTTTTAAATCAAGTTTTGTATAATTAAGTTGTGTAAAAAGATAAAATACAATATGTTGAAGTTAATAAAAAGACTTTTAATATATTCTTCTATATTGTAAAATCCACATTCAGAGTACAATTTTTTAATATGTCAAAGTCTCTATTTTATAAACATATGGTTCACTTATTTTTATAATTATTTTCTAATAAGCATTATTTTTAAGAGAGTGAAGCTTGTATCTTATAGTTTTACAGCCATCAGTGCTCATTTAAAGAGATAAGCTATTAGTTTAAATATGTTGAATTATTAAACAATATATTTAAACAAATAGGATATATTTTAAACTCTTTAACATATGCCTTCCTTCAGTTTGGTTGGTTGATTATTGCACATTCTTTTTAAAATTCAACTTATAATATGATTTGATTTTCATTATGTTGCTCTGAATATTTCACTGTGACAGATTTGCATTATACCTAACACTCTCCAAAACTATATATTTCATGACATAATAACATGGTGAAAGCTAATTATCTAGTCCATCAAATGATCCCAATAAGCATTCTGGCACTCTACCCAAAGTTTAGCTATGAGTCTCAGTATCTCCTTCGATACCCTGGGCAGGTAGAGTCTTTAGAGGTCCTCTGTGGAAGGCTCCTGTTCTTATCCTTGTCTTTTCCTACTTCTGATGATCTACATTACCTAGTTTAATAAAAATATTACTAGCATTTCAAACTCTATAGAACTCTGTCAAGTTTCTTTTCTCTATCAAAGATTGAGAACTTTAATTTTTTCTTTACTGGAAATGATGTTGATTACTTTTCTTTCCAGTAAGATGATTTATTATATAGTATTCTAGTCACTTAAAAAATGTTTTTAGAATCTTGAATGTCTTTTCTCATTCATTTTCTCTACTGTCTCAAAAATGGTTACATAATTAAATAATACCAAGGAGTCAAATAAGACATTGCATTTAATTATTCAGTAGATATTTATGGAATGCTATTATGTGTCAGCAATGTGATAGGCATGAAGAAAAAGTCAAAGAAGAGTAAGTCATGCTCTTTGCCCTTGGCATGCAATCCACTGCACAGGAGGGGAAATGTAATCTGTTGTAATGAGTAAAAAATGAGGACAAAAGAAAAATCATTTCACCATCAAGGACAGAACCTCCAGAGGAGCAGAGTTAAAACTGCTACAAAGAAATGTTTCTCTTTCTCCATAAAGGATCAGTGTCTCAGAAGAAGGAACAACGTATTTATAGTCACAGACCTATAAAGCAAGTGCTCACAGGCAAAATTATCAGTGTTTGAAAGGTGGTAGAGTGAAATAATCAGGAGGGACGTTTGTAAATTGTTTAGCAACCAATGCACAGATAAACTATTTTACTATCTGAACCAGTGGGCATGGAAGGCAATTAATAATCATTTTGGGACAGCAGCACAAGTAGAACATTCAAAAAGGACTGGAGTTTTTGCCATTACACCAGCTGTATATCACATGGATTCAATGCCTTATTTCTGCACACATTGTAACTACAGTGCATTGTGTCAAAGGCAACCATATGGTCAGAAACAACTATAAACTGAAAGCCAAAATTATGACAGGGAGAATTCTCAGGCTGTATTAGTATATCAACTTTGAAACACAAGTGCTTATACACTCAGTACACATTCTTGTGCATTATTACATAAGTTAGCATGAACTACACACACACATATTCCAATTCTACATTTATTTTTCTATTTTGTGTATAAAAACACATTGATGCTTCACTCTTCTTATAAGAAACAGATTTTCGGGGCGGAGCCAAGATGGCGCCTAGCACACACAGTTTCCGAGCTGTGGAAGAGATAAAGTTCTGAGTTGATGAGTGGAAGAACTTCTGAAGCCAGGGAAACAACGGAGAGCCTTTCTAAACAACAGGGAACATCGCAGGAGGTGAAAACCTTGGTCTCGGGTCACCCAGGGACTTGTTTGGGGAAGGTGAGAAATGATCCTTTGATCTCTCGGCACTCCCCTCCCCCAGACCTCCCTCCTCCTCGGCACAGCGGACTCGCCTTTCTCAGCGCAGACCTAACTGCCTGGGGCCTGCAGCCACTGAGGCTGAGCCCCAAGCCCTTTATCGGCAAAGGCCAGCAGTACTGTGTCTCGGAGCCCCAGATTCAAGCACAGCGGCTGCACCATCCTCCCAGGGCCCGAGTCTGCTAGATGCCATACTAGCTCCGCAGGAGCGCCATCACTGACAGTACGGCCCGCCCAATCCCACAGTGACAGAGAATACGCTATATACTCACCAAAACCAGACAGAAACGCCATACAAGCTAGACAAACCAGGCGCTGGGCCTCCCAAGCTTGGAGAGCACAGTGAAGAGACCCCAGGACTTCCCAGAAAGCATCTGGACTAGCAACCCAGTCTCCAGTTACAGCGGGACTTTCTAACCTGGCGGCGGAGCAACACTGAGCTGGCGGGACAAATCAGCCCTCCAGTTTAAGACTAACCAGGGCCAAACCAGAGAACAGAAAGGCTGCTTACCCCGATTCCCACTGACGTGACCACCCTGAAATCTCCAGCTGCAGCAAGACCTCATAACCTGGCAGTGACAACAGCACGGAACTGGCGGAGCACATCAAAGAAGCAGGGCCAAACCAGAGAGCAGACAGCCCAGATACGCCGATCTCTGCCAAGTGTCCTGCCTGTAAGTGAGTGCACCCTTGAGAATCTGCAGCTCCACTGATCCTGGGTTCTTCTAAAACAGAAGCCAGGCATCGAACCCCCTCCCACCCATATACCCACTTTGGGAAACAGAGGGGCACTTGGAACATTGAAGTTCCTGCTCTGTGGGTCTAATTGAGGAGTTAAGGCAGTTAATGCCAGAAATTGCGCTGCGATCATCACTAGTGCCTGCGACATATACATTGCAGAGCCCCTCCCACACACTCAAGGGTTCAACATTAGCCATCACTCTGTCCCTCGAGACACAGGCCCACACCCACTTACACACACACACACATATACACACGCAGGCACGCTTGCATTTGCCTCTGTTTGCCCCTGCGTACTTTCCTCCCACAGGTACAGCTAGTCCTCAGCATACGCTAAGGACACAGGACCTCTCTCAACTTCCTGAAGAATTCTCCAGACTCGAGAGAGAGACAGTACCAGTCTGATTGGCAGAATCCAAAAACAAACAGGGAAGGTCTCAGATAAGCCAATGGCCAGGGGTAGGCGAAAGAACACCTCCAACATAAATCAGGACATCATGACTTCACCAGCAAACCCCAAAATCGATGGATACTCCAATTCATCTGAAGCACAGGAAAATGACCTTAAAGCCATGCTTGCTCAATTATTTGAGGCTCATAAGGAGGAAATGAACAAATCTTTCAAAGAGTTGGCCAGTCAATTGGAGGTAAAGAAAGAAGAAATAGACAAAACCCTTAAAGAAACACAGGCAAACATAGCCAAACAAATAGAGGCACAAGTAGAGAAAAAATTAGTGGCATACAAAAAGGAAATGAACAAAGAAATAGAGTCCATCGTAGAGAGACAGGAATCCAAATTCAAACACATAAAAGAAATGGTGCAAGGCATGAAAACAGAATTAGAATCAATAAAGAAAACACAAAATGAGAAAACTCTTGAGCTGGAGAACTTTGAGAAAAGATCAGGAACCACAAAAGTAAGCATCACCAACAGAATACAAGAGATGGAAGAGAGAATCTCTGGAGCTGAAGACACACTTGCAGAAATTGATACTTCTCTCAAAGAAAAAGTAAAATCAGAAAAATTCCAATCACAAAATATCCAAGAAATCAAGGATGCTATGAAAAGACAAAATTTAAGAATAATAGGAATTGATGAAAAAGAAGACTCCAGGCTCCAAGGTCCAGAAAATATTTTCAAGAAAATCATAGAAGGAAATTTTCCCAACTTAAAGAAAGAGATGTCCATAAATATACAAGAGGCCTACAGAACACCAAATAGACTAGACCAGAAAAGAAACATATCACGTCACATCATAGTCAAAACACTAAATCTACAGAACAAAGAAAAGATATTAAAAGCAGCAAGGGAAAAAGGCCAAGTAACATATGAAGGTAGACCTATCAGAATCACACCAGACTTCTCATCAGAAACTATGAAAGCCAGAAGGGCCTGGGCAAGCATCATGGAGACTCTAAGAGATCACAAATGTCAACCGAGACTACTATACCCTGCAAAGCTTTCAATCAACATAGATGGAGAAAACAAAATATTCCATGACAAAACTAAATTTACGCAATATCTATACAGCAAACCAACCCTACAGAAGATACTAGAAGGAAAACTCCAATCCAACGAAAACGAATTCACCCAAGAAAACAGGACATACAGATAATGTCCCAACAAAAATGAAAAGAAAACAAGCAATGAAACAAGGTAAGATCATCGACTCCATTACAAAAGGAACTAACATGCATTGGTCAATATTATCTATCAATATTAATGGACTCAACTCACCAATAAAAAGACACAGGCTAACAGAATGGTTACGGAAACAGGACCCAACATTCTGTTGCATCCAAGAAACACACCTATGCAACAAAGATAAACACTACCTCAGAGTAAAGGGCTGGAAAAATGTTTTTCAAGCAAATGGTTCCAGAAAACAAGCTGGAGTAGCCATCCTAATATCTAATAAAATAGACTTTCATCCGAAGTTAATCAAAAAAGATAAGGAGGGCCACTATATTCTCATCAAAGGAAAAATCCAACAAGAGGACATCACAATTTTGAATATCTATGCCCCAAATACAAGAGCACCTACATTCGTAAATGAAACAATATTAAAGCTTAAATCATACATTGATCCTAATACCTTAATAGTGGGAGACTTCAACACCCCACTCTCATCAAGGGACAGATCAACCAGACAGACACCAAATAGGGAAATGAAAGCACTCACAGAATCCCTAAATCAAATGGACCTAATAGATGTCTACTGATCTTTTCACCCAAACTCAAAAGAGTACACCTTCTTTTCAGCACCACATGGAACCTTCTCCAAAATAGACCATATAGTTGGTCACAAAACAAGCCTCAACAGATACAAAAGGATTGAAATAATCCCTTGTATACTGTCTGACCACCATGGACTAAAGCTGGACATCAACAACAACAGAAACAACAAAAAGCCGACACGCACATGGAAACTGAACAACTTACTACTCAATGACAGCTGGGTCAAGGAAGAAATAAAGAAAGAAATTAAAGACTTTCTAGAATTCAATGAAAATGAAGGCACAACATACCCAAATTTATGGGACACATTGAAAGCAGTGCTCAGAGGAAATTTTATAGCACTAAGTGCCTACAAGAAGAAATCCGTAACATCACATACAAACAACTTAATGGCCCAACTGAAAAACCTAGAAAAAAAAGAAGCAGATACACCCAAGAGGAGCAGACGGCTGGAAACAATCAAACTAAGGGCAGAAATCAATCAATTAGAAACAAATAAAATTATCCAAAGAATCAATGAAACAAAAAGCTGGTTCTTTGAGAAAATCAACAAGATAGACAAACCCTTAGCCAAACTAACTAAAAAGCAGAGAGAAACCATACAAATCAGCAAAATCAGAAAGGAAAATGGGGACATAACTACAGACACTGAGGAAATCCAAACGATTATTAGGTCATACTACAAAAGCCTATATGCCACAAAATTTGAAAATCTAAATGAAATGGATAACTTTCTTGACAGATTCCATCTACCAAAATTAAGTCAAGATCAGGTAGAAAGACTGAATAGTCCTATATCTCCCAAGGAAATAGAAGCAGTCATTAACAGTCTCCCCTCCAAAAAAAGCCCTGGACCAGATGGCTTCAGCGCAGAATTCTACAAGACCTTCAAAGAAGTACTAACACCAATTCTCCTCAAACTATTCCATAAAATAGAAACAGAAGGAACACTACCAAACTCATGCTATGAAGCCACAGTCACTTTGATACCTAAACCACACAAAGATCCAACAAAAAAAGAGAACTTCAGACCTATCTCTCTTATGAACATTGATGCAAAAATACTCAATAAAATACTTGCAAACCGAATCCAAGAACACATCAAAGATATCATCCACCATGACCAAGTAGGCTTCATTCCAGGAATGCAAGGGTGGTTCAACATACGGAAATCCATCAATGTAATCCACCACATAAACAAAATGAAGGAGAAAAAACACATGATCATCTCCTTAGATGCTGAAAAAGCATTTGACAAAGTCCAGCACCCATTTATGTTTAAAGTCTTGGAGAGATCAGGGATACAAGGCACATACCTAAAGATAGTAAAGGCAATATACAGCAAGCCTATAGCCAACATCAAACTCAATGGAGAGAAACTTAAATCAATCCCACTGAAATCAGGGACAAGACAAGGCTGCCCACTCTCTCCATATGTCTTTAACATTGTACTTGAAGTCCTAGCCAGAGCAATAAGACAACTAAAGGAGATCAAGGGGATACAAATCGGAAAGGAAGAGGTCAAAGTGTCACTATTTGCAGATGATATGATAGTATACATGAGCGACCCCAAAGATTCAACCAGAGAACTTCTTCAGCTGATAAATACCTTCAGCAAAGTGGCAGGATACAAAATCAACTCAAAAAAATCAGAAGCCCTCTTGTATACCAAAGACAAAAAGGCTGAGAAAGAAATTAGGGAAACAACACCCTTCACAATAGCCACTAATAACATAAAGTACCTTGGTGTGACTCTAACCAAGCAAGTGAAAGACCTGTTTGAGAAAAACTTCAAGTCTTTGAAGAAAGAAATTGAAGAAGATCTCAGAACATGGAAAGATCTCCCGTGCTCATGGATTGGTAGGATTAACATTGTGAAAATGGCCATCCTGCCAAAAGCAATCTACAGATTCAATGCAATTCCCATCAAAATACCAACTCAATTCTTTACAGACCTTGAAAAAAAGATTCTCAGCTTCATATGGAGAAACAAAACACCCAGAATCTCCAAAACGATCCTCTACAACAACAGATCATCTGGAGGTATCTCCATTCCTGATCTCAAGCTGTACTACAGGGCAACAGTAATAAAAACTGCATGGTATTGGCATAGAAACAGAAAGGAGGATCAATAGAATCGCATAGAAGACCCAGAAATAAACCCACACACCTATGAATACTCAATATTTGACAAAGAAGCCAAATCCATTCAATAGAAAAGAGACAGCATCTTCAACAAATGGTGCTGGACCAACTGGATGTCTACATGCAGAAAAATGAAAATAGATCCATATTTATCACCCGGCACAAAACTAAAGTCCAAGTGGATCAAGGACCTCAACATAAAACCAGATACTCTAAATCAGCTGGAAAAAAAAGTGGGAAACAGCCTAGAACTCATTGGCACAGGAGACAACTTCCTGAACAGAACACCAACAGCACAGGCTCTAAGAGCAACAATCAATAAATGGGACCTCATGAAACTGAAAAGCTTCTGTAAAGCAAAAGACACTGTCATCAAAACAAATAGACAGCCTACAGATTGGGAAAGAATCTTCACCAACCCTTTATCTGACAGAGGGCTAATATCCAGTATATATAAAGAAGTAAAGAAGCAGAAAAGCAACAAACCAAGTATTCCACTTAAAAAATGGGGAACAGAGCTAAACAGAGAATTCTCGAAAGAGGAACGTCGAATGTCAGAGAAACACTTAAAGAAATGCTCAAACTCATTAGCCATTAGGGAAATGCAAATCGAAACGACCCTGAGATTACACCTTACACCCATCAGAATGGCCAAGATGAAAAACTCAAGTGATAGCACATGCTGGAGAGGTAGTGGAGAAAAGGGAACCCTCCTCCATTGCTGGTGGGAATGTAAACTGTTTCAACCACTCTGGAAGTCAATCTGGTGCTTTCTCAGACAACTAGGAGTAGTGCTACCTCAAGACCCAGCTATACCACTCCTAGGTATATACCCAAAATTTGCTCAAGTACACAACAAGGACATTTGTTCAACCATGTCCATAGCAGGTTTATTTGTAATAGCCAGAACTTGGAAACAACCCAGATGTCCATCAACGGAGGAATGGATACAGAAATGTGGTATTTTTACACAATGGAATACTACTCAGCAATCAAAAAGGAAGAAATCATGAAATTTGCAGGCAAGTGGTGGGATCTAGAAAAGATCATTCTGAGTGAAGTATCCCAGAAGGAGAAAGACAAACTTGGTATATACTCGCTTATATAGACCTACAAGACATGATAAACAAAATGAAATCTACACACCTAAAGAAGATAATCAAGAAAGTGGACACAGGCGAAGGTGATTAATCCTCAATTAGAAAGACAAATGGGATGTGCATTGAACTTATGACAGGAGTCTACCACAAAAGGCATCTGAAAGACTGTACCTAGCAGTGTTTCAAAGCAGACACAAGACTCATAACCAAACCATCGGCAGAGTGCAGGGAATCATATGAAAGAAGGGAAGTTAGTATGATATGGAAAGGATAGGAGCTCTACAAGGACCAAATATATCTGGGCACAGGGTCTTTTCTGAGACTGACACTCAACCAAGGACCATCTATGGATATAACCTAGAACTTCTGCTCGGATGTGGCCTGTGGTAGCTCAGTAACCAAGTAGTTTTCCAAAGTAAGGGGAACACGGACTATTTCTAACAGGATCTCAAGGGCAGGCTGTTTGACACCCCCCCCCAGGGGAGGAGCAGTCTGTTAGGCCACAGAGGAGGACTTTGCAGCCAGCCCTGAAGATACCTGATAAAACAGGGTCAGATGAAAGGGGAGGAGGTCCTCCCCTATCAGTGGACTTGGAAAGGGGCAGGGAGGAGACCAGGGAGGGAGTGTGGGGTTGGGGAGGGAATGAGGGAGCGGGATACAGCTGGGACACAGAGTTAACAAAATGTAACTAAAAAGAAAAATAAAAAAAAAAAGAAAAAAGAAACAGATTTTCTAATTGAGAAACTTTCAATTGGCATAATGTAGGCTGATCAATCCAGTACAGGATAGAATTTCAGCTAGGAAAAAATTAAGAAATAGCGTTACATTACAGACTTTGTGAGTTTATGATAGTAATATAACATAATATAAAAAATATTATAATACTAAAACTAAGAATAATTGAATCCATATCTGGAGAGGAAAGTTTGGAAAGCAAAGACAGGTTTTGATAGAATATTTTACTTTAGAATTCACACATAAGTACACGTTAGGAAAAAACTGAGTTAGTGGAAAACCTGTATCTTCCCAAACAATGTCAGTTTTGAATGAAGAGAAACTTCATGCAATGTTCACCTATCTTTTCCATTCTTAGTATTATCATGCAAAATCATTTTCTGGAAAAGGAACTAGCAATATTCTTTTTTAAGTAGTAATTGTTCTTTGAGATTGTTCACCAAGTAAAAACATTTTCCAGCAAGCCGGAGATCTGACTTTGAGCCTTCAGACTCACAGGGAAGAAGTAAAATACCAATTTATTCTACAGATTGTTCTCCAACCCTCCACAAGAACAGCATCACTCTGTCTGTCTGTTGTTCAAGTGGCCACATTTACAACGTGAAAGAGTAATCCAGGATAGAGAGATGAAACAGAAGTCTGTCAATTTAAATAGAGTATTAGAAGATCAACTCTGGCGAAAATACCTCAAGCAGACATTCTGAGACTACACAGAATTACTGGGAAATATTGTTCTATTGAATAACTAAAGAAATATGTTTCTGTAAAATATCAGAAGGTACTGTGAGGGAAAAACCAGATGACAATGGATTATGAAGATAGACTAGAGGTTATTGTATGAAATTGGTTCAGAGAAGATGGCTAAGGACAACAGTATCATTATCGATATAATTTAACAGCAGTGTCTTAGATCATTATTGAAACTTTTCTAGAGTGGTAACTTTATTTTTAAAATTATTATCATTATTATTTTACAATTTGTTCACTTTGTATCTAAGTTGTAGCCCTCTCACCAGTCTCCTCTCTGTCTTTCCCTCTTCCTTTTCTATCCATAGTCCACTGATAGGAGAAGACCTCCTATACTATTGTCTGTCCCTAGCCTATCAGGTACAATCAGGCTAAATGGATCCTCCTCCTCTGTGTGCTGGGTAGATTGCCCCACCAGGGAGAAGGCAACTGATCAAGAAGCAAGCAACCGAATTCATGTCAGAGACTGTCTCTTCTTTCCTTACTAGGGAACCCACAAGGAGACTCAGTTGTCTAAGGGCTACATCTGAGCAGGGGGGTCTATGTTCTCTCTATGCATGGTCTTTAGTTGATACATATCAGTCTCTTCAGTCCTCCCTGGGCCAAGCATTTTTGTCCTTGTTGGTCTCCTTGTGGAGCTCCATTTCCCTCTGGGTCATTTTATATCCCGCTTCTTCCATAAGACGCCCTGTGCTCTGTCCAAAGTTTGGCTGTGAGTCTCTGCATCTGCTTCAACCCCATGCTGGATGGAGTCCTTCAGAGGACATCTGTGGTAGGCTCCCACTCTGTTCCCTCTCTTCAAATTCTTCCAGTAACTATCCTGTCTTCCCTCCTAAATGAGAATTAAGCATCCTTCTTTGGGTCTTCTTTGCTATTTAGTTTCTTGAGGTCTGTACATTTTAACATGTTTATCTTATATAGATAAGATAAACACCTATAAGTGAGTATACACCATGTGTGACTTTCTGCTTCTGGGTTACTTCACTCTGGATGATATTCTGTAGTTCCATCTATTTGCCTGCAAATTTCATTATCTCCTTGTTTTTAATAGCTGAGTAGTATTCCATTCTGAAAGTGTACAATTTGTATACCCATTCTTCAGTTAAGAGACATCTAGGTTATTTCCAGATGCTGTTTATTATGAATAAAACTGCTATGAAGATAGTTGAGCATATTTCTTTTGTTATATGGTGAAACATCTTTTGGATATATGCTCAGGAGTGATATAACTGGGACTTGAGGTATCTCTATTCCCAATTTTCCAAGAAAGAGCCAGATTTATTTCCAAAATGGTTGTAAAAGTTTGCACTCCCATCAACAATGGAGAAGATTTCCCTTTTCTCCATATCCCATCTAGCATGTGTTGTCACTTGAAATTTTGATCTTAGCCATTCTGATGGGTATGAGATGGCATCTCAGAGTTGTTTCGATTTGCATTTCCCTGATGACTAAGGACTTTGAGTATGTCTTTAAGTGTTTCTCTACCATTCATTATTCCTCTGTTGAGAATTCTCGGCTTAGGTCTGTACCCCATTTTTTAATTGGATAACTTGATTTGTTGCTTTGTAACTTTTTTAGTTCTTTATATATTCTGGATATTAGCCCTCTATCAGACATAGGATTGATGGAGATCCTTTCCCAGTCTGTAGGCTGTCACTTCATTCTGACTACAGTGTCCTTTGCTTTACAGAAGCTTTTCATTTTCTTGAGGTCCCATTTATTGCTTGTTGATCTTAGAGTCTGTGCTGTTGGTGTTCTCTTCAGGAAGTTGTCTCTTGTGCCAATGAGTTCCAGACTCTTTTTTTTCTGTGTGAAAATAAGGGTTTATTTTTATTTTATAATGTCTAAAATATAAGAGAATGTTTTTAATCAAATTTAAAAACGATTTTTAAAGATGAATCTTGTTAACTATTTTTTGATTTTTTTATGAGCTATATTTTTTAACTTTTATTAATTACACTTTATTTACTTTGTATCTCCCCATAAACCCTTCCCTCCTCCCCTCCTAATTCCACCTTCCCTCTTTCTTGTTCACTCATGCCCCTCAAGACTCTTACCAATTTTTCTTCTAACCAATTTAGTGTGTCTGGTTTTATGTTAAGGTCTTTGATCCACTTTGACTTTAGTTTTGTTCAGGGTGATAAACATGGATCTACTTGCATTTTTCTCCATGTAGACAACCAGTTAGATCAGCACCATTTGATGCTGTCTTTTTTCCATGGTATGGTTTTGGAATTTTAGTCAAAAAACAGATGTCTTTTGGTGTACGGGTTTATTTCTGACTTCCATTCAATTCCAACCATTCTGTTTCAATGCCTGTACCATGCAGTTGTTATTACCCTTTCTCTAGAGTACAGCTTGAGTTCAAGGGTGGAGGTACTTCCAGATGAACTTTTATCGAACAGGGTTGTTTTAGCAATTCTTGTTTTATTTATTTGTTTTTTTATTTTTCCATATGATGTCGCAAATTGTTCTTTTAAGGTCTGTAAGGAATTGTCTTGGTATTTTGATGGGAAATGCATTGAATCTGTAAATTGCTTTTGGTAGAATGGATATTTTTACTATGTTAATTCTATCAATCCATGAGAATGGGAGATCTTTATATCTTCTGATATCATCTTCAATTTCTTTATTCAGAAAAAAATAAGTAATGTTTTAATCTTTTGTTTGCACACTGGTGGCATAATACGACCTCAGAATCAAATCCTCTGTCTTTATATAAGGCAGAATTGCTATAACATGAACACAAAGCTTCCTACTATGTAGTAGTCAAGATAGACCACGTTTTAAATATATATTTTATTTATTTATTATGTATACAATGTTCTATCTGCATGTACACTTGCACACCAGAAGAAGACACTAGATCTTATTATAGATGGTTGTGACCCACCATGTGGTTGCTGGGAATTGAACCCAGGATCTCTGGAAGAGCAGGCAGTGCTCTTAAGCTCTGAGCCATCTCTCCAACCCTTACTATGAAGTTTAAATAGAGAGTCGTGTAGCTACTTTTTTCAATCACTGTTTTCTACATTCATAAGATTCTTGATAGAATTGTAAAGCCAAATTTGTTGTTAAATTGAATGAATTTGTGTGAAAACACACACACATTTGTAATTATTGTAAAGCATATACTATATATGAGATTATATGTTAACATCTCTCATCATAGATCATGTCTCTATTTTCCCTAGACAATGACAGCTCACTTTACCTTCTCTGACCCAGAGTTATGCTTCTGCCTTCAATAGGTTCATAAGCTGTTCTGTCTTAATGATAGCTACTGTATGGCATGAAACTGTAATAAATGAGCACTCCTAACAGTGTGGCTATTGTTACCACTCTGTGCAACAATACAGTTGAGTTAGTCTTACCTAGTTTACTGAAAGATCCATCAAATGAATGATTATAAACTTACCCTATGCCTTTGTACAGTAATATTGTCTGAACGCCTGGAGGCAAGACCATTAAAATTTATCTAGTATGGATTCTAAAGGAAGCATTTCAGTGTCATTGAAAATTACATTTATTCTCTATATCTCACTGAAGTTTTCATATTTTCTTTAATGTTGGATCTAGCAAATAGATCTGCTCTGATAAAGATGACCCTATTTTGTCACAATAGTTTCACAAAGAATTTTTAACACTAATGTTGAGGGCACTTCATTTTGTTATTTTGTAGAAATCAGATTGGCTGATAATTCTCACGCACAGCAAATGTTCTTTGTTGAGTGTTAAAACATAGAGCGCTTTTGTGCATCTCCTAAACCCACACCTTTCCATTTGTTCTGTTGTCCAAAATTCACAGTACAATACATAACTAAACCTCTACATATTGTTGTAACTTTTCTTCATTCCACTCTGTCAAAGTTACTATGGGGGGGGGGTTTCTCTGTTTTGCTTGCATTCGCATAAAATAACAGCTTTAATGAAAGAATAGCCCGTGTCTTTTTTCAAAATATTGACTGCTTTCTTAAATAGAATCACTATAATTTTATAATTTATTTGTATTTTAATTTTTCATGTATGTAAGAATATTGTGCTATGACTCCCTAGGGAGGCATAATGTGCATGTCTACTCATTCCAAATAAGGAGCTTTTGATAGTCACAAACACAGAAATAAGCAAAAAGTTGGTTGAGTTTAAAAACTCATTGGTGAACCAATAAGTTTATTGCAGTTATTTACAGAAATATAGATTCAAGTATACAACAAGGACATTTGCTCATCCATGTTTGTGGCAGTTTTATTTGTAGTGACCAGAGCCTGGAAACAAACCAGATGTCCCTCAGCTAAGGAATGGATGAGGAAATTGTCATGTATTTAGACAAAGAAATACTACTCAGCAATTAGAAACAGAGAGATCATGAAATTTGAAGGCAAATGGTGGGAACTAGGGGAGAACATCCTGAGTAGAATATCCCTGAAGCAGAAAGATATGCATGGTGAATTCTCACTTAAAAGTGGTCTTTTTATTACTTACACTTTGCTCATTTTGTACCCCCCATAAGCCCCTCCCTCCTCCCCTCCCGATCCCACCCTCCCTCCCCTTTCTGCATGCATGCCCCTCCCCAAGTCCACTGATAGGGGAGGTCCTCCTCTCCTTTCTGATCTTAGTCTATCAGTTCTCATCAAAAGTGGCTGCATTGTCCTCTTCTGTGGCCTGGTAAGGCTGCTCCCTCCTCAGGGGGAGATGATCAAAGAACAGGCCAATCAGATTATGTCAGAGGCAGTCCCTCTTCCCATTACTATGTAACCCACTTGGACACTGAACTGCCATGGGCTACATCTGTGCAGGAGTTCTAGGTTTAAAAAAAAAAATGTATATCCCCTAAAAAAAAAAAAAAAAAAAAAAATCATGTCAACCTTGGGAAAAAAAAAAAAAAAGAAGAAGCCAAATCAGGGAAAAGCTAAACAATACAATTACCCTGCTTTGTTTTTTTTTTTTTTTTTTTTTTTTTTTTTTTTTTAATATTTTTTTAATATTTTTTTTTTTTTACCATAAAAAAAAAAAAAAAAAAAGTGGTCTTATGTTGAGTCCCATTGATCCACCATTCTGTTTCTGTGCTAATACCATACAGTTTTCATTACTGTTCCTCTATAGTACAGCTTGAGATCAGGGATGGAGATACCTCCAGAAGATCTTATATTGTAGAGGATTGTTTTAGAAATTCTGGGTTTCTTGTTATTCCATATGAAGTTGAGAATTTTTCTTTCCAGGTCTGTAAAGAACATGCTGGAGAGGTTGTGGAGAAATGGGAACCCTTCTCCACTGCTGGTGGGAATGTAAAGCTGTACAACCACAATGAAAATCAATCTGGCGCTTTCTCAGACAACTAGGAATAGCGCTTCCTCAAGATCCAGCCATTCACTCCTAGACATATATCCAAAAGAAGCTCAAGTACACAATAAGGACATTTGCTCAGCCATGTTTTTAGCAGCCTTATTTGTAATAGCCAGAAGCCGGAAACAACCCAGATGCCCCTCAACTGAAGAATGGATGCAGAAATTGTGGTACATCTACACAATGAAATATTACTCAGCAATGAAAACGAAGGAAATTGTGAAATTTGCAGGTGGGACCTGGAGAGGATCATCCTGAGTGAGTTGTCCCAGAAGCAGAAAGACACACACGGTATATACTCACTCATATAGACATATATGACATAGGATAAATCTACTAAAATCTATACATCTAAAGAAACTAATCAAGAGAGAGGACCCTGACTAAAATGCTCAATCCCCATCCCGAAAGGCAAAGAGGATGGACATCAGAAGAAAAAGAAAGCAGGAAACAACCTAGGAACCTGCCACAGAGGGCCTCTGAAAAGCTCTGCCTTGCAGACTATCCAAGCAGACGCTGAGACTTATGGCCAACTGTTGGGCAACGTGTAGGGAATCTTATGTAAGAAGTGGGAAATAGTAAGATCTGTAGAAGACAGGAGTTCCACAAGGAGAGCAACAGAACCAGAAAATATGAACACAGGGATCTTTCCAGAGACTCATACTCCAACCAAGGACTATTCATGGAGATAAACTAGAACCCCTATTCAGATGTAGACCGTGGCAGTTTAGTGTCCAAGTGGTTTCCATAGTAATGGGAAGAGGGACTGCCTCTGACATAATCTGATTGGCCTGCTCTTTGATCAACTTCCCCCGAGGGGGGAGGGGGGAGCAGCCTTACCAGGCCACAGAAGATGACAATGCAGCCACTCCTAATGAGATCTGATAGACTAAGATCAGAAAGGAAGGGGAGGGGGACCTCCCCTATCAGTGGACTTGGGGAGGGGCATTTGTGAAGAAGGGAGAGGAAAGGTGGGATTAGGAGGGGAAAAGGGAGGTGTTTATGGAGGGATACAAAGTGAATAAATTGTAGTTGATAAAAAAATTAAAATTAAAACAAAACCTCTCTTTAGGGCTTCTTCTCTCCTTTTCACATGAAATGTACTCACCATTTCATAACTGAAAATTTAGTTTTCAGTCATATTCTCTGTAACTGAAGTCTTGGTTAAAAGACAAATGGAAAATTTCAAACTTGTGGTTTATAAAAATGAGATTTTTACTATTATTTGGAATGAATAGATTAACAATTATCAGAACAACTTAAGTTCAAGGCAAAAACCATTGAGAATTTGAGCAATGTTTATACTGTTCTGGCATTTTCCCCTCAAAAATATGAAAGTAGCCACCACCATTTTGAGATAAATGATCTGGCTCATTTCTTTTTTATATATATAAATTGCACGTTATTTCCTTTGTATTCCATCTGTAGCCTCCTCCCTTATTCTCTCCCAATCTTACCCTTCCTCCCTCATCTCCTCCTGCCCCTCCCTAAGTCCACTGATAGGGGAGGTCCTCCTCCTCTTCCATCTGACCCTAGCTTATCAGGTATCCTCAGAACTGGCTGCAATGTCCTCCCTCTCTGGCTCATTTCTTTTCTTTTTTTTCTTTTTTTTTTTGCTTTTCCAATATTTATTTTCACTGGTAATTTCAAAAATTTCCTGCATTCAAACGCAAGCAAAATGACAATAGTTTAGATTGTACCTAGTTTAGGAGATACTATTAATATATTCTCAAAACACACACACAAGAAAAAAACCCACATCTATTATTAAAAGAGTCACAAAGCAATAGTCAAATAACTGACCTATTCAAGTAAGTTATTTCAGACTGATTAGTGGAAAAATCCATAAAGAAGGCATTAAATTATTTTTTTAATATCAAATGAACATTTTAAAAACACCAAAGATTTTACAAAATAATGAAAGCATATGTGCAAGATTTTATAAAAATTATGTTTTAGAAAATTGCTCAGTATTTTATAGCAGTAGATCAAATACATTTGGAGCATTATACTTTGTAAGACAAAAATCAGTCTAACTTAGAGATATGTGGTGGTCAAACAAAGAAAATAAAAATCCTAAACTAGGTCTTATAGTTGGAAACTACAAACTGTGTATGCGTTTTTTTTTTAATTTTATTTTTTTCTTATCAGTTACATTTTATTAACTCTGTATCCTAGCCGTGTCCCGATCCCTCATTCCCTCCCGATCCTACCCTCCCCCCTCATCTCCACCGTGCCCCTTTCCAAGTCCACTGATTGGGGGAGGACCTCCTCCCCATTCATCTGACCCTGTTTTATCAGGTATCTTCAGGACTGGCTGCAAAGTCCTCCTCTGTGGCCTAACAGACTGCTCCTTCCTTGGGTGCGGGGAGGCCAAAGAGTCTCTGGCTCATTTCTAATGAATAGAAATGAATATAAGACATAATGACAGATGACCCTCATTCCAAATTAAAAAAAAATTATTTATTTATTTATTTATTTATTTATTTATTTATTTATTTATTTATTTATTTATTTTATTTTATTTTTAGTTCAGTAGAATTAGGCCAGCAATCGTTTCATGTTCTTGGGTAGTTTAATGGCCTGCTTATGTTTGAAGCAAAACTGTAGTTGCCATAAGGGATTTTCTCAATGGCATTTCTTACATGATAGTTTGTTGTGTTAAAACATTATTTTTTACTGTTGCATATATCTTTTAGCAAAGCTGTGGTTAATCCTAAACAGCTGTATAATCAAATCACCACACAGGACTGGGATATATTTAATTAAACTAGATCACAATACTGGGCAATAGTTACTCCATCCTAAACCTCCAAGCCTGTGTAGTTTCTACCATTCAGATTTCCCACACTGTATTTGCTTTTAGTGATATCTTAAGTCTGTTTCATTTTCCCACGTTGTTCCAAGACCTCTACTCCAGCCTCTCATCTTCCAGCTTCTCCCTTTCTCTTCTCCTCTGCCTCCCACTCCTTCCTGTCCTCTAGTTGCTCCCCTCTGCCTCCTACTTCTTCCTTTCCGTTGCTCAACATTGTGACTGGTTGTTTTATTTGACATGTTTACACAAAGTTGAAACAGGTGATGCTTAGAATAAGTACCAACAATGCAATGTCGAAATTGAAACCAGAGAGTGCTAGAGAGAAATCAGCATTTGAATGAACAAGGGTAAGGTGTATACATTTCAAAAGAACATTATAGCAACAATAGTTTGTCCTTATAAGGCAACATGAGATTATTCTATTATAAGGGAGTCTGATATATGTGTGTGTGTGTGTGTGTGTGTGTGTGTGTGTGTGTGTGTGTGTGTAATTAGGCTATTCTAGAAATTCTTTTTTTTCTTCTTTTTTCTTTCTTTCTTTATTATTTTTTATTAGTTTCATTTTATTAACTCTATCCCAGCTGTATACCACTCCCTCATTCCCTCCCAAAACCTCCCTCCCTCATCTCCTCCCTACCCCTTTCCAAGTTCACTGATTGGGGGAGGACCTCCTCCCCATTCATCTGACCCTGTTTTATCAGGTATCTTCAGGACTGGCTGCAAAGTCCTCCTCTGTGGCCTAGCAGGAATACTCCTCCCTTGGGGGTGGTGGGGAGGTCAAAGAGCCTGCCATTGAGTTCCTGTCAGAGATAGACCTAGTTCCCCTTACTATGGGAAACCAATTGGTTACTGAGCCACCACGGACTTCATCCGAGCAGAGGTTCTAGGTCATATCCATACATGGTCCTTGGTGGAGTGTCAGTCTCAGAAAAGACCTCTGTGCCCAGATATATTTGGTCCATGTGGAGCTCCTATCCTTTCCACATCATACAAACTCCCCTTCTTTCATATGGTTCCCTGAACTCTGTTGAAGGTTTGGTTATTAGTTGTAGTATCTGCTTTGAAACACTGCTAGATAGAGTCTTTCAGGGGCCCTCTGTGGTAGGCTCCTGTCCTGTTACTTGTTTTCTCCTACATCCAATGCCCATCCCATTTGTCTTTCTAAGTGAGGATTGATCATCTTACCCCAGGTCTTCTTTCTTGTTTATCTTCTTTAGGTGTATAGATTTCATTATGTTTATCATATCTTGTAGGTCTATATAAGTTAGTATATACCATGTGTGTCTTTCTCCTTCTGGGATACCTCACTCAGAATGATCTTTTCTAGATCACACCATTTGCCTGCAAATTTCATGATTTGCTCGTTTTTGATTCCTGAGTAATACTCCATTGTATAGATGTACCACAATTTCTGTATCCATTCCTCTGTTGAGAGACACCTGGGCTGTTTCCAGCTTCTGGCTATTACAAATAAACCTGCTATAAACATGGTTGAGCCAATGTCCTTGTTGTGTACTTGAGCATATTTTGGGTATATGCCTAGGAGTGGTATAGCTGGATTTTGAGGAAGCACTATTCCTAATTGTCTGAGAAAGCGCCAGATTGACTTCCAAAGTGGTTGTACCAATTTACATTTCCACCAGCAATGGAGGGACACTACATGCTCATCAAAGGAAAAATCCACCACGAGGACATCACAATAGACTTTCTACCAAAATAGAAATTCTTTTTAATTGACAAGTGACTAATATTATAATTGCTGCTTTCAAACATGGTGCCTTGCTATATCTGTACATTGTTGAGATGACAATGATTTAGTTATGCATTTTTACTGTTTTAGATATTGTATCTCAAAACATAGCTGTAGGTAAATAAAGCACCAATAAATTACTTACATATTTGTACACAGAACAGTGATGAATACAAGGATATTTTGAGGGTGTGTTGGACCAAAAGAATCATTATATTCCACTATGTAGAAATTATATTATATGGTTAAATGGTTATGTGAATTCTTTTTTTAATTAAATATTTTTTATATTAATTACAGTTTATTCACTTTGTATCCCAGATCTAGCCTCCTCCCTCCTCCCTCCCCCTTCCCAATCCCACCCTCCCTTTTTCATCTCCTCCTATGCCCCTCTCCAAGTCCACAGATAGGGGAGGTCCTCCTCCCCTTCCATCTGAAGTTAGCTTATCAGGTCTCATCTGAACTGGCTGCATTGTCTTCCTCTGTGACTTGGCAAGGCTGCTCCCCCATCCAGGGGAGGCGCTTAAAGACTAGCCACTGAGTTCATGTCAGAGACAGCCTCAGTTCTGCTTACTAGAGACCCACTTGGATACTGAGGTTGCTAACAGTAGGGGTTCTAGGTTATATCCATGAATGGCCCTTTGTTGGAGTATCAGTCTCAGAAAAGACCCCTATGCCTAGATACTTTGGTTCTGTTGCTCTTCATGTGGAGCTCCTGACCTCTCCATGTTTATCACCCTGCACAAAACTAAAGTCCAAGTGGATCAAAGATTTCAACATAAAGCCAGACACACTAAATTGGTTAGAAGAAAAAGTGGGGAAGAGCCTAGAACTCATTGGTACAGAAGACAACTTCCTGAACAAAACACCAGCAGCACAGGCTCTAAGAGCAACAATCAATAAATGGGACCTCATGAAAATGAAAAGCTTCTGTAAAGCAAAAGACACTGTCATCATAACAAAACAACAACCTACACACTGGGAAAGATGTGAATTCTTGAAAAAAATTAGCTAAGAAATATTAATCTTTCCATGAATTGTGAAAGGATAATTGAAATTGACATACATGGACATTGTTAAGTCTCCTGCATTAGAAACCTACATTGTGTTCAAATCTTCTGGTTCTGTTACTCTCCTTGTGGGGTTTCTGTCCTCTCCATAACCTACTATTTCCCACTTCTTACATAAGATTCCATGCACTCTGCCCAACAGTTGGCCATAAAGTCTCAGCGTCTGCTTTGATAGTCTGCAGGGCAGAGCCTTTCAGAGGCCCTCTGTGGCAGGTTCCTAGGTTGTTTCCTGCTTTCTTCTTCTTCTGATGTCCATCCTCTTTGCCTTTCGGGATGGGGATTGAGAGTTTTAGTCAGGGTCCTCTCTCTTGAACACAGGGGTCTTCCCAGAGACCCATACTCCAACCAAGTACCAGGCATGGAGATAACCCAGAACCCCTTCGCAGATGTAAACGATGGCAGTTTAGTGTCTAAGTGGATTACATAGTAATGGGAAGAGGGACTACCTCTGACACAATCTGATTGGCCTGCTCTTTGATCACCTCCCCCTGAGGGGAGAGCAGTCTTACCAGGCCACAGAAAATGACAATGCAGCCACTCCTTATGTGATCTGGTAGACTAAGATCAGAAAGGAGGACAGGAGGACCTGCCCTATCAGTGGACTTGGGGAGGGGCATTCATAAAGAAGAGGGAGGGAGGATAGGATCGGGAGGGGAGGAGGGAGCGGCTTATGGGGGGATACAAAGTGAATAAAGTATAAAAAAATAATAAAAAAAATGAAAAAAATAGATATATGTATCAAACTAAAATAATATTCTGATAAATGTAATATGTGCATCAAATATAAATAAATGAATTTTAAGCAAAAAAAAAAAAAAAAAAAAGAAACCTACCTTGTAGAATAAAAGTCATCCTAATAGGAAATGACAAGTTGGGATTCTAAAAATCATCTTTCTTCACTATCCATGAAGATATTATGATTTTAAAAATATGTAAATAGTCCAGGAACATATTAGGGCTTGGCGATACTTTTAAGACTCAAAATTAAAGTAAATTAATAAAATAAAAGAGTGGTCCCAGTCATAACTTTATTTACTGTATTACTGGTTTGCAGAAACTAAAAGCGTTTAGTGAACTATAGTTAACTAATGCCACATAAAGGAAGTAAGAGTGAGCTAAGTGGTCATATTGAATAGGTACCTTATCAAACTTGCTCATGTAGCTTCTGATTCATTATATATGAGCACTGATTTTAAACATGTATCTTATTTTCTTCACTGATTAGAAAAAGAATTAACAAAATATAACTAATGAGAATAAAAAATAAAAAAAAGAATTGTTTAGAAGCAATATTTAGATGGAGTAAAAAATGTGCATATACAATATGTATTTATGGCTGTATTGAGGGCTCATCGCAAAGTGGGTCTTAATTATATGCTCTTCCACAAAACTACACCCCAATGTGTACTACCTTGACAGCTAATATTTTTCAAGTCTTTGAGTATAATGTCTACATCATGCAGATGTTCTGAAGATCATCTCAGTGACTTTACTCAGTGATGACAAATGAGAAACGCCAATTTAACAACTACTGTTGAGCTTCGTAGAGGCCAGAGCTCTGTAAATCTTGTAATATTTAGGAAAATAAATGTCACCAGTAAACTTTCATGGTATCCACTGTGCAGTGAATAGAAACATTTCACTGTATAGTTAAAGACTGACTTTATAGTTCCTACTGTCCATGCTGATGAAGAAGGAAACAAAGTACCTTGTAATTCCCACAGGGTTCTGAAAACAGTTTCTATCACAGCTAGAGAGAAGGCAAATTTTAATTAAAATCTTAGTATACATTTTATTAAAATATCATATTTATATGTAAATATAAAATTAGGTACAATGTGAGTCTAAAATTAAGAACCTAATCATTCTTCTATAAAATAACAGGAAGAGCAACAAAAGCTTCAGGAAATTGAACATTGGGAAATGAGCTGGAATCAAGCAAAGAGAGGGCTATTTCTAGCAGAAAGAACAGTATCAATGGAAGCACTATGTTGAGAGCAACAGAGCATTTATAGCTAGTTGCTGCAGTGTACAACATGGGGATAGTATACACTGTAGCATATTCCAACCAATTAGTAAAAGGGATATGATGAAGGACTTTGTTTTTAAAACGTTATCATTGCAAGAATGCATAAAGCTATGTAAACTCACATTTAATTAAGTTTCCGTTTGCATAGTGGATAATATTAGGTTAGAATTTGATGATTATAAGTCTACAAGAATTGCAATTATAATTTATTTAGAAAGTTAATGTGCAATATTACCCTGATTACATAGATTAAGACAAAATAATCTGTTTTGCAGAAACTAGAAATTAGAATAACAGCATTAACATGTTGGAGTGATGAAGCAGCATTTTGTATCACGTCTTAAAAGTCTTCTAATGAGTATCCTACATAGGTATAGAAGGATCATATTTATTGAAAATGGATGTGTTGATTTCATATAGTGTTTTGCCTTAAGTGCATTGAGATTTACAATAGGTAATCCATGAGAGAAATAGTAGGATACAGATGATATTCAGTGGGAAATGAAATGAACAATGTGTGGGTGGGCATTCTTGGTTGTCAACTTGACTATATCTAGAATTATCTTAGGCTCAAGCAGCTGGATTCACTTCTGATTAATTTCTTTTCTTTTTTTTTTTTGCCTATGTCATCTTTTAATACAACATTGGGAGAGATTAAATTATTTATAGCTCACAACTTGGCTAGTTACTTTTAAAAAATTTTTATCAAATACATGAAAACTCCTCTCTTTATATTTGCAATTTGCCTTTCCATTTGATTTTCAAACTCAGTAAAGAATTGCATATAATGTGATCTAGCATCATGTTAAAATTTACCTGTCACTGTAGCAAACTTGAGAGATTCATTATTTTTTCTTAATCAAATAGTTAAAAATGGGAAGACCCATTATTAATCTACTTATTTTGGTGGCAGCCTAATTTAATAGGACATGGGGTAAGGAAGCTTTTTGAAATTTATTTTTTAAATTTAAGGTATTTATTTATAAATTACAGTTTATTCACTTTGTATCCTCAATGTAGCCCCCTCCTTCATACAATCTCAATCCCTCCCTCCCTCCTGCATCACTTCCCATGTCCCTCCTGAAGTCCACTGATAGGGAAGGTCCTCTTCCTCTTCCTTCTGACCCTAGCCTATCAGGTCTCATCAGGAGTGGCTGCATTATCTTCCTCTGTGGCATGGTGAGGCTGCTCCTCCCTCAGGGGGAGGTGATAAAAAAGCCAACAACAGAGTTCATGTCAGAGACAGCCTCTGTTCCCATTGCTAGAGAACCTACTTGAACACTGAGCTGCCATGAGCTACATCTGATCAAGGGTTCTGGATTGTCTCCATGCATGGCCCTTGGTTGGAGTATCAGTCTCAGAAAAGACCCCTGTGCCCAGAATTTTTTGCTCTCCTGGTGGATCTCCTGTCCTCTCCAGGTCTTTCCATCTCCCCCTTCTTTTCCAAGATTCCCTGCACTCTGCCCAAAGTGTGGCTGAGTTTCAGCATCAGCTTTGATACCCTGCTGGGTAGAGATTTCAGAGGCCCTCTGTGGTAGGCTCCTGTTCTGTTTCTTATTTTCTCTGTCTTCCAATGTCTGTCCTGTTTGCCTTTCTGAGTGAGAATTTATCATCTTACCCAGGGTCCTTCTTCTTGCTTAGCTTCTTTAAATATACAGAAGCAGAAAGACACACATGGTTTACACTCACTTATAAGTAGATATTAGACATATAATATAGGATAAACATGCTAAAATCCATATACTTAAGGACGCTAAGCAAGAAGGAGAAGGAGGCTTTTGCTCTTTGCCTGTCTGAGCTCCCTCCTATGGGGAAACCCATTCTTTCATGTCATTAGAGCTGCTTCTTCAGGATTCTGATGTACAATAATGACCAGCTAAGAAAACTAGCTTCATGAAATGAACAGCTGCTGGATTTTTGCATTAGTAGACAGCCATTGTTGTATGTGTTCAACCAGAAGCTGTAGGCCACTAAAAATCACCCCTCTCTCTCTCTCTCTCTCTCTTTCTCCACACACACGTAATCACCTTTATATTTATTATATATATATATCTTCATTATATTAGTTCTAATACTCTAGAGAACCCTTCTTAATACTTGATCTTTACATATATATATATGTATATAATATTAAGATCATAATAATACTATTTAAAAATTTTAAATTTTAAATTAAAAAATTTAAACAAACCATTTTAATTTTTCTTTTGTTCCCTGCAAACATTCCCATATACCTCTCTTTGCTCCCTTTCAAATATATCATCTCTGTTTCATCTTTTTTTTTTTTGGCCTAGGTATGTTTATATACATATTTGTTTTGAAATATAACTTTTCATTCTGTATAATAATACTTGTAGGTTTATTGCCTTAACTGACCACTTAGTATTAGATAACCAATTGCTGTGCTCCTCCTTGGAAAGAGCTATTACTCCAGCTCTCATCATTTCTTGGTTGCCAGAGTTGTTTGTATAGATTTGAGGCCTAATTCTTGTGTCTGTCTTCTATAGCATGTTTATTGTTGTCCTTTTTCATTTCCTGCTAAGAAAGTCATGTTGGTGAGATTTCATGGACATAGCTTTAGATATCTCTAGGAAACACAGGTTGTTCCATACTCCCTGATTCTCTGGCTTTTACTCTATATTCTCTTTAATGATGTGTCTTGAGCCTATGTGCAGGAGTTGTGTTGTTTATGTATTAGTTGTGACTGAATTCTATCACTCTATATTTTGATTGGTTGTGGTTTTGTGGTAGTGTCTGAATTTTGAAAAGAAAAGTGTCATTGATGAAGGGTGAGGACTATACTTAGCTGTGTGTATAAAGGCAAATATTTATAATTTAATTATTAATTTTCCCATCTTTGCTGAAAATGATCTAAAAATCATAGACCATATAACAAAAACTTCAATACCAGGCATGAGAAGCTTTCTTTTTGAGTTGTTGTTCAGGGTCATCCAAGAGACTCCAAAGATATTCAGTGGATTAATTTTGCCATTGCGTGGCTCCAGGAGGAGGAATGCATGTCCATTTTGCTGAAGACACAATCAAACAAAAGGCCCAGATGCCCTTGAGCTGTTTCTGAAAGCCCCATCACTTAGGACCAGCTTTTACTGAATCAGTAAGTACCAGTCAAGTTTACAAAGAAAAGAAGAAGTCAACAGTCCTATCCAGCTATGAGATTTATAATCCACAACAAGCACAGCATGACAACATAGCCATAAGGGTTCAGTAGCAGAATGCATACCTACTAAATAAGAAAGAAATCGTGGCTAGAAATCTAGGCAACTCTTCATGGCTAATGAAGTCTTTGATCTTATTTAGAACCTACAACTGCCACTTCTCTAAAAGCAATCATCTCTAATTGTATATGGTTATCTTTACACATAGAAATTCATATAATCAGTAACTATTTCCAAAATGAAATTTTAACAAGCCATCATTTGCATAAATATTCTTAATAGCCTTACATTTGTATTAGGTATAAACAATTTATTTATTTATTTAATGATATTGTATGTGGATAATTGATTTGTGTGTGTTTGGGGGGTGGTGACACACATGCCATGGCACAGATGTAATGGCCAGAAAATAATTTTGTGGTGTTTGCTCTCTTTATATATATATATGTTACCGCCTGGTATCTAACCCAGGTCGTTAGGATGTGTAGATAGTGCCTTTATTCACTACCCTATCTTGCTAATCCAGTAAGCAGTACCTTACTACACTAAACTAAAGAAAAATTTAGAGAGATCATGGATTTAATTGACAGTAAGAAAACCCTATGCTTATTAAAATAAACTATGTAAACTACATAGATAGACTAGAGTGGTGGAATTTCTCAATTTCATTTAAATTATTATTTTTTAATTTGTTCATTTTACATCCTGATCATAGCCCTCTCTATTGTCTCATCCATGTCCCACCCTCCCAAGCTCTTCCTTCCCTATTCCCCTCCCCTCGTCCTCAGAAAGGGGAACACCTCCTCCCCTACCAATGGATCCCAGCCTACCAAGTCTTATCAGGACTGGCTGAATCTTCTTCCTCTGTGGCCTGAAAAGACACCCCACTAGGGGGAAGTGATCCAGGAGTAGGCAACAGAGTACTTGTCAGAGACAGCTCCTGGTCCCCTTGTTGGGAGACCTAAATGGAGATTGGGCTTTCCCACCAGCTATACCTGAGCAGGGAACCTAGGTCCTTTCGATGCACTGTCCTTGGTTGGTGCATCAGTCTCTGCAGGCTCTCTGGGGCCAGATTTATTGGCTAATTTGGTCTTCTTGTGGAGCTCTGGTTACTTCTGTGTCTGTCCTCCCACTCTTCCATAAGACTCTCTTTAGTCTGCCCAGAGTTTGGCTGTGAGTAGCCAAACAGCATCTGTTTCAATCTCCTGGTGGGAGGAATCTATCAAAGGACATCTATGGTAAGCACCCATCCTGTTCCCTGCCTTATCAAGTTCTGATGTTGATTCTATCTGCTCTTCTGAACAAGAGTTAAGCTTCCCCCATACAGTGCTCCTTGTTACTTAGTTTCTTTAGGTCTGTGGAATATTCTACGCTTAGCTGGTATTATATGTCTAATATCTGCTTATAAATGAGTATATACCATTCATATCTTTCTAAATCAGGGTTACCTCACTCAGGATGATCCTTTCAGATACATCCATTTGCCTGCAAATTTCATGGTGTCCTTGTTTTTAATAGCTGAATTTTATTTTATTGTGTAGAATTATGCTTTTTCACTTTTTCTTTGTCTTCCTAAGATTAACTCATGAATCCAATAAATTTTATTGAATAGAAAAAGGTATTTGACTATTTTAGACAGTTTATAAAGAAAAAAAAATCCCAAGGTATGGTATTTATTATCACTGAGTAGAAGTAAAGAATTGTAGAATTCAATAGAGTGATGCAAAAGATATCCCAGGAAATTATGAACTATGCATAGTTAGCTATTTTACTTAAGTTTTCCCTATGAAAGTTTTCCACAAGTCAGGAAGCAAATATTTTCAGTACTCTAGTGCTGTGATCACAGCTGCTTTGCAATAACATAGTTGCCAAATTAACAATTTTTATATGCCAAAAGAATCAGCATCACCACCTTGTGATGAAATGATTGAGTAGACAGTAGAGTTTCTAGCATTGTCACAATGCTTGACATTTGTATTGTACAGTTAGTTGTCCCTAGATGTCAAAATGTTTGTATAAGTCAAATGTGATGATTTCCTTCCTTTGTCATCTACCACGATATACTAAATATTTTGTCTTAGCTCATACTGGAATTTTTCTGTTGTTTGGGTTTATATTTTGATTAGCTAACTTTTTAGAAATTATTCCAGGATCCTTAAATAGCTGTTGCTTATCTACAGTAAATGCTAGTAGAAAATGCAATTGATAGACAGTATTTTGAGATAATATATTGCTTCTTTCTTCTACTGCTGGTCTATATTTCTTGTGGAGAATGAGATAGCCTGAGAATGAGATAGCATTTTTCAAGAACCACAACCAACCTTCTATTTCTATGTAGTTTTCTACATTTTCTGATTTTTCTTGCAATGAATAAAACAGAAAAAAAATATCTTGAAGCCAGTTCCTCAAATATCAGTCTTGTATTAGCCCTTCCATATTTAATGAGTTAAACTGTTACTTGAATACTAACATATATAAAATACATATTACAAGTAATCTTTGTAAGTACTCTATCAGTTATCTACATATACTAGGTAGAAACCTTTAACCCACCATGAAAGATAGTGCATTCTGGAAAAAAAAAAAAAAAAAAAAAAAAAAAAAGGTCTGTTTAGCCTACAGACTCTTGATAAACATAGTTATGATGCCTATGTACTGTGCATAAGGTAAGCCATTTGAAGTAATGTTTTCAGTCTCAGTAATGGATTAAAGCTGGATTAACCTAAATTCTGAAATTTGAAAGTTCTTTATAGAGTTTTGTTTCACCTTCATAAGTGTTTATCTGAATTGCACAGGTATAAACCCAGAAAAAATAGCAGTAACGCTCAACTTTTTTTCAATACATAAAAGTAGTGTTTTCCTTCTAAATTACTGTCTCCATCTTGCAAAGGCTTTAATTGTCTGGTTTTGATAAAATACTAAAAATTGTGTGAAAGGGAATTTCCTTTTCTCCAATAACTTTGCATGAACTGTTTTTTTTTTTTTTTTTTTTTTTTTTTTTTTTTGTCATGACTATTTGGGCCTCGTGAGTTAATAAGGCCTTGTGCTTTGCAACAGCACTTTCCACTGCTTATAGTTAGAATGATTTTCATTTCATAAATATTCTTTTGAGAAGACACATGTCTTCTCAGAAGTCTCAGTTTCAGTTGAATACTTTAAGCCACTTTCAAATTTTCTTATCCCTAGACTCCTTAAGAGAGGTAATGAGGGTTACAGTGAGTAATAGGATTACCATGGCTGCTTGTCTCACTCCAGTTACTCCTTAAAATCAAGCTTCTCTTCAGAGAGATGTACTGTGAGAATTGTTAGAGAATCTAGTATTACATGATAACAATGGATGATTTATTCTCTGAGCAGAGTAGAATTTTTTTTGCTAATCCCTTAATGAATGAAAACTTAACAATTCTATGTATAAAGAAATACAAAGGAATGATCCTCTCTAAATAAATATGCTTCTGATGAATTGATTAGTTGTTTTGATCACATTCAAAAATAATAAAATTAATTAGTATTTAACCTTAGGAACTGAAATTAAAATTAGAGCAAAGGATGAATTTATTGTAAAATTCAGCACCATTTTCTGGGTTATATAGAACCTGCCATTTTATTTATTGGGCCTTGGAAATAAAATGACACTGTCCTCCATAAACTAAGGTATTTGAATAATATTTGTCCAGTTTTTAGTGATGCTTGATTAGGTTTAAGAAGTGTGGACTTGTTAGATGAGGGATTTCATTAGGCATGAGCTTTGTAGTTTCAAAGCTACATGGAACCTCAAGTTCTCTCTCTGTTTTGTGCTTGAGAAGATGTAAATCTTTAACTTCCTGAGTTTTTGGTTTTGCTTTGCTTTGTGTGTTGGTTTCGATATTTAGAATCCATGTTATCATGGACTCTAAACATCAGAAAGTATAACCCTACCAAAGTCTTTTTTTGTATACATTTTCTTCACTATCATGTTTTATCAAAGAATCAGAGAATTAAAAAAAAATAGAAACATCTTTACATTCCCATCAGGAATGTAAAGTTGCTCTTTCTCCACATCCTCTCCAGCATGTATTGTCACTTGAATTCTTGATCCTAGCCATTCTGATGGGTGTAAGGTGAAATCTCAGGGTCATTTTTATTTGCATTTCCCTGATGTCTAAGGACTCTGAGCATTTCTTTAACTTTTTTTTTTTTTTAGTTTCTGTTCCCCAATTTTTAAATGGGATTACTTGATTTGTTGCTTTTTTTTAATTTCTTGAGTTCTTTATATATTCTTGATATTATCCCTCTGTCAGACATAGGGTTGGTGAAGATCCTTTCCTAGCCTGTAGGCTGTCATTTCATTCTGACTACAGTGTCCTTTGCTTTACAGAAGGTTTTCATTTTCATGAAGTCCCATTTATTGATTGTTGATCTTAGAGCCTGTGCTGTTGTTGTTCTATTCAGGAAGTTGTCTCATATGCCAAAGAGGTCAAGGCTCTTCCCCACATTTTCTTCTAACAGATTTAGTGTCTCTAGTTTTATGTTGAGATCTTTGATCCACTTGGACTTTAGTTTTGTGCAGGGTGATAAATATGGACCTATTTGCATTTTTCTACATGTAGGCATCCAGTTAGACCAGGACCATTTGTTGAATTTGCTATCTTTTTTTCCATTGTATGATTTTTGGAATCTTTGTCAAAAATCAAGTATCTGTACATGTGTGAGTTTATTCTGGGTCTTCTATTTGATTCCATTGACCCACCATTTTGTCTCTATGCCAGCACTATGCAGTTTTTATTACTATTGCTCCATAG
Source organism: Psammomys obesus (assembly GCF_907164565.1). Taxonomy (NCBI): domain Eukaryota; kingdom Metazoa; phylum Chordata; class Mammalia; order Rodentia; family Muridae; genus Psammomys; species Psammomys obesus. Next base: position 32,472,224 of record NW_026591086.1, read on the forward strand.
TATAGCTTGAGATCAGGGATGGAGATACCTCCAGATGATACGTTTTTGTACAAGATATTTGTTAGCAATTCAGGCTATTTATTTTTCCATATAAAGTTGAGAATTATTTTTTCTAGGTCTGTAAAGAATTATGTTGGTATTTTGATTTGAATTGCCCTGAATCTGTAGATTGCTTTTGGCAGGATGGCCATTTTCACTATACTCTTCCTACCAATCCATGAGCATGGGAGATCTTTCCATCTTCTGATATCTTCTTCAATTTCTTTCTTCAGAAACTTGAAGATATTTTCATACAGGTCTTTCTCTTATTTGTTTAGAGTCACACCAAAGTATTTTATGTTATTATTGGCTATTTTGAACGGTTTAGTTTCGCTAATTTCTTTCTCTCCCCTTTTGACTTTCATGTAGAGGAGGGATAGTGATTTTTTGAGTTAATTTTGTGTCTAAACACTTTGCTGAAGATGTTTATTAGTTGAAGGAGTTCTCTGATTGAATTTTTGGGGCCACTCATGTATACTATCATATCATCTGCAAATAGTGATACTTTGACTTCTTCCTTTCTGAGCTGTATCTCCTTGATGTCCTTTATTGTCTTATTGCTCTAGCTAGGACTTCCAAGTACTACTTTGAAGAGATATGGAAAGAGTGGGTAGCCTTGCCTTTTCCCTGATTTCAGTGGGATTGATTTACGATTCTCTCCATTTAGTTTGATGTTGACTATAGGCTTGCTGTATGTTGTCTTTAATATGTTTAGGTATATGCCTTTTATCCCTGATATCTCCAAGACTTTAAACATGAATGGGTGTAGGATTTTGTCAAATGCTTTTTCGGCATCTAAGGAGATGATCATGTGTTTTTTTCTCCTTCAGTTTGTTTATATGGTGGATTACATTAATGGATTTCTGTATGTTGAACAACCTCTGCATACTTGGGATGAAGCCTACCTGGCCATTATGGATGATATCTTCTATGTGTTCTTGGATTTGCTTTACAAGTATTTAGTGGGTATTTTTGTATCAATGTTCATAAAAGAGAATAGATCAGAAATTCTCTTTTTTGTTGGGTCTTTGTGTGGTTTAAGTATCAAGATGACTCTGACCTCATAGGATGAGTTTGGTAAGGTTCCTTGTGTTTCTCTTTTGTGGAATAGTTTGGAGAGAATTGGAGTTAGCTGTTCTTTAAAGGTCTGGTAGAATTCTGCACTGAAACCATCTGGCCCTGGAATTTTATTGGATGGGAGACTTTTTTTTTTTACACTAATTACATTTTATTCACTTTGCATCCCAACTATAGCCCCCTCCCTCATTCCTTCCCAATCCCACTGTCCCTCCCTCATCTCCTTCCATGCCCTTCTCCAAGACCACCAATAGGGGAGGGTCTGCCTCCTCTTCCATCCAACCCTAGCTTATCAGATCTCATGAGGACTGGTTGCAATGTCCTCCTCTGTGTCTTGGTAAGGCTGCTCCTCACTCAGGGGGTGTAGTCAAACAGCTAGCCACTGAGTTCATGTCAGAGACAGTCCAAGTGGTTTCCTTAGTAAGGGGAAGAGAGACTTTTGATGACTGCTTCTATTTCATTGGCAGAAATAGGACTATTTAATCTATACCTGATCTTTATATTTGGCGAATGTACTCTCTCAAGAATATTGTTCATTTCAGTTAGATTTTCAAATTTTGTGGCATATAGGCTTTTGTAGTAAGACCTAATGATTGTTTGGATTTCCTCAGTGTCTGTTTTTTTGTCCCTCTTTTCGTTTCTGATTTTGCTGATTTGGATAGTTTCTCTCTGCCTTTTAGATAGTTTATCTCAGGTTTATTCTATCTTGTTGATTTTCTCAAAGAACCACCTCTTGGTTTCACTGATTCTTTGAACTGTATTTTTTTGTTTGTTTGTTTGTTTGTTTCATTGATTTCAGCTTTGAGTTTGATTATTTCCAATCCTACTCCTCTTTGGTGTGTCTGATCCCGGTTTTTTTTTTGGGGGGGGGTGGAGCTTTTAGGTGTGCCATTAAGTTGCTTGTATCTGATGTCTCAAACTTCTTTCTGAAGGCACTTAGTGCTATAAACTTTCCCCTTAACACTGCTTTCATTGTGTCCCATAAGTTTGGGTAAGGTGTGCTTTCATTTTCATTGAATTTTAGGATATCTCTAATTTTTTTCCTTTCTTCCCTGACCAAGCTCTCACTGAGTACAGAGTTGTTTCGTTTCCATGGGTATTAAGGTATTCTGTATTTTTCTGTTTTCTTAAGGTCTAGATTTAGAACATGATGGTCTGATAGAATACAAGGGATTATTTTGATCTTCTTTTATTTGTTGAGGCTTGTTTTGAGCCAGACTATATGGTCAATTTTTGAGAAGGTTCCATGAGGTGTTGAAAAGAAGGTATACTCTTTTGAATTTGGGGTGAGAAGTTCGTTAGACAATATTAGGTCATTTTGATTAGGACTTCAGTAAGTGTCATTATTTCCCTATTTACCTTCTGTCTAGATGATCTGTCTCTTGATGAGAGTGGAGTGTTGAAGTCTTCAACTATAAAGGTGTTGGGATCAATCCTTGATTTAATTTTTAATAATGTTTCATTTGCAAATGCAGGTGATCTTGTATTTGGGGCATAGATGTTCAGAATTGTGATGTCCTCCTGGTAGATTTTTCCTTTGAAGAGAATGAAGTGCCCCTCCTCATCTTTTTTGATTAATTTTGGTTGAAATTCTAGTTTATTAGATATTTTGATGGTTCTCAAGCTTGTTTTCTGGGTCTGCTTGCTCGAAAAAACAATTTCCCATTCCTTTACTCTGAAGATAATGTTTATCTTTGTTGCAGAGGTGTGTTTCTTGGATGATGCAGAATGTTGGATCCTGTTTCCACAACCATTCTGTTAGCCTATATCTTTTTATTGGATAGTTGAGTACATTGATGTTAAAAGATAATAGTGACCAATGAATGTTATTTCATTTTATTGTGGAGTTGGTGGTGTTACTATATTTTTTGTGCTTGTTTTCTTTTAGATTTTATTGTGAAGTTATCTATATGCTGTGTTTTTTGTGTATAGTTGATTGTGTTGGATTGGTGTTTTCCTTCTAGTATCTTCTGTAGGGCTGAATTGAAGTGTAGATATTGTTTCAGTTTAGTTTTGAAGTGTAACATCCTCTGTCTATGCTGTTTGTAATGTTTGCTGGGTATAGTAGTCTCGGTTGACATGTGATCTCTCAGAGTCTGCATGACAACTTCCCAAGCCCTTCTGGCTTTCACAAATCCTTTTGAGAAGTCTGGTATGATTCTGATTTGTCTACCTCTATATGTTACTTGGCCTTTTTCCCTTGTTGCTTTTAATATTTTTTCATTGTTCTGTAGATTTAGTGTTTTGAATATTACATGGCGTGAAGAGTTTCTTTTCTGGTCTAGTCTATTTGTTGTTCTGTAGGACTCCTTTATGTTTATGAACATCACTTTCTTTAACTTGGGAAAATTTTCTTCTATTATTTTCTTGAAAATATTATCTGGACTTTGGATTCTGGAATCTTCTTTTTTCTTTCTTTCTTTTTTTTTGTTTTGTTTTACTTTGTTTGTATTATCTTTTTTTTTTGAATATTTTTTTGAACTTTATTTTTTTTCTTTTCAGTTACATTTTATTAACTATGTATCCCAGCTGTGTCCGATCCCTCATTCCCTCCCAGTCCCTCCCTCCCTCATCTCCACCGTGCCCCTTGCCAAGTCCACTGATAGGGGGGACCTCCTCCCCATTCATCTGATCCTGTTATATCAGGTATCTTCAGGACTGGCTGCAAAGCTCTCCTCTGTGGCCTAACAGGACTGCTCCTCCCTTGGGGGTTGGGGAGGCCAAAGAGCCAGTCATTGAGTTCCTGTTAGAAATAGTCCTTGTTCCCCTCACTATGGGAAGCCAATTGGTTACTGAGCTACCACAGGCTACATCTGAGCAGAGGATCTAGGTTACATTCATACATGGTCCTTGGTTGCATGTCAGTCTCAGAAAAGACCCTGTGCCTAGATATATTTGGTCCTTGTGGAGCTCCTATCCTTTCCTCATCAGACTAACTCCCCTTCTTTCTTAAGATTCCCTGTACTCTGCCAAAGGTTTAGTCATGAGTCTTTGCTTTGAAAACACTGCTAGTTAGAGTCTTTCAAATGCGCTCAGTAGACTACTGTCATATGTTCAATGTGCATCCCATCTGTCTTTCGGAACGAGGATTGATAATCTTACCCCATGTCCGCTCTCTTGATTATCTTTTCTAGGTGTACAGATTTCATTATGTTTATCATATCTTATAGGTCTATATAAGTGAGTATACGCCGTGTTTGTCTTTCTCCTTCTGGGATATTCTCCTTCACTCAGAATGATCTTTTCTAGATCCCACCATTTGCCTGCAAATTTCATGATTTCCTCCTTTTTGATTGCTGAGTAGTATTCCATTGTGTAAAAATACCACAATTTCTGTATCCATTCCTCCGTTGATGGACATCTGGGTTGTTTCCTTTTTCTGGCTATTACAAATAATGCTGCTATAAACATGGTTGAGCAAACATCCCTTTTGTGTACTTGAGCAAACTTTAGGTATATACCTAGCAGTGGTATAGCTGGGTCTTGAGGAAGCACTATTCCTAATTGTCTTAGAAAACGCCAGATAGATTTCCAGAGTGGTTGTACCAGTTTACATTCCCACCAGCAGTGGAGGAGGGTTCCCCTTTCTCCACAACCTCTCCAGCATGTGTTGTCCCTTGAGTTTTTCATCTTGGCCATTCTGATGGTTGTAAGGTGATATCTCAGGGTCGTTTTGATTTGCATTTCCCTGATGGCTAATGAGGATGAGCATTTCTTTAAGTGTTTCTCTGCCATTCGATATTCCTCTGTCGAGAATTCTCTGTTTAGCTCTGTTCCCATTTTTTAATTGGATTACTTGGTTTGCTGCTTTTCAGCGTCTTTAGTTCTTTGTATATACTCGATATTAGTCCTCTGTCAGATAAAGGGTTAGTGAAGATTCTTTCCCAATCTGTAGGCAGGCGTTTTGTTTTGATGACAGTGTCCTTTGCTTTACAGAAGCTTTTCAGTTTCATGAGGTCCCATTTATTGATTGTTGCTTTTAGAGCCTGTGCTGTTGGTGTTCTGTTCAGGAAGTTGTCTCCTGTGCCAAGGAGTTCTAGGCTGTTCCCCACTTTTTCTTCTAATAGATTTCGAGTATCTGGTTTTATGTTGAAGTCTTTGATCCACGTGGACTTTAGTTTTGTGCAGGGTGATAAATATGGATCTATTTTCATTTTTCTGCATGTAGACATCCAGTTGGACCAGCACCATTTGTTGAAGATGCTGTCTTTTTTCCATTGAATGGATTTGGCTTCTTTGTCAAATATTGAGTATTCATAGGTGTGTGGGTTTATTTCTGGGTCTTCTATGCGATTCCATTGATCCTCCTTTCTGTTTCTATGCCAATACCATGCAGTTTTTATTACTGTTGCCCTGTAGTACAGCTTGAGATCAGGAATGGAGATACCTCCAGATGATCTGTTGTTGTAGAGGATCGTTTTGGAGATTCTGGGTGTTTTGTTTCTCCATATGAAGCTGAGAATCTTTTTTTCAAGGTCTGTAAAGAATTGAGTTGGTATTTTGATGGGAATTGCATTGAATCTGTAGATTGCTTTTGGCAGGATGGCCATTTTCACAATGTTAATCCTACCAATCCATGAGCACGGGAGATCTTTCCATCTTCTGAGATCTTTTTCAATTTCTTTCTTCAGAGAATTGAAGTTTTTCTCAAACAGGTCTTTCACTTGCTTGGTTAGTGTCACCCCAAGGTACTTTATGTAGTTAGTGGCTATTGTGAAGGGTGTTGTTTCCCTAATTTCTTTCTCGGCCCTTTTGTCTTTGGTATACAGCAGGGCTTCTGATTTTTTTGAGTTCATTTTGTATCCTGCCACTTTGCTGAAGGTGTTTATCAGCTGGAGGAGTTCTCTGGTTGAATTTTTGGGGTCGCTCATATATACTATCATATCATCTGCGAATAGTGACACTTTGACCTCTTCCTTTCCGATTTGTATCCCCTTGATCTCCTTTAGTTGTCTTATTGCTCTGGCTAGGACTTCAAGTACTATGTTGAAGAGGTAGGGAGAGAGTGGGCAGCCTTGTCTTGTCCCTGATTTCAGTGGGATTGATTTAAGTTTCTCCCCATTGAGTTTGATGTTGGCTATAGGCTTGCTGTATATTGCCTTTACTATGTTTAGATATGTGCCTTGTATTCCTGATCTCTCCAAGACTTTAAACATGAATGGGTGTTGGACTTTGTCAAATGCTTTTTCAGCATCTAAGGAGACGATCATGTGGTTTTTCTCCTTCAGTTTGTTTATGTGGTGGATTACATTGATGGATTTCCGTATGTTGAACCACCCTTTTATGTCTGGGATGAAGCCTACTTGGTCATGGTGGATGATATCTTTGATGTGTTCTTGGATTCGGTTTGCAAGTATTTTATTGAGTATTTCTGCGTCAATGTTCATAAGAGAGATAGGTCTGAAGTTCTCTTTTTTGTTTGGGTCTTTGTGTGGTTTAGGTATCAGGGTGACTGTTGTTTCATAGTATGAGTTTGGTAATGTACCTTCTGTTTCTATTTGTGGAATAGTTTGAGGAGAATTGGTGTGAGCACTTCTTTGAAGGTCTGGTAGAATTCCGTGCTGAAACCATCTGGCCCAGGGCTTTTTTTGGAGGGGAGACTGTGAATGACTGCTTCAATTTCCTTGGGGGATATAGGGCTGTTCAGTCTTTCTACCTGATCTTGACTTAATGTTGGAAGATGGAATCTATCAAGAAAATTGTCCATTTCATTTAGGTTTTCAAATTTTGTGGTATATAGGCTTTTGTAGTATGACCTAATGATTGTTTGAATTTCCTCTGTGTCTGTAATTATGTCACCCTTTTCATCTCTGATTATGTTGATTTGGATAGATTCTCTCTGCTTTTTAATTAGTTTGGCTAAGGGTTTGTCTATCTTGTTGATTTTCTCAAAGAACCAGCTTTTTGTTTCATTGATTCTTTGAATAGTTTTATTTGTTTCTACTTGATTGATTTCAGCCCTGAGTTTGATTATTTCCAGCCTTCTGCTCCTCTTGGGTGTATCTGCTTCTTTTTTTTCTAGGGTTTTCAGTTGGGCCATTAAGTTGTTTGTATGTGATGTTACGAATTTCTTCTTGCAGGCACTTAGTGCTATAAATTTTCCCCTGAGCACTGCTTTCAGTGTGTCCCATAAATTTTGGTATGTTGTGCCTTCATTTTCATTGAATTCTAGGAAGTCTTTAATTTCTTTCTTTATTTCTTCCTTAATCCAGCTGTCGTTGAGTAACAGGTTGTTCAGTTTCCATGTGCATGTAGGCTGTTTGTTATTTTTGTTGTTGTTGAGGTCCAGCTTAAGTCCATGGTGGTCAGATAGAATACAAGGGATTATTTCAATCTTTTTGTATCTGTAGAGGCTTGCTGTATGACCAACTATATGGTCTATTTTGGAGAAGGTTCCATGCGGTGCTGAAAAGAAGGTATACTCTTTTGAGTTTGGGTGAAAAAATCTGTAGACGTCTATTAGGTCCATTTGATTTAGGGTCTCTGTAAGTGTTTTTATTTCCCTATTTGTTTTCTGTCTAGTTGATCTGTCCCTTGGTGAGAGTGGAGTGTTGAAGTCTCCCAGTATTAGGGTTTTAGGATCAATGTGTGATTTAAGCTTTAATATTGTTTCATTTACGAATGTAGGTGCTCTCGTATTTGGGGCATAGATATTCAAAATTGTGATGTCCTCTTGTTGGATTTTTCCTTTGATGAGAATATAGTGGCCATCCTTATGTTTTTTTATTAACTTGGGTTGAAAGTCTATTTTATTAGATATTAGGATGGCTACTCCCGCTTGTTTTCTGGAACCATTTGCTTGAAAGATATTTTTCCAGCCCTTTACTCTGAGGTAGTGTTTATCTTTGTTGCATAGGTGTGTTTCTTGGATGCAACAGAATGATGGATCCTGTTTCTGCAACCATTCTGTTAGTCTGTGTCTTTTAATTGGGGAGTTGAGTCTGTTGATGTTGATAGAAACTAGTGACCAACAATTGTTACTTACTTTAGATGTGGTGTTGGTGGTGTCACTGAGTTTCATTGCTTGTCCTCTTTTTTTTTTTTTTTTTTTGTTGTGTAGTTATCTATTTCCTCTGTTTCCTTCGATGTAGTTGTTTTCTTTGGTTTGGAGTTTCCCTTCTAGTAACTTCTGTAGACCTGGGTTACTATGTAGATATTGTTTAAATTCGGTTTTGTCTTGGAATATCTTGAATTCTCCGTCTATGTTGATTGAAACTTTTGCTGGGTATAGTAGTCTGGGTTGGAATCTGTGGTCCCTTAAGGACTGTATGATTTCTGTCCAGGCCCTTCTGGCTTTCATAGTTTCTGTTGAGAAATCTGGTGTGATTCTGATAGGTCTACCTTCATATGTTACTTGGCCTTTTTCCCTTGCTGCTTTTAGAATTTTTTCTTTGTTTTGTAGGTTCAGTGTTTTGACTATGATGTGACATGAAGAATTTCTTTTCTGGTCTAGTCTACTTGGTGTTCTGTAGGCCTCTTGTATGTTTATGGCCATCTCCTTCTTTAAGTTGGGAAAGTTTTCTTCTATAATTTTCTTGAAAATATTTTCCGGACCTTTGAGCCTGATGTCTTCTTTTTCTTCTACTCCTATTATTCTTAGGTTTTGTCTTTTCATGGTGTCCTTGATTTCTTGGATGTTTTGTGTTTGGAACTTTTCTGATTTTATTTTTTCTTTGAGAGACGTGTTAATTTCCGCAAATGTATCTTCGTCTCCTGAGATTCTTTCTTCCATCTCTTGTATTCTGTTGGTGATGCTTACCTTTGTAGTGCCTGATCTTTTCTCTATGTTCTCCAGCTCCTGGTTTTTCTCTATTTGTGTTTTCTTTTTGATTCTAGTTCTGTTTTCATGTCTTGCACCATTTCCTTCATCTGTTTGAATGTGGACTCCTGCTTTTCAATGATAGCTTCTATTTTTTTTTCCGTTTCCTTTCTATGTATCACTAATTGTGCCTCTACTTCTTTGGGTATAATTGCCTGTATTTCTATGAGAGCTTTGTTTATTTCTTCTTTATTTGCCTTCATTTGTGTGGACATTTCTTTGAGAGCTTTGTGCATTTCTTCTCTGTTTGCTTCAATTTTCATGGTTATTTCTCTGAGAGCACGATTTGTTTCCTCTTGGTTAGTCTCGATTTCTTTGGCTATTTCTTTGAGGGCTTTGTTCATTTCATCTTTATGGGCCTCTAGTAGCTGGAGAAACATAGTTTTGAGGTCGTTTTCTTGTATATCTAGTGAATTGAAGTGTCCATTGTTTTGTGGGGTTGCTGGTGACGTCATTGTGTCCTGATTTTTGTTGGGAGTGTTCTTAAGTCTGCCTCTAGCCATCTGGTTATTTTTAATCCTCACTGGTTGTTTCTCGAGATTGTAGTTTGGGCTATGATCCTCTCTTTCTGTTTTCTGGACTGTTTTTTTCAGGAAAATGAGAGAGGTTCACTGCTTTGGGAGTGTGCACTGTGTTTTCAGTTTTGCCTACGTAAGGAATGAGACACTGGCGGTATTCGCGTGTGCTTTTAGCGGGCCCAGTGTGCATGCGCGGATTCTCTGACTATTGCAGTGGCCTGCAAGCCACTATTACGCAGTTCTGACTGAGATCCAGGGATTGTTTGCCTGGATTACCCTGGTAGACCCACAAGGCAGAGGCTTCAATGTTGGGGTTGCTATCCCAAGAATCTCTCTGATGCCCACACTAGGAGTGTGGGTAGCAGGGATATCGTCTGGTTGCTTCTGTGGAGAGGCCCTGGGTCTGGGGCAATCTCTCCCTAGAAGGCTCACTCACTCTCTTGCAGGACCAGTTGGAATGCACAGGGGTTCCCCTTGCTCACTACTGTCTGTTTTGGTCCTGCTGCGGAAGTGCACGGGTAGGCTAACAGTAAGCTCTGTGACACTGTGGCCGCAGGACTCGGTGTCCACCTTTCCTGTGTGCTGCCTCTTTGTCCTTTCCCTCTGCCAGGAGGGGTTATGTTGACTGGTCCCTGGGTGGCGCGGGAAAGAGTTAGGGTGAGTGTACTCAATCCCAGATCCCGGGCCCAGATCTCTCTGTCAGAAGCAGCCTAGCAGTGGAATCTATGTTTGCTGATCCCAAGAGAGTACCGGGTAGGGTTGAGTGTCCTCAGATCCAGAGCTTGGGTTTCTCTGCTAGGGGCCGTTGGAGAGAGGGTGCTGTGTCTTTGGCAGGCTGCCTCTCTGTCCTTCCCCTCTGATCTTCTCCTCTGCTAGGGCAAGCTTATGGAGGTGCTCTCAGGGGAGTGCCAGCAGGGGTTGGGGCTTCTCAGTCGGATCCCGAGCCCTGAGCCAGCGTTTCTCTGCCAGGGGTCGGGGGGGGCACCGGTGATAGAACTTTCTGCTAGACCTTATTGTGCTGGACCTAGGAGAATCTCAGGACGTGTAGAATGACCACAGTCCCAGATCCCGAGCTGTAGCTTGTTTGCTAGGAGCGGCTGGCAGCACTGGAGTTCCGGCACTGGGAAGCGGCTGTGCGACTCTTTATCCTTCCGCTCTGCTGAGGCAGGGTTATGGCTGAGTTTGGGGGAGTGCCCGAAAGGATTGGGTTTTCTCAGCCCCGATCTCGGGTTGGGGTACAGACAATGTGGTCTGTGGCAGATTCTGCTGGATGCCTCCTGCCTCCTCCGAAGAGGGAGTAGGGATTTTGAGCTGGGCGTGCAGCTGCAACCTGTGCACGTCGGGAGCTCAGTTGTGATGGTGGCAGGTACCCGCTGTGGTCGGAGAGACCTTCCAGGGAAAGACTGGGTGACCCGTGACCAGTCTGGCAACTTTCCTTCCCCGTGGGGTTTTTTTTGCAACTGGTACTCTCAGCCTCAGGCACCCTTGTGCCCACCAATCAGCCTGGGAAAATGAACGGGACAAGCAGGCTTGAGGCACCAGCCCAGAGACCCAAAGCCCTTGTTAGCCGTGTTCTCTTCCGGGTTCTGGTTGGGCAGCGGAGAGTGGACCTGACCGATTCCCACGCCGTCGGAGCCTCCCCTCACCTGGGAAACACAATCGATCACTGTTGTTTTAGGGCCCTGAGTTCAGTCTCCTGGTCGCTGCATGGAGTGTGTTGTCCTGCTTCTCAGACAAGGTGTTCTCCCGGTGCCGCCATCTTGGCCCCCCCTCGGAATCTTCTTTTTTTTTTATCTATTCCTGTTATTCTTAGTTTTCATCTTTTCATGGGATACTTGATTCCTTGGATGTTTTGTGTTTGGGACTTTTCTGATTTTACTTTTTCTTTGAGAGATATATCAATTTCCACAATTGTATTTTCAGCACCTGATATTATTTCTTCCATCTATTGCATTCTGTTGGTGATACTTAACATTGTGGTTCCTGATCTTTTCTCCAAGTTCTCCAGCTCCACGGTTTTCTCTGTTTGTGTTTTCTTTATTGATTCTAATTCTGTTTTCGTGTCTTGTACCATTTATATCATCTGTTAGGTGGATGCCAGTCTTTACATGGTGGCCTCTATTTGTTATTGTTGTGGTTCATTTCCTTGCTATATCCCACTACTTGTGCCTCTATATTTGTACTTGTAGAGGCACAAGTAGTGGCATATAGGGTCAGAGGGAAGGGGAGGAGGACCTCCGCTATCAGTGGATTTGGAGAGGGGCATGAGAGGAGATGATGGAGGGAGGGTGGGATTGGGAGCAGATGAGGGTGGAAGCTACAGCTGGGATACAAAGTGAAGAAATTGTAATTAATTAAAAAATTAAAAAAAAAACATCAAAATTAAGAAATTAGTTTCTTACACATAATGCTAAAGATCTATTTGGAAAGATTTTATTCAAATAAATTTTAAAGGTTAACTTCTTAATTTTAGCAAACTGTAAGAATCACCTTCATTGTGAACAAAAAATCTTATATTCTCTCTCATAGGGAACAAGACATGAGAATCCAAGTTGTTACCAACCAGCTCACACCTTATCTGAGGGGCACAGGATGAAAAAATCTAAAATTAGTGAGTAGAAGGGCAGCTGATGCCAGAAAATCACATTGAGTCTTCCTGGGTGAGAGTGGACAACTCATGAGCTGGGCCAGTTTGGATCAAGGTCACCTGTGGACTTCTCTGGGGGCTGAGAATGGTAAATATTCAACTCCCCTCATTTCCCTTTGCCTTAACATGGTCCTCCCAACTCATCAGAGACTGCAGTGGTTGACACAAGCAGGAGCCTCCATGCTTTCTGACCGAGACAGCAGAGGCAGCTGAAGTATTGGCCTCTGAGGTCTGCAGCTGCAACAGGCAGCTTTATGGACCTCCTAGGTCTGCAGACTCAGGGGACAGCTAGCCCAAGCAGGAGCAGGAGCCTCCATGTTCAGTGACTGAGAATGCAGAGAAAGCTGCCCCAAGTTTGGGTCTCCCTGCTCAGTCCCCAAACAGTGGACACCACTGCGCTGACAGATCTCCTACCCTTTGATTTGCCCCTGTGAGCCCAATTCTGAAAGTAGAGAGGAGGGGAAACCCTGTGCTTTCCTATTAGGCCTGGAAGTGCATGAATGCATGAATCCATGCAGAGTCTAAGATCCACTGTCCCTCTAAGCTAGCAATGAGATATCAGATCCCTCCTACCCAAATTCCCATTGTGAGCAACATAGGGATTCTTGGGTAGAGTTCTCAACATTGACTACCAGTGGAGCCCAGGCAAACAATTCCGTCAATGTAATCTACCTTATAAACAAACTGAAGGGGGAAAAAGAAACACATGATAATCTCCTTAGATTCCAAAAAGCATTTGACAAAATCCAACACCCATTCATGTTTAAAGTCTTGCGATATCAGGGATATAAGGCATATACTTAAATAAAGTAAAGACAATATTCAGCAAGCTTATAGCCAACAATAAACTAAATGGGGAGAATCTTTTTTTTTTTTTTTGAAAGGTAGCATTGTATGTTGTGGTATATCTAAGATTCATGCAGGGATTTGCATGGATTGAGAACATACAAAATGTAAAATTACAATAATGTTATTATTTACTGAAACTTTTCAGATATAATTTCTTTAATTATTTTTGATTTTTTACACATTTTATATCCCAATTGAAACCCCGTCTCTTAGCTCCTCTCAGTCCTCTTCCTCTGTGGCCTCCTAAAGCTGCATCAGCAGGGGCAAGTGATCAAAGAGCAGGCAACCAAGTTCATGACAGAGGCAGCTCGTGCTCCCCTTACTCAGGAGTCCACGTGGAGACTGACTTGCAAATCGTCTACATTTTAAGACATTATACATATAATGCCATATAGGCTGCCCACTTATCTCTTCAACATAGTACTTAGAAGTCCTAGCTAGAGCAATAAGACAACAAGAGGACATCAAGGAAATACAGCTCAGAAAGGGAGAAGTCGAAGTATCACTATTTTTTTATTTTTTTATTAATAACACTTTATTCATTTTGTATTCCCCCATAAGCCCCTCTCTCATCCCCTCCTGATCTTACCCTCCCTCCCCTACTTCACTCATGCCCCTCTCCAAGTCCACTGATAGGGGAGATCTTCCTATTCTTCATTCTGATATTAGTCTATCAGATCTCATCAGGAGTGGTTGCATTGTCATTTTCTGTGGCCTGGTAAGGCTGCTCCCCCCTCAGGGGGAGGAGATCAAAGATCAGGCCAATCAGATTATGTCAGAGGCAGTCCCTCTTCCCATTACTACAGAACCCACTTGGACATTAAACTGCCATGGGCTACATCTGTGCAGCAGTTCTAGGTTATCTTCATGCCTGGTACTTGGTTGGAGTGTGAGTCTCTGGGAAGACCTCTGTGTTCAAATTTTCTAGTTCTGTAGATCTTCTTGTGGAGTTCCTTTCCTCTCCAGATCTTACTATTTCCCACTTCTTACATAAGATGCCATGCACACTGCCCAACAGTTGGCCATAAGTCTCTGTATGCTTTGATAGTCTGCAAGTCAGAGCCTTTCAGAGGCCCTCTATGACAGGTTCCTAGCTTGTTTCTTGTTTTCTTCTTCTTCTGATGTCCTTCCTCTTTTCCTTTCGGGATGGGGATTGAGCATTTTAGTCAGGGTCCTCTCTCTTGATTAGTTTCTTTAGATGTACAGATTTTAGTAGGTTTATCTTATATTACATGTCTATTTGAGTGAGTATATACTGTGTGTGTCTTTCTGCTTCTGGGACAGCTCACTCAGGATGATCCTTTCCAGGTCCCACCATTTTCCTGCAAATTTCATGATTTCCTTATTTTTCATTGCTGAGTAATATTCCATTGTGTAGATGTACCACAATTTTTGCATCCATTCTTCAGTTGAGGGTCAAAGTATCACTATTAGCAGATGATATGATAGTATACATGAGTGACCCCAAAATGCAACCAGAGAGCTCCTTCAACTAAGAAACGCTTTCAGCATAGTGGCTGGATACAAAATTAAACCTCTAAAATCATAAGTCCTCTGGTAAAATAAAGACAAAAGGGCAGAGAAAGAAATTAGGGAAACTACAGCCTTCAACATAGCTACTAAGATCATAAAGTACGTGGTATGATTCTAACCAAGTGAGAGAAAACCTGTATGAAAATATTTTCAAGTCTCTGAAAAAAGAAATTGAAGAAGATATCAGAAGATGGAAAAATCTCCCATGCTCATGGATTGGTAGGATTAATAAAATGACAATGGACATCCTGCCAAAAGCAACTACAGATTCAAATCAATATACCAACACAATTCTTTACAGGACTTGAAAGAATAATTCTTAACTTTATATGTAAAAACAAAAAAGCCAGAATGGCAAAAAAAAAAAAATCCTGTACAAACAACAGATAGTCTGGAGGTATTTCCATCCATCCCTGATCTCAAGCTATATTATGGAACAACAGTAATTAAAACCGCATGGTACTAGATAGAAACAGAATAGTGGATCAATGAAATTAAATAGAAGGCCCAGAAATAAAGCCATACATGTATAGATACTTGATTTTTGACAAAGATGCCAAAAAAATCATACAATAGAAAAAAAATAACAAATTCAACAAAGGGTGCTGGTCTAACTGGATGTTTACATGGAGAAAAATGCAAATAGATCTATATTTATCACCCTGCACAAAAGTGGATCACAGACCTCAACATTAAAACAAGACACACAAAATCTGTTAGAAGAAAAAGTGGCGAAGAGCCTTGACCTCATTGGCATATGAGACAACTTCCTGAACAGAACAACAACAGCACAGGCTCTAAAACCAACAATTAATAAATGGAACCTCATCAAACTGAAAAACTTCTGTAAAGCAAAGGACACTGTAATCAAAACTAAATGATAGCCTACAGATTGGGAAAGGATCTTCACCAACCCTATGTCTGACAGAGGGCTAATATCCAGAATTTATAAAGAACTCAAGAAATTAAAAAGCAACAAATCAAGTAGTCCAATTTAAAAATGGAGTGCAGAGCTAATTCTCAATAGAGGAACATGAAATGACAGAGAAACACTTAAATAAATGACAATGCAGGCAGTCCTGATGAGACCTGATAGAATAGGCTCAGATGGAGGGGGAGAAGGACCTCCCCTATCCGTGGACTTGGATATGGGCATGGGAGAAGAAAAGGGAGGAAAGGTAGGGTTGGAAAGGAATGAGCGAGGGAGCTACAGCTGGGTACAACATGAATAAACTGTGATTAAAATAAAAATATTAAAATTAAAAAGAAAAAGAAATGCTCAACATCCTTAGTCATAAGGGAAATGCCAATCAAAATGACCCTGAATTTTGCCTTACACCCATCAGAATGGCTAAGATCAAAAACTCAAGTTACAACACATGCTGGATAGGATGTGGAGAATGTTAAACCCTCCTCCATTTCTTGTAAAACCACCTTGCAAAGCAATCTGGCTCTTTCTTGGTAAATTAGGAATAGTTCTACCTCAAGATCGAGCTATACCACTCATATATATATCCATATCCCCTTACCTGAAACACCTACCCTTTCTCTATGGTTTATATAGCTCTCATTCACCCCAATAAAGAGCTGCTGTGTTAAGGGAAGAGTTGGTGTAACCGTGATGGTAAAAGGGCTGTAATGCTAGAAGGGTTGTTTCACTGAAAACAGCCCAAGAAAGCGCCTTCTCCCTACAGGTATTCACCGCTGAGCTGAAATCCTGCAAACACACCTGCCTGGCCAAAATTCATTTCCTCGGGTCTAGCACCTGTACGCATCAGTGCCTGGATACCCCAAAGGGAAGAAGCAGACCTGGGCTTCAGACGATGTTGGATACAATATAGTTGGATATATAAAACAGTGAGAAGTCTAAAACCGAATGTGAAACTTCACAGCTTCTCAGTAACTATTCTATGTTTCTATATAAAAGTTCACTGAAATGTAAGACTATTGGTGGAGTCAGTTTTGCTTTGTGTTTGTGTGTGTGTGTGTGTGTGTGTGTGTGTGTGTGAAGGTGTGTGTTTGAAATTTCTTTATAATAAAAATTTAAAAGTAAGAAAAGATAAGGCTCATCTCATCGCTAAATATAGAAAAAGAAGCCATGCATGCTATTGTCTCTTACTCAGGGATATCTGAAATGAAAAGTATATGTGGTAGCTTTGATAAGCTCTTTTCCTTCTTCATTCCTGAATTTACCAGTGTTAAAAATAATCAAAGGAAAAGACGAAAAGCCACCATAATGTTTTAAGGGCCTATGTGATATCTTTTTTCTATGTTTTCTCTCCAATTCATGTTACAGTTACAACATAGAGTAGGTTCTTTGAACTGAGCATATTTAATTATTACAGAAATAGTAAAACCTGCATCCAGAATATAGGTTTAAACAAACTTAGGAAGTTGGATAATCACAATTTTTTTTTACCAATATACTCAACCAAGGAACGCATGTCCATAGTAGTTATATTTAGTTTAACTGCTGTGAAAGTAATAAACAGGAGGTAATTATGGTATACTTGTCTTGATGCTAATGTCAGTAGAATCATCCATATTTGGTGTGATTTGCTTGGAAAGGTTAGACGATGATAAAGCTGAGTGTGTCAAGAGTTAGGATTTAGGGGTTTAAATTTTAGAATACATCAAGTCTGTATCTATTACATGCAGGCTATAATGAATAATGCTACTCGGTGCACTCATATTTTTTTGTCCACAAAACTAAGGAAATAACATTTTTCCTTAAGCCACCTTAGAGAGAGTGAGTCAAAAATATTGCTAGACAGTTGGATAAACTCTAAGCTGATGAAAAACTCTGTGACATTCTTCTCCAACCACCCTGATCTGTTTGTTAAGTAAGAGGTGGGACTCCAAAACTATCATTAGATATTCTTCATATGAATTGATACTGAATACAAGAATTTCATGTTGCTCTTATGATATTGTGATTTCAATATTAAATATGGTACCAATATAATACAGCACAAAATATGGTAGTTGTGCAATCTTCAGTATGATCTAGGTAATACTTTTTATGTTATTGTACAGTTCTCGAAAATATTTTCATTTAAAGCATAAAATTTTACAACATGATTTTAATGCATGCTTATGGCAGTATTTTAATATTTAATACTTTATGTGACCTAGAATATTATAATAATATTTTTAATTTCTAGGACACTTAGATTATTTAGATTTTTTCCAATGGTCTATCTAGGTGAATACCCTTGATTCTCCACTCTGTGAACCCTACCAAACCTTCCCACATATAGTTGGCCTAGTCTGGACTGCTCTGTTACCAACGTTTAGTTTTGCACCAAGATCTTACCTATCTTCCCCAAACCTTCCACCCTCTCCCACATTCCAAACTCCTCAATCAGAAAGATTCTGCACATTCTTCTCTAGGATCTAGCTTGTAGATCTTTCCCTTCTCCCTCCTGTTCTTCTTGCAGATATGCCTAAGACTTCAAGTTTGTACCCAGAAGCACAACCTGCAGAGCATCCTACTCAGTTGTGTCCATATGAATTTATTCCACTTGAGCCATAACTAACCTTGAGGTTAACCCAAACTGCAATATTCTCTTCTGTCCCAATAAGTTCAGACACAAAACAAAAACATCTTATCCTAAAAAAGAAGTATAATCTGAAATATCAAAGCAGTACCTACCTTACACCCATGTAAAAAAAAAAAGTCTACAGTCCTATAGAAATAGGTGTCATTGGAATTTACATAGATGAACCATAAGATAAATAAAATGTCCAGTGTCAGGTATAAGTTATATCTTTGAGTTGTCAGCCAGTAAGGTCCCATAGACTCCCAAAACCATACACTATTACTGCTGCTCTTGGAAGAAATCACGTTTGAGTTGTAAAACATAATGGAGAAATCAAGCTGCTGTGATCCTGAAAGCTTTATCCCTATCATCTAGTTTAGTTTTCATACTGGGCGAGGCACTATGCATGCTCTAAGAGAGGTAAAGCAATAAAACAGAGACATAGCTACAAATTCTTGAGCAGTAATAATAACTGAACTGGAAAGATGTGCGGTGGTTGCATGGAAATGCAAAGAGCAAGCATCTGTTTTTCTGAGTGGATCAAAGTTTTTTCTCCAGAGGGTAAAAACCCGTATCTGGCACCATTATAAAGCTACAACCTCATGGCTAGAAAGATCAAAGGCTCTCTGAGATCTAACGACAATTACGTTGCTAAATGTGCAGAGTGCTACATCAGTTCCATTAGACCCACAGATCAATGCATCTTTCATCTGATACATGAGAAGACTCACTTTATACCATATGGTGATTTACAAATGACCAACAACTGTCCAAGATAAAGAGAATAAGGTATTGAAGAAGGTTCATACCTAAAGGCATCACGTTTACTATACACTCTTCACCACAAGGCTCAGTGATTATTTCGTTAAAGGTCATAAAAAGAGTGTAAGAGCCCAAAGTCGTAGATGACTACAGAGAATACTATTTTCTGGACATAGAAGGGCAAATGCACATATGAACTCACTGTAGTTTTGAAATGTGTACAAAATTTACGGAATCACAAGCAAGATGAAACCGAGAAAAAGAGAGAGAGAGAAATTGGGAATTAAATCCCATTCTAAGCTATGGTGCTTTTTGGCAAGTCTTAGCTGGTGTCAGTTTTCTCTGAGAATATTAAACACTGAAAAGCAACCAGTTTCGAGTAAAAACATAACACAACCAAGAATATATGGGTAGCAAAAACTGTTCTCTAAATATTTAAAAACCATGACACAAAGTTGAATGCATAGGAAAGTCAGGATGAACAGAGGAAGCATTGGTGGGAAGAAGCCAGGTACAATCAAAGCACCTTGTATGAAACTTTCAAGGAACTAATAAAAAAATGAAAAAAGAAAACTAGTCAAATATTTGAAATAGTTTAAAGAGATCAGAGATATTTTAAATTCTAAAAACTTTACTGGAGTAAATATTTATAGATATATATAGTATTTAGAATCATATCTCTGTATGTGTATAATTTAATAATTTATTTGCATGTTTCCACAATGTAAAAGCCATACTTGTTTTGTCAAAATAATTAATTTTTTATTAGAATGGAAGCTGAAAGTTTGAATACTTCAAGTGACTCAAGTATTTGAAAAGACTTAATAGTATTAACTATAGCCTTTGAATATACGCTGTCACCCAAACAAGGTCCAGAAGAACTATATATGAGATAGAACTTTTTATATTTAGAAATTTACAATTAGAAACGTGCTTACTAGAGCATAGGGCATCCTAATTTAATGAGCAAAAGTACATTGAAATAGGGTGGTAGTCATGATTCACAGTATTTTGAAATAATTGCAATTTACTTTGAGTTGAAAAATAAACCAGGCATACAAACATAGTGAATAAAGTTCAGTAAGTAGAACTTCATGGGAGT
Source organism: Psammomys obesus (assembly GCF_907164565.1). NCBI lineage: Eukaryota > Metazoa > Chordata > Mammalia > Rodentia > Muridae > Psammomys > Psammomys obesus. The sequence continues at coordinate 32,492,112 of NW_026591086.1, forward strand.
GTTGTTTGAAAGGTCCTGGTGTGCTTTCACAGAGCTTTCCAAATTACATATAGATTTGGGGTCCACCTCTTCCTAGACCAGAAAAGGATCCTGATGGAAATGAGACCCTGGACATTACAACAGGATACATATGATCAAATTGTGGGTTTTAGCATACATTGGGAGCTTGTGCAACTATGAAAAATTTCAAGAAGGATAGTCAGTGTTTGGGTGTTTTGTTTTGTTAATATGGAGATGTTAACTTTTTAAAAATTCTTTTTAAAATTTATCTTATTTTTTTTCTATTTATTTACATCCCAAGGGTGTCCCCTCCCTCTTCTTTTCCCAGTGTACCCTTTTCCCCTTTCCCTCTCTCTTTTTCCCTAGAAAAAGAGAGCCCATCCCACAAGCATCTCAACCTTCTGCAGCACATCAAGTCACATCAGGACTGAGCATATCTTCCTTTGCTGAAGCCCGGTAAGAGAGCCCTGTCAAGGGGAAGTGATCCAAAAAAGCAAGCAATAGAGTCCATGTTAGAAACATCCTCTCACCCTCACCAGGTAACCCATGGCAACACTTGCGAAGACCAAACGGAGCCTGTCTGCTACGTGTGTGCAAGGGGCCTCGGTCCAGACCATGCATGCTCCTTAGCTGATGTCTCAGTTTCTGAAAAACCCATGAAACTGAATTAATTCTCTTCTTTGGCCTTCTTGTGAGGTTCCTGTCCCTTAAAGGAACTTCTGTCTTTCTCCCAAGACTTCCTTCCAACCCATGCTTGGCTGCAAGTCCCTATTCACTGCTGTCTGGGGCTTCTAGACTACAGTCACGTTAAGCTCCTGTCTGAAAGCAGAGCAGAGCATCATTTTGTCTGTACAGTGGGGTGGTTCTCAGGTTGGGCCGATTATTGGTTGGACTTTCCCTCAATCGTTGTTCCCTCGTTATCCCTATACTTCTTGTAGGCAGGTTAATTTTTGGATCACAGATTTTGTCAGTGAGTTGTTGTTCCCCTCCTTCCACTAATCCTACCTGGCTAGGAGGTGGTCATTTAGCCTTATGCTCCCCCCCCCCTCTTTAGGAGGCTCAACTATAGTCATGTCCAAATCCTCCCAGGAGCCTACATGGTTGCAAGCCTCCAGATTGACAGAGATGTCTCCCCCATAGATCAATTTCCCTTCTTATTTCTAGCCCTCCATCTGTCCCTCCCTCTGTCCCTCCTTCCCTCCCTCCATTCTCTCTCTGCACCTCTGATCCCTATCTTTTTTCCCTCCCCATTCCATCTCCAGTCCAGCAAAAATTAGTAGTAAATACAATATTAAAACTAAATTTTTGTATGTGATAAATATTTGGCAACTATTTTAAGGAGTAAATGCCATATTTATTCCTTCAATTAAGCATGATTTTAAGGCTATTATGATCTAGTAGATATAAATATGTTTTTAAATTTTAAAAGAAAAAAATGAAATCATTAAAATCATAAGTTTTATACTTTTGCTTCTTTGAAAAAACAGAACTAGCTAATTACATGGCCAAAAGTATTCTAGTACTCATCACAGCTAATGCACAATTCCAAGAATATGCTGTATTGTTCACATTGCCCTATACTAAAGGGGAACCCAAAAGACACCAATTAAGATAAAGATTAGAAAAGAGAAATTTACATATAAATATTTATCAGGACCAGATGGCTCACAGGTGAAGTACACATAACCTTGGAAGATTTTATAATTCAAATGGCTTAAATTATTTCAGGTTTAAGAAAGAGGAAATATAGTAAGTATCTTTAAGTTGCACATTACCAAAACTGCATAAGTGTAATAAAAGTCAAATCAGTAATTAAATTTTGTTGAAATAATTATTGTAATTTTTTTCTTTTTTAACTTTTATTTTTATATTTTACAATTTATCCATTTTATACACCATTGTCGACCTGTCCCTCATTTTCTCCTGGTCCTTCCGTTCCTCCCTCTTCTCTCCCATCTCCTTCCCCTAGTCCACTGAAATGTGAAGACCTCCACTCCTGCCATCTGGCCCTAGCTTATCAAGTTTCATCAGGACTGCCTGTATCCTCTTCCCCTGTGTTATGGCAAAGCCATAGCACCAGATGGAAGTGATCAAAGATTAGGCAACCAAGATCATGTCAGAGACAGCCTCTGATCCCCTTAGTCGGGAACCTACAGGGGAATGAGCTGCCTATGGGCTACATCTGGGGCGGGGGTCTAGGTCCTCTCCATGCATAGTCCTTGGTTGGTGCATCAGTCTTTGCAGGACCCCCAAGCCCCAGATATTTTGGCTCTTTTTGTCTCCTTGTAGATCACCTGTTCCCTCTGGGTCTTTACATCTTCCCGTCTTCCATAAGGCTCCCTATGCTCTGTCCAAAGTTTGGTCCTGAGTCTCTGCATCTGCTTCGATCCCCTGTTGGGTGGAGCCTTTCAGATGACTTTTAGAGTGGGCTTATCTCCTGTTCCTTCCCTTCTGGTGTCTACACTGTTTGCTATTATGAATGAGAATTAAACATCCTTCTAAGGGTCCGCCTTGGTTTTTAGCTTCTTAGGTTTGTAGATATTAGTATGGTTATCCTATACATATGGCTAATATCCACTTATAAATATGTGTGTCTTTCTGGTTCTGGGTTACCGCACTCCCAATGATTTTCTATAAGGACATAAAAGGTGTGTGTGTGTGTGTGTGTGTGTGTGTGACAATTCCTACCCCCACCTTTCATCCCCCTAAGAGTAACAGCTGAAAAATAATTCATCACAAAGAACACTTAAAAGCATGGTAAGAATACTGGAATGCAGTTCTTTATAATTGATGGCTTCTGGTGGAATGCAATTGGAGGACCTAGTTTTCTCTGGTTGCTGATCACTACAAGTTAGAACATGCTCCGTTGAGTATACAGATAATACCGGTTGTCCATTTGCTTTCTTTTTTATTAATTTCTTCTTCTTTCTCTGTAAGCAAGCCCCAGTTAAATATTTTCTTTTATAAGTGTTGCATGGTCATGATATCTCTTCACAGCAATAAAACGCAAACTAAGACAGATATCTAAGTGGAATAATGATAATAATTCTCCCAGTGTTTGGAGAATGTCTAGATTTCCGAAGACAAAACCTACACAATTCAGTGAACAGGGAGAAGTTGAGCAGGTGCCTATTTAGAGACTAAATCTCTACTGAGTAGTTTTTAAGATACTGCAAGTACTCTGCAAGCTACAAAAGGACAAAACCACTTCAGCTATAAATTCTGAACTCTACAATGGTGACTTGCCTGAATATAGTGCTAGCATTAAATAGTGCACAACACTTATGGAATTAACTAGCCAATAGGAGATTAGATTTTAGAATCTCCAGGGAATAGAACCCATCATTGATACTGCTAGGATGGTCAAGAACCTGAGACTAGGTAGGCCAGAGACCGAACAGAGAGCCAAATATTACCGTTATTCCAACAGTTCATCTCCATAAAATGACTCCTAAGGACATTCAACTGTACTCATAGATCAGTGTCTTGTTCATCCACCATCAGAGAAGCTTCCTCATACAGCATATGGGAAAGTTTACAAAGACCCACTACTATACACTGTATAGAGAATGTGAGACCTTGGAACACTCAGGCATATCAAGGCTAAGGAAACTGTGGAAAAGGGGACAGAACATTTTAAGATCAGAGTGGGTGGAGAGCACAGTGAAACATGGCTTCTAAACACACCACAACCAACACACTTACAAACTCACAGAGACTGACATAGCATACACAGGTCCGATTGGATCTTGGCCAGACTGTGTCACAGTACTGAAGGAAGTGGATACAAGATCCTATCCCTAACTAAAAAGCTGTCTCCAATTGGTAATTGCTTGCAAATGAAAATTTAGTTTTCTCCAGTGGAGAGTATAACTCATTGTACAAAAAAAACCATAGGACTCATGCCCAGCAATAGATGGCCAGGGCACAGTGGACTCAATAGCATTTTTGAGGCAATTTCTCCCATAATGATTTGTAGAATATATATATATTTTAATTTACAGATTTTTTTTGCATAAAATGTATGTTTTCAAGTTTTGTTTTTTGTTTTTTGTTTGTTTGTTTGTTTTTATGGGATTTCTATGTTTGAAAATGTGTGTGTCCCTGTGTCTGTATCAGTTTTATGTGCTTTTTTAAAAATTAATTTTTTATTAATTAGTTTATTCACTTTGTATCCCAACTCTAGCCCCCCTCCCTCATCCCCTCCGATTCCCTTTCTCCCTTCCTCATCACCACCTATGCCCCTCCCCCAGTCCACACATAGGGGAGGTCCTCCTCCTCTTCCATCTGATCCTAGCTTATCAGGTCTCTTTAGGAGTGGCTGCATTGTCTTCCTCTGTGGCCTGGTAAGGCTGCACCTCCTTCAGGGGGATATGATCAAAGAGCAGGACACTGAGGGCATGTCAGAGACGATCCCTGTTCCCATTACTAGGGAGCCCACATGGACACTGAACTGCCATGGGCTACATCTGTGCAGGGGTTTTAGGTTATCTCCATGCATGGTCCTTGGTTGGAGTATCAGTCTCAAAAAAAAAAAAAAAAAAGACCACTATGCCAAGATTTTTTTCTATTTCCTTGTGAAGCTTCTATCACCTCCAGGTCTTTCTATCTCCCCCTTCTTTCATAAGATTCCCTGCACTCTGCCCAAAGTTTGGTTATGATACCCTGCAGGGGAGAGTCTTTCAGAGGCTCTCTGTGGTAGGCTCCTGGTCCTGTTCCCTGTTTTCTCCCTCTTCCAGTGTTCATCCAGTTTGTCTTTCTGAATGAATATTGAGCCTTTTACCCAGGCTCCTCCTTCTTGATTAGCTTCTCAATCATGTTCATAGCAGCTTTATTTGTAATAGCCAGAATCTGGAAACAACAGAGATGTCTCTAAACTGAGGAATGAATACTAAAATGGTGGCACATTTACACAATGGAATACTACTCAGCAATTAAAAACAAGGAAATCATGAAATTTGGAGGCAAATGGTCAGAACTAGAAAAGATCATCTTGAGTGAGATAACCCAGAAGCAGAAGGACACACATGGTACACACTCACTTATAAGTGGATATTAGACAGATAATATAGAATAATCATACTAAACTCTGTACACCTAAAGCTTTTACTTTAGTTTTTATTTTTCTATTTATTCTTCCCTAATGAACACACGTCACTAGTATTGTCAAACTGTTTTCTCTGTGAATCTTCCCCATTTATAATCTGAGAGAAATTGAAAGCAGAATGTTCAAAAGTAAAACCATATTATAAAAAAATTATAACTAACATCTCATTATTACAGCAATATATTCATCAGAGTGTGACTTAATAGGTTGTTTCAAATGTCTACTTAATTTCATAGATTTCAATTTTTACATTTATAATTTTCATGAATTGTATCAGATAGCAGAATAAAGCCTGTCTATTTTGAACACATTGTAATAAAACAAATTTAACAGAATGATAAAAAAGGTAATTTTGCCAAATACAAAAGCAACTTATCTAAGCAATATTATATTTTATTATTATTAATAATTATAAAAAAATTCAATTGAATGAAAACAATAAGCAGTATCTAAGATATAAATATGTACTTTCTCTTAAGGACTTCACACATAATGGATAAATAATAATTAATTTAAAAAATCAAAGATGAAATAACAAAGCCATTCACAATAAATGTGAGAGCCCAGAAGTTAAATGTCTTTACTTTTCCAAATGTGAAAATCTAAAATTCAGAAGCTCAAAGTATTTATTACTTTCAGATATATTTAGATAGAGATCATACTCACAGAATCATTCCTACATGAAAGTGAGAAGTGCATCATTTACATGTCCTTTCTGATCATTGTAAAGTCTATATATGAAAATACTTAATAGTTGTTTTCATAAAACACTTATTTTATTAAATTTGCTTACTTACAGTCACGCTGATTTTCTTTAAAATGGCACAATTTTGTTCAACTTATTACTGAAAATACTTGATTGTTCATTTGTACAATTGCTTTATTTATTCCTCCATTATGAGTATTTAAGATGATTCCAAAATCATATGATTATGAGGATAATTAAACTTACAAATGGAAATGCAAATACTTTGACAGTAAATTGACTTTTTTGGATAGATTCTCTAAGATTATATAGCTGTATAAAATTGTAGTTCATATTATTTTTTGAGGAAACTATTTTAATCACCATAATGGAAATACTCATTTTATTTCTACCATGAGGCCATATGGCTTCTGTTTACTTTACATTCTTAGCAGCCTTTATTTTTCATATATTATAGCCATTCCAACTATGATGAGATAGAATATTAATATGTCTTACAGATAAAGACATTAAATATTTATTTACCAAAATTTGTTGGTTTTATTATTTTTATTTGAATGTATTTTTATTATCTCAGCAAATATTATATTGAATTATTCATTCTTTTTATTTTTAGTTAAATTTTCTTACTATTAATCTCCTGTGTCAGATAAACAGCTGATTCATTTAATTGCATTTATGTACATACTTTCTCTAACACTTGTTTTTATTTACAGGGCCAGAAGCTTTTTACTTTAACACAATTTAAATTGAGAATTATTGAAATTAATTTCTGAATTCCTTGAGTATTCTTTTTTTAATTTTAATTTTTATTATTAGTTACATTTTATTAACTCTGTATCCCAGCTGTATCCTGCTCTCTTTCCCTCCCAATCCCTTCCTCCCTCCCTCATCTCCTCCCTGCCTCTTTCCAAGTCCACTGATTGGGGAGGACCTCCTCCCCTTTCATCTGACCCTGTTTCATTAGGTATCTTCAGGACTGGCTGCAAAGTCCTCCCTCCTCTGTAGCCTAGCAGGAATACTCCTCTCTTGGGGAGTGGGGAGGTCAAAGAGCCTGCCATTGAGTTCCTGTCAGAAATACTCCCTGATCCCCTTACTATGGGAAACCAATTGGTTACTGAGCTACCATGGGCTACATCCGAGCAGAGGTTCTAGGTTATATCCATACATGGTCCGTGGTGGAGTGTCAGTCTCAGAAAAGACCCCTGTGCCCAGATATATTTGGTCTTTGTGGAGCTCCTATCCTTTCCACGTCATACAAACTCCCCGTTCTTTCATATGATTCCCTGTACTCTGCCGAAGGTTTGGTTATGGGTCTTAGTATCTGCTTTGACACACTGCTAGGTAGAGTCTTTCAGGGGCCCTCTGCAGTAGGCTCCTGTCCTGTTACTTAAAGAGATCCTCAACATTCTTAGCCATCAGGGAGATGCAATGAAAACGACCCTGAGATTTCACCTTACACCCATCAGAATGGCTAAGATGAATAACTCAAGTGACAGCACATGCTGGAGAGGTTGTGGAGAAAGGGGAACCCTCTTCCACTGCTGGTGGGAATGTAAACTGGTACAACCACTTTGGAAGTCAATCTGGTGCTTTCTCAGACAATTAGGAAGAGTGCTACCTCAAGATCCAGCCATGCCACTACTAGGCATATACACAAATTATGCTCAAGTACACAACAAGGACTTTTGCTCCACCATGTTTGTAGCAGCTTTATTTGTAATAGCCAGAACCTGGAAACAACCCAGGTGTCCCTCAATGGAGGAATGGATACAGAATTTGTGGTACTTTTACACAATGGAATACTACTCAGCAATCACAAATGAGGAAATCATGAAATTTGCAGGCAAATGGTGGGATCTAGAAAAGACCATTCTGAGTGAGGTATCCCAGAAGCAGAAAGGCACACATGGTATATACTCACTCATATAGTCCTATAAGATATGGTAAACATAATGAAATCTATACACCTAAAGAAGATAAACAAGAAAGAGGACTCGGGGTAAGATAATCAATCCTCACTTAGAAAGACAAATTGGAAGTGCATTGGACGTAAAAGAAAACATGTGCCTACTACTTATGATTGCTTTCTGTTTCAAGTTTAAGCCACCCACATTTTCCTGTAGATCTTCACTTAATATTTGTTTCAAATTAGTGGAGAGTTTTAGGTGTTTTTCCCATGGCAATTTTCCTGTTATTGTGATTCTTAATATCTTACACATTTTTTTTTCTTTTGAGCTAAGTAGGTTTTTTTTTTAACATTAGAGAATATGATATTTATTATTCTTAATTAAGTGAAACAAATTTAAATTTCAAATAAATATACACATACATAGGGACATACATACACACACACACATATATACAAAACAGAACCCATAAAAAACACAAAGTCAGAAACCAGTATAGACAAGCAAAAAAGAAATGAAAAAATTCCTGAACAAAGTGGTATGGGTTCATTTTGTATTGGCTATCGATTTCCGGGCGTGAAGTCTGCCGTTAAGAATGGTGTGTATATCTGATAAAACTCTGTTGCAGAAAACTTATTTTTCCCTTTCTTTGCAGTTGTCTATTGGGGATAGTGTCTTGGTTAAAGGTATAAGCTAATTTCCAATTCTGCCCTCAATGCTTGGACCCCGTCCGGCTTGAATGTATGCATGACCTTTTTTATGGTTCTATTGTCACTCTGAGTTCATATGGACATTAGTTCTGTTAAGCCTGGAATATACGGTTTCCTTGGTGTCATTTACCCCCTCTGAGTTTTACAATCGTTTTGCCTTCTCATTGATATGGCTCTCCGAGCCCTGAGGAAAGGGGGTTTACAAAGACATCTAATTTTGTTCTGAGTATTTTAAAGTCTCTATACACATTTTCCCAAAGTGTGTCTCTGTATTAGTTCCCATCTCCTGCAGGAGGAGGCATCTCTGATGGATACTGATTCATCAGTATGACTGACCATAATTAGGAGTCTTTTATTGCCATTTTCCTTTAGTAGAATCATAGCATTTGGTTTTCTCATGGACACATGATCTATGTAATCTCAGGATCTTAGCCTTCCTAGCAGTGTTAGACATAAGTTCTGTCTCATGGACTGGGCATTAAATCCAATCTGATAGTTGTTTTTATACAAGCATTACTCCTATTAAACTTCTGTCTATATGCTATATTACATTTTGTCATGTTCAAATGTGAAATATCCATTTCTTTTTAAAATTTGCATGTTTCCTTCATTATCCATTATTCAACTCTCCACATGAGGGATAGGATAGTATATACATATGAATATTATATCTCTTTAATGTACAAATAACAAAACTACTTTTCATTTTACATCTACTTTTTATCTTCTGCTGTGTGAACCAAGAATATGCCACATTGATTTTCCAAGAACATGCAATTTATCCAACATCTTTGCACATTTTAATCTCTGTATCATTTGTTCTCCTGATTATATTTGTTACAAGTGTCTGAATGACAAATATTTCCTGATAAATTTGCTATACATCCAAATCAAATTGTCCCACACTATCAGCTATTCCCTTATCAAAATATCATTGGCTTCCTAAAAACACTTAAACATCTTTAGTAACTGCATATTAAGCTTCAAAAACATTTCATCATCAACATATGCATCATTCATTGCCTTGTATGCTCATACTAATTTTAAAATCAATTTCTTTGTGTTTTGAATCTCATGTATTTTATAATACAGAATGTAATATTCCAATGAAATGCTACATTCATTTTACTTAGAAATAATGGTGAATTGCAATGTACAATTGATTTAATGACAGAGTTATTATGTTCAGTATCCCAATTAGATTGATTCAAGAGATTTTACTGTTGTAAGTGCTTTATTTTGAAAGTCAAACAATACTTTCATTGCATACTTAAATTTTTAGAATTTTTATTCTAACAATTTTTATTCTAACAATGATAGTGTATATAACAGTATCATATTTATTTGTATGAAATCAACTTTTCTATTTGACATGTTCACTTATTATGCTAATTACATTAATAATGCAATGGTGTTTTATTTCTATGAATAATTACTGAATCATTCCAATTTGAAAAAAGTATATTTGATAAAAATATATATTTTATATTGAAATACTTTTCAATCATACTATTTCACAGTATGCAAATGATCCATATGTAAAGCTGACATACTTCAGATAAAACTTATTGCTGTATTAAAAATCTAAAAGAGAAGGACTGGACAGATGAGATTCTAGCTAAAGTGCTTTGTGTTCTTACACAGGACCAGAGTTTACATTCTAGCACTCATGTGGAACAATTGGCAACTGCCAAAAAGGCCAACTCCAGAGAAACTGACACCAAAATTTAGATTCAACAGTAACTAATACACACATACACACACACTATATTTTTTAATTACTAAAAAATTACAAAACCAACTACTTATCTAGTTACGAACATTTCATGTTGTTCTGTGTAGACAATACGGATTTTTCTCGGCATAACCTTTTTTTAATTTATTTTTTTATTTTTTTAAAAATTTTTTATTAATTACACTTTATTCATTTTGTATCCCCCCATAAGCCCCTCCCTCCTCCCCTCCCGATCCCACCCTCCCTCCCCTTTCTGCATGCATGCCCCTCCCCAAGTCCACTGATAGGGGAGGTTTTCCTCTTCTTTCTGATCTTAGTCTATCAGTTCTCATCAAAAGTGGCTGCATTGTCCTGTACTGTGGCCTGGTAAGGCTGCTCCCCCCTCAGGGGGAAGTGATCAACGAGCAGGCCAGAGACTGTCAAAGCAGATGCTGAGCCTGATGGCCAACTGATGGGCAGAGTGAATGGAATTTTATGTAAGAAATGGGAAATAGTAAGAGCTGGAGGGGACAGGAACTCCACAAGGAGAGCAACAGACCAAGGTAATTTGAATACAGGGAACTTCCCAGAAAATCATACTCCAACCAAGGACCATTCGTGGAGATAACCTAGAACCCCTGCACAGATGTAGCCCATGGCAGTTTAGTGTCCAAGTGGGTTACATAGTAATGGGAAGAGGGACTGCCTCGGCATAACCTTTTTACTTGGAAAGTGAATGATTTTTTTATATCGAAGCATGCAGATATTTACCTACGGTAACTGTCATATCTTAGCAAGTCAGAAGGTGTGCAAGTGTTGATATCTGTAAATGATTCAGTAGTAGTTTTTGACCTATGGTTCTTCTCTGTTTTTCTTATCTCCTTTTGGTAATGCTTTGATGTACACCTCAGAATTGCTTTCTTACTTTCTTACTTATATTACAATATTACAAAAGTGCTCTTCCCTTAGCTTGTGATTTTCTCACATTGTCTCACCACTTTCTATAATCCTTTCTTATTTTAATTTGCACTGTTTGTCACGTGCATCTACACTTGAATTTTTGAATCTCCGCCATATTGACTTTCAGACTGCATTGTGTGGCTGTGTATGAGAAGAGTGTGCCTAAGTACTCTGCATGTATTACCCAAGTGTTTGGGAGTATCACCTAAGACCACATACAAAGTGACAGTGGCATTTCCAAGCCTCCTTAGACAACCAGAACTATTTCTCCGTATTACTGTTACTTGAAAAAAGACTACATTGGAAATCAGTGTTCTAGCCAGGCTCTATGGTGCATGCATATAATTCCAGCACTCTGGGAAGCAGTGGCAGGCCGATATCTATGAGTTCAAGGCCAGCCTGGTCTACAAAGAGAGTCTAGGCCAGCTAAGGCTACAGGAAGTACCCTGTCTCAAACAAACAAAGATAATCAGTGATTCATGTTTCTTTGACAATGTTTCTATCTTGATGCTTTTCTTAATGTCATTGTGTTCAGTGTCTGAAAAGCTTTCTTGTTACAGAACAGATTTACTGTGTGCTTTCTAATAAGCCAGTGACAGAAAACATGTACATTCAACAGATTATACAAAGTGAGCCTATTAATTATAGGTATGAATTGAGGGACAAAGTTTAACAATAATTTACTTCAAACTGGTTCTTCAGGGCTCAGGATTTATATGTCATATGTCTCATTCTATGTTTATGAAGCTCAAATGACATTCACCTCAGACTGTAGTTTTTAGAAGCACAACTCACAGAGAATGCTTTAAAGCACATCCTGCTTCAAGTGAAAAGAGGAACTCAGTCCCATCTATTCACATAGTTCTTCTCTATCTGGATATAGTGCATGCCAAGAAAATATTATTTAAAAGGGCAGGCAGAGGCTTCAGCATTGGGGTTGCTATCCCAAGAATCCCTATGGTGCCTACACTATGGATGTGGTTGGCAGGGATCTCTTGTCTGGTTGCTTGTGTAAAGAGGCCCTGAGTCTGGAGCAAACACTCCCTAGATGACACACTCAGGAGTTCCACAAGGACCAAATATATCTGGGTACAGGGGTCTTTTATGAGACTTTTTCTCCTAACAATGACCATGTATGGATGCAACCTAGAGCCCCTGCTCGAATGTAGCCCTTGGTAGCTCAGTATCCAAGTGGGTGCCCTAATAAGGGGAACAGGGACTGTTTCTGACATGAACTCGATGGCGGGCTCTTTGACGTGTCCCCCCCCCCCCCAGGGAGAAGCAGCCTTGCTAGGCCGCAGAGGACTGACTTTGTAGCCAGTCCTGAAGGCACCTGATAAACCAGTATCAGATGTAAGGGGAGGAGGTTCTCCCTTATCAGAGGACTTGGAAAGGGGCAGGGAGGAGATGAGGGTGGGAGGGTCAGATTGGGAGGGAAAGAGGGAGTGGGATACAGCTGGGATACAAAGTTAACAAACTGTAACTAATATTTAAAAACTAAAAATTAAAAAAAAAGAAAAAAATAAAAGGACAGGCAACAAATGGTCAAAGATGATGTTCAGGGCTGCATAAGTACCTGCATGGAAATTATAAGTAATATCATTTATTGAAAAACTAAATTTGTATACCCTGTATGTGACTTTATATAACAGAGGTTCAAGGTACATAATTCACTCAAGCCCCTTTGGTTAAATATCTGTGACTTTCCCAACCTAAAGGAAGAGATGCCTATAAATATATAAGAAGCTTACAGAACACCTAATAGATTGGACCAGAAAAAAATTCACCCCACCACAAAATAATCAAAACAGTAGAGGTACAGAAGTACAGAACAAAGAAATAATACTAAAAGATGTAAGAAAAAAAGGCCAAGTCACATGTAGAGGCATACCTATCAGAATTACACCTTACTTCTCAACAGTCTTTAAAAGCCAAAAAGGACCTGGACAGATATCCAACAAATACTAAGAGGCCACAGATGTCAGCCCCAACTACAATAGCCAGCAAAATTTTAATTATCATAGACAGGGAAAACAAGATATTCCACAATAAAAATAAATGTAAACATTGTCTGATCATAAATCCAGCCCAACAGAAGATACTAGAAGGAAAACATCAACCCAATGAGACTAACTTAACCCAGAAAACACAGATATAAACAATTCCACATCAGCAAGAAGAAAAGAAAGGAAGCACACACACCACACATACACTCTACCGCCACCAACATCAAAATAACAGGAATTAACAATCACTGGTCATTAATATCTCTCAACATCAATGGGCTAATTCCCCCCATAAAAACAAACAAACAAACAAACAAACAAACAAACAAAAACCACAGGCTAACAGAATGAATGCAAAAGCAGGGTCTGACATTTTGCTGCTTACAAGAAACACAACCCAGCAATAAAGATATACATTATCTCACAGTAAAGGGCTGGAAAAAGGTTTTCAAAGCAAACATACCCAAGAAGCAAGCTGGAGAAGCCAATATAATATCTAATAAAATAGAATTTCAACCAAAATTAACCAGAAGATGTTAGGAAGGACACTTCATACTCTTCAAAGGAAAAATACACCAAGATGATGTCTCAATTCTGTACATCTGCAGAACAAATGCAAGAACACCCTCATGTGGACAAGAAACACTGCTAAAACTTAAACAACATATTGAACGCCATACATGAATAGTGGAAGACTTCAACACCCCACTCACTCCAATGGACAGATCATCAAGCTAGAAAATAAATGGTAAAATAAATTAATAGACATTATGAATCAAATGGACCTAACTGATAACTACAAAACATTTTACCAAACACTAAAGAATATACATTCTTCTCAGTACTTCATGTAAACGTCAACAAAACTGACCATATACTTGGTCACAAACTAAGCCTCAACAGATACAAGAAGTTTGAAGCAACACTTTATATTGTTTCATGGATTGAAGTTAGATTTCAACAGCAGTGAAACAAGAGAAAATTTACAAACTTATGGAAATTGAATAACTCTCTACTCAGTGAGCACAGGGTTAGAGAAGAAGTAAAGAAAAAAAATTAAAGACTTTCCTGAATTCATTACAAATGAAAGGATAACATACAAAAACTTATGGGACACAATGAAAGTAGTACTAAGGGGAAAGTTCATAGCACTAAGTGTGTTCATAAAGAAATTTGGCTTGATCATCTTACCCAGGGTCCTCAGTCTTGCTTAGCTTCTTTAGGTGTACAGATTTTAGTATATTTATCCTATATTATATGTCTAATATCCACTTATAAGTGAATATATACACTGTGTGTTTTCTGCTTCTGAGATAGCTCACTCAGGATGATCTTTTCTAGTTCTCACCATTTGCCTGCAAATTTCATGATTTCCTTGTTTTTAATTGCTGAGTAGTATTCATTGTGTAAATATACCACAATTTCTGTATCCATTCCTCAGCTGAGGCACATCTGGGTTATTTCCAGATTCTGGCTATTACAAATAAAGCTGCTACAAACATGGTTGAACAAATGTCCTTCTTGTGTACTTGGGATATTTTGGATATATACCTAGGCCCTGGGAACATTTCTGAGACTGATACTCCAAACAAGGACCATGCATGGAAATAACCTAGAACCTCTGCTCAGATGTAGCCCATGGCAGCTCTATATCCAAGTGGGTTCCTTAGTAATAGGAACAGGGATTGTCTCTGACATGAACTCAGTAGCTGGCTCTTTGATCACCTCTTCCTGAGGGGGGGAATAGCTTTATCAGGCCACAGAGGAAGACAATGCAGCCAGCCCTGATAAGACCTCATAGACTAGGATCAGAGGGAAGGAGAGGAAGACCTCCCCTATCAGTGGACTTGGAGAGTGGCATGGGAGGAGATGAGGGAAGGAGAGTGGGATTGGGAGGGAATGCAGAGGGGCTACAGCTGGGATACAAAGTGAATAAACTGTAATTAATAAAAAAAAGTAAATAATAATATAATCCGGCAATTATAGGTCTCATTTAAAGGCTAGATAAATTATAGTTAGCAGTCACATTTTTACTTCCATATAACATTGGAGATTTTTTTAAAAAATGACCAAGACAAGACAACAGGATCCAGGGGAAAGGAGAGACAGCAAAGTGGGTAGCCCCAGAACAAGTTGTGTGAATTGGAAACATAGATTCCATGAATGCAGAGTCAATTATGCTGTAGCTTGCTGTGGAATGACATGAAACATTTTTTTAAACTATCTCTACAATAAGTAATTAGATTTCTTCAAAGTGTGTAATTAGATCTAATAATAAAAATAATATTGTCTGTATATATGACAGGTATGCTAAGTGCAAGTAATCTTTCTGGCTACTCACATTGGTCCTTCTTTTCAGTTAAACTCTAAATCTCCGTAGGAGCCTTTTTCCTGTGATATGTTCTTACGCTATACTTATTGTATTGAGACCAACTATTTCTTTTTCTAATTTGAAAATCCACACTTGTATTTGTAATGCTATGATTTTATGGAACGTTATTTTTTCAGTGATACAAAGTAACAGATGCCCATTCAGGTGTGTGTGTTCAGTCTCTTGAATTGAAATCACCTACAGCCTGGGTCACTGCAGCTGTAAACCCAGAAAGACAATTACTTAAACCCAATAGCTGAAAACAACATATACAATTAACTCTTTATTATTAGATGCATTCATTATTTTCATTTGTGATTGTTTTGTCTGCATGGATGTATGTGCAACACATGTGTGACTGGCTCTTGTAAAGATAATAGGACATCAGGTCCCCTGGAAATGAAATTAGGGATGGCTTTGAAACACCAATCGGAAGCTTCACATAAAACCCAGGTTCTCGGCAAGAGTAACGCATGCTCACAACTGATTAGCTACGTCTTCAGTTCAGGTCTGATGTACTTGATGATCAGAGAAGCATACTTTGAAAAACATTTCTTTTTAGATTTTGAGATTGTAATAGATTACACTATTTCTCTTTCTTACCTCTCCTTTTTCCAAACTCTCTTACATAGCATCCCTTGCTCTCTAGCAGATTCATAGCTTTATTTTTCATTACTTGCTCATACTCATATACATACACTTTTATATTTCTAAATGAATAACTACAAGATATACTTCATGTGCAATTAAATAGATAAACATGTCTGTGACTCACGGGGTAACACTGTGGTGTTCACTCTTCCTGTTGCTTGAGAATGGTTGAAAATAAAGTTAGACTTTGAAACAGGAAGCAAAGAAGCAAATATGCAACTTTATGGCATTGTGTGAATTCAATGTTTCTGCAATGGCACAACTGGAAGACTGAGTACAGAGGTTTAAATTTTTGTAAGAATGGTTACTCCACAGTAATAAACTTTTTACCACGTTTGCTACTTTGCCCTTTGGTGAGAACTCATTTTTAGAGTGTGGTCCATCTTCACCTTTCATGGTGGATGCTAACACTGTCAGGAGAGCCAAGGAACTTTGGTCCTCTGAGATCTCCAGGGACTACTGCTCTCTCCTGGTTTTATTAGAGCTCAGAAATTCTCAGTAGGCACAGTGGGTCACAGGCCAGGCTGAGAATATCATCTATGATCAAAGTGAACTGGAGTCTCACCCTGAACTCTTCAATACAGTATTGGATTTAATGTTTGGCAGATAACTGATGATGATTCTCAGTGAATTAGTATTATAGTATTAAACTATACTATGTTTTATATTTAGATGTCATAATTTTTTTAGGGGTCTACACTTAATGACTGATTAAAAAAGCAAATAAATTTTCTCATAACTTCAAAGTCAGATTATATTTATGTCCTTATTTTAGTAAAATGTATACATATGGTAACTCATTTAATTGTTGTGGCAGGGAGCAATAAAAATAAAAAATAACATTAATATTAACTTCCAAGTATTCAAAAATAATGAATAGCTAAGATTTAGAGTCAGGTTTGTTGACTTAAATTATCATCAGCTCTCTACTCTAAATCACAGCACTCCTTATTTTCATGGATTTAATGATAAATCTGAAAGTAATTCAGAAATCCGATTAAACACAATTAATTAAACATGTTACTTAAAGTTTTAATCTTGATGCACTTAATAAGATATGAGTAGAAGCCTAATTGCCTTTGTGTGATTTATATTTTGTCACATTGGAACTCTCTAAGTGTTTGTCCTTAAGGGTAATTTTACTAAAAATGCTCTTCAGATTTTGACTAAAGTTCCCTCTTGATTGGGTTGTAATAGTGGCACTGGCAAATACATATTTAACTTCAACCAGATCAAGTGTGTCCATAAATAATCACTAGTGTGTAAACCAAATCACATGCTGAGGACATTGTTAATCTGCGGGAAACTTTCTTTTCCATCAAGGAGACTAAATCCAAGCTGTTCAGAAAAGCAAAAGTGAGGAAGAGTCCATGAGTTCATTTCTGCTTCTCCTTTATAGGAGGAAACAACGCTGATTACTATCTGTCTGCGACTGCATAAGAAAGGCAGCAATTTCACAAATCAATACATTTACTTAGTTTTACCATCAGTTCATCTATCAATGTGAGATGAATGGCTCCCTGATAATCTAATAGTGACTGGATATGAAGCAGTTAGTAGATATACAGAGATGAAGTTGGAAATATTTCTAAAACAAGCTATAAGTGTGCTAAGATGATGCCTTTGTCTGAGAAGACAAAGTAACATGTAGATAAGATTTTATTTGGGTGAAATGTTTATTTGTAGTAAAAGTTGTGTGAAGAAAAATTAGATAATAAAACATTTTAGCCAAGTGTCCCATATCTAATGAACATTAGATTTTTTTTATACAAGTCGTAAAATAAAATGAATTGATACTGGATAAACTAAAATTATTCATATTTTTCTATCAAATATAGTATAAAGTCAAGTAAGTGAGCAGCAAATGAAAGGTATAAAATGACAATAAATTTAATGAACTTAATAACACAGAAGTGTACTGTTGGCATGTAGGTAAAGGTGTTTCGTAGTCACCTAAATGACCTCCAGTACATAGTAATATCCTGGAGATACAGTGATAATTTTCTACTTTTAATCTTGTGTTTTCTGTTAACTAGAATGGTATTAAAAAGTGATGGATGTCCTTACCTGATTATTTGAAAGACCTACAGAGTAGTACAAGCTGTGCCATACATAGACTCTCTTCCTTAAGAATATACAAAACAAGAAAGCAATATCAAAAACCAAATCAAAATCAGCAACAAATAACAAAATAAAAGAAAGGAGGAAACAAGGAAGTAGCTGGTAAAGAATGACAGGTAGGCAGCAAGGAATATGTAGACTCTTGAAACACATATTCAAAGGAGTGGTGTTTTAACCAATTGTCTTGAAAAGTTTGAATTGGTGTCTTTCCCAGACAGGCTGCTGAAAAATACATCTTGGATGAGGGATTCAGAAAGAAAGCTAAATCAGGAAAGTCAGGCAAGAGCTCACAAAAAACATAATGTTTTTTTTTTTTTTTTTTTTTTTTTTTTTTAGCAAATGTGTTTTCTTTTTTTTTTTAATTTTATTTTTCTTTTTAGTTACATTTTGTTAACTCTGTGTCCCAGCTGTATCCCGCTCCCTCATTCCCTCCCCAACCCCACACTCCCTCCCTGGTCTCCTCCCTGCCCCTTTCCAAGTCCACTGATAGGGGAGGACCTCCTCCCCTTTCATTTGACCCTGTTTTATCAGGTATCTTCAGGGCTGGCTGCAAAGTCCTCCTCTGTGGGCTAACAGACTGCTCCTCCCTTGGGGGGGGGGGTCAAAGAGCCTGCCCTTGAGATCCTGTTAGAAATAGTCCGTGTTCCCCTTACTTTGGAAAACTACTTGGTTACTGAGCTACCACGGGCCACATCCGAGCAGAAGTTCTATGTTATATCCATAGATGGTCCTTGGTTTTTTAAAAATTGCCCATAGGCTGCTCATTCTCCAAGTTGCATCCTTAGTAAGGGGAGCAGGAGCTGCCTCTGACATGACCTCAGTGGCTGACTCTTTGGTCACTTACCCCTGGTTGGTGCAGTCTTGTGAGGTCAGAGAAGAAGAGGGTGTAGGCAGTCTTGATGAGACCTGATAGGCTAGTGTTAGATAGTAAGGGAGGAAGACCTCCCCTATCCCTGGATAGGGATAGGGTGAGAAGAGGGGGGGAGAGCAAGATTAGGAGGAGATGAGGAAGGGAGCTACAGCCAGGATACAAAGTGAATAAATTGTAAAAAATAATAAATAAATGAATAATTAAATAAAAATTTTAAAAAGAAATAAATTGTAAGGGGATGAGTGTTTCCTAATAGAATTGATCAATTAAAATTTAACTTCTATTGTAAATTATTAAAAAGAGAGAAGCCTAGAAAGTATGGTATAAATATTTGGTTTCTGGAAAATAGTTACGATCCCTTACTGGCTTGGTGCAGCTTCATAAGGAAGAGAAAAACCAAACTCACATGCTGCCTGCCTCTTTATGGAGCATGCCATGGTGCATCTGTAGACTGTCTGCAATAAGTCATCATCAGATGCATGTAATTTGTGACACATGCCCTTGTAGTCACCCCCAGAGACTCCCAAGAGCCTCACTTGTCCTAGAGATGACCTGCTCAACCAGTTGATTTCCATTTTCTCTCTCAGTCCTCACCCCTCTCTCTGCACCTGATCCCCACCCCAGTTACCTTCCCCATCGCCTCTCCCAACCAGTTTCCTCCCTACTTCTACCTCAGATGTCTATTTTAGTTCCTCTTCTGAGTAAGATTCAAGCATCCTCCCTTGGGTCCTCCTTGGCTTCTTAGGTTCTGTGGATTGGAGCATGATTTCCCTATGGAAATCATTCTGGAGGTTTCTCAGAACACTGGGAACAGTTTTACCCAGCTATACTATTCCTAGACATATACCATACCACCATACCACAATGATACTTGCTCAGCTATGCTCACAGTAGTTTCATTCATAGTAACCTGAAACTGGAAACAACCTACACGTCCCTCAACCGAAGAATAAATAAAGAAAATGTGGTACATTTACACAACGGAATACTACTCCCCTTTAAAAACAAAGATATCACACAATTTTCAGGCAAATGAATGGAAGCAGAAAAGATCATCCCGAGTGAGGTGACCCAGACCCTGAAAGACAAACATGCTATGTACTCGCTTATAAGTGGATATTAGCCATAACATACTTGAATTGAATATTTTATGTCAGAGGTTTGTGACTTCATGGGAAAATGTATGTTTCATGTAAGGTGTTGAGAGGCATGGTCAACAAATATTTCAGCACTCTCAAACAGTTATGTTATTTTTTTTTACACCCTATTTAGGAACTCACTACTACCTGTAATTCAAGCTCCAACTTGAACTCTTCTTGGAGCTTGAATTACAGGTAGTAGTGAGTTCCAAGAGAACTCTTCTTGGAGCTTGAATTACAGGTAGTACTGAACATATTGGTATATACTCACAAAGAAGAAAAAAATGTATAAGCATACATAGTTAACAAATAAAAACCTTTAAAAAGCTTGTAAACATTGATTCCAAACACCAGACAATACTATTTGCATTTACACAAAAACACAAGTCCTTCATAAGTTCTTAGAGAGATTTGCAGGCAGCTTTGTGAGATGATAGAAACATTATTTAGTCAGATTTTGGTAATGATTTTATAATACACTGGATTATATAATAATTATATTTAAATATATATATATATACATTTTATTTTTCAAATATATCACAATAAAGCTACAAGACCACAGGTGCTCTTCCATGACAAAGGGAGTGAGAACAATAACATACCTGTTGTCAGGTTAACGTGCTTTACATTTTTTATACCTGCTGTGGGCAAAACAATTAAATAGCAAAGAACACAATAATTTTTAAAAAAAGAATGTACATAAAAAAACTGTTTTTGTTCAGAAATTGTAGAAGTTCTAGTTGCACAGTTTAAGAGTTCTCAACTACAGTGCCCAACTCTCAGTGACCTTCATCAGTTGAGGGGCTTGGTGCGCTGTGAGGAATACAATAAAACCCTACCAGCAGTACCCAGTGAGGTTTTTATTGCTCTAATATACTTTGTAACTGAGCTGAAATAAGAAAATTGAGGTTAAAAGTTTCTAACATGAATAAAAAGTAAAAAGTTTACATGAATATAAAGAGACAAAAATAAAGGCAAAGGGATTTCACGAGAGGCCTTTTACTGATAGGAGCATGATGGCAGGTGGCATTGACCAACCCAAGTCTATTGTTCTCCCATTCTGTGCATAATTCTTAGGAGAAGGAAAATATTTACATGTAAACTAAATAAACACCTTGAAAGAAACAAAAAAAAGATGCCAGGAGAATGAAAAGTCTAGATAAGAGAAAATGTGCACAGTGAAATAAAGCTTCATGGATGTATATAATAACAAAACTGATTCTGCCAAAAGATAATTTCATAAACTTAAAAATTCAGGTCAAAGTTTATTTCCCAAAACTCTTTAGAAATAGATTAGAAATGAGTTTTTTATGAGAAAACTCAGATATAAAATATAGAAGAAAAAGTGTCAGTGTTCATATTACAATAATTCCTGCCTAGAACAGATAGTTTAATGCAGTGGGAAAGTCTTTTTTGGTGCTAGCTGAAGACAAACATGGCCTTCAGAACAGAGGGCTTCAATTCATAAGAACTGTGTGGTATATGCAAAATTTTAATAAAGAAGTTGATCTCTAGTGTAAGGATGAATATACATGATTGCAGTAGAGAATAGAAAATACATCCTTTAAGATCACCAAGAACATTAAAAAAATAAATGCCTATTTGGGATCCGTGTTGAGGTATAAGTAAATAAAAAATAGCTTTAATTTTCTAGAAGTTTAGGAAACTTGCTTAACTTATCTATTCTGTATTTGTCTGCCTATCAGTCTATCTACTAAATGTTTTAATTTGTTCAAATTTATATGGAAAACAAAACAAAGTGGACATATGAGAGAATCAGTTTGTTTTATCTACATTTTACAAAATGCTTAAAACTTAAAGAACTTTTCAATAAACTGAAGTGAAAAAAAATATGACTCTGAATTCATGTCAGAGACAACCCTTGCTTCCTTTACTAGGGAACTCACTTGGAAACTGAAGAGTCTATGGGCTTCCTCTGAGCAGGGTGACTAGGTCCTTTCCATGCAAGGTCCTTGGTCTCTGTTTTTCCCCCTGGGTTCAGGATATTTAGCTCTGTTGGTTTTTGTGGAACTCAAGTCCCTTTCAGGTCTTTCTGTCTCCCTCTTCTTCCATAAGTTTTCCTGCACTCTGCCCAAAGTTTGGCTATGAGTCTCATTATCTCCTTCCATACCCTGAGGGGTAGAGACTTTCAGAGACCCTGTGTTTAATCACCTCCTGCTCCCTCTGGGGTGAGGAGAGTGCAGCCTTGCCAAGCCTCAGAAGAAGATGATGCAGCCAGTCTTGATGAAACCTGATAGGCTAGGGTCAAAAGTAAGGGGAGGAAGAAATCACCTATCAGTGGACTAGGGGAGGGGCATAGGAAGAGAAGAGGGAAGAAGGGTGGGACTGGAAGGGACAGGAGACCAAGGAGGGAGCTACAGTAGGGATACAAAGTGAAAAAAATGTAATAAATAAATAAGTAGAACAATGTATGATTCATTTGTAGAACACAAATGTCTGCCAGTTTTATTGTATATTGTAGAAAAATTGTTGGTGTTCCAATGAAATCTAAGAAGACAGTGGTCATCATCATGTGCTGCCACAACAAATTTAAATTCAGATAAGGCCCTTCTACTTATCAAGAGATCAGGAAATCCACTTCCTTTATTTGTCTTACCAAACCTATCTTTTATATTGAACATTTTCACAGAGAAAAAGAAGAGAAAAATCTAATAAAAATATTTTTGGAAAAAAAATATTTTTGGATCATAAGGGAATTATGTATAACATATTTTGCATTTGAAGAAAATATTGTTTAGAAAATGTCTATTTATGTATAGATTATAATATAGGTCTAAATTTATAATAAACAAAAATGCCAATTTTTAATTAAAGTGTAAATATAGTCTTATTGGATTTTGATTATTTCTGAAGATGCTACCGCTTTTATGGTTAAGGCTAAGTGTTAGGTGATTTTATCAAAAGCCTAAAGAGAAAGTAAAGTTACTATCCTATTTTATTTTCTGTTGCGATAAAACACATATCAAATTAGGGAGAAAGGTTTTTTTTATTTTTTATTTCTTATACATAGATTATACTCCGTTATCTCAGAAAGCCACGGAAGCAAGAGACTGGCTTGTTCATCTTGCTTTTTTATACTTCCAGGATCACCTGTTCAGAAATGGCATTGCTCACAATGGGCTTGTCCCTCTGACATCAAACACTAATTAAGAAAGTGCCTCCTATTACACTCTCTCTCTCTCTCTCTCTCTCTCTCTCTCTCTCACACACACACACACACACACACACACTATTATCTGCTGATAGCAAGTATACGTGAGATATACCAGCTGAGGGGCTAGCATTTCTTTCTCCACTGCTCCCATCTTTGTTTTCCTAAATCAAATCTACTCACTCTAATCTGCTATTTAAACAAAGGGGACTTTGCTTTTCATTTGCAAGGTGTATAATTACTTTGGAGACTTAATGGCCCAATCAGTGTATTTCTAAAGCACCATCTCTCTAATTTGATGAACTTCCTGTGTGAAGTGCACTTGTTTTCCATTGAGCTTGCCCTGTTCCTTCATATTCCAGTGTTCAGACTAAAAACTTAACCAGCCTTACTTCTAAAATATACTAGCTGTTTCACATTGTTCCCAAACTAAATGAGTTGTGCTGTTTTTATGGAGTTATTTTAACTTTGAAATCATAGCAGTGCTACATTTAAATAAAATGTTCTGAATCCTATATAAAATATGCTTTTTTCTTTGAAAAATAGGTAGCACCCAGTACAATGCCATATGCTGGTTACAATTTATTTAGAGAAAAGAATACAATAGACAACTAATGATGATACATGTTATGTCAAAGTGTAATAAGGTCAAAAAACATAATTGATTAAGATGTACTATAGTTTGTTAAATAAAAATATGGCTGGTGATATACTCATATTTCTCTTCTGAGTTATGAAATTATGATAGCATACCATAAATAATCTTTAAATTTTATTCTCATTAGAATTTGAAATCTTTCATTTAGATTTACAGTAGTCTCCAAAGACTTGCTGTTTTATGTCTGAACATCATAAAATATTCATGGGTCAGCATTTTTCATGAACTGAAATTCTGGAATTATCTAAAATAATCATGTAATGCCTTCTTGGACATAGATCTTTTTCTAACCCTTCAACATCACTTTCATTTCTGCAACATCTCCATCATTGATGGACTGTAATAAGAGAGTTGTAAACTGAAGCAAAGTTTTCCTTTCCAGGTTGCTTATGGTCTTGGTGATTCTGTACAGAAATAGAAACTGAAGGCAATGTGTTATATAAATTTATGTGTCACAGATTAATTTTCTACAGATATATTTGGGTGCATCTAGATGATATCATGGATTACTAATTTTGAACAGTGCCCCAGTTGATATGGACATGAAGTATCTCTTAAAGTAGGGTGATTTTCTTTTCTCGTTTTTATTTTTTTTCACAAACATACTAAAAAATGGGATGGCTAAGTTTCATATTGTAATAGCACTAAAAACTTATCATTATAGATTCCTGTTATAGTCTATAATGTTGATTACATTAAAAATATTTTATTTGACAAAAATAAGAAATAACTCTATGAACCATATTTTCTATGAAAGTAAAATGTTACTTACTTCCATTTATAAAGGAGAATCTCTTTCCAAGAATACTGGATAATTTATAATAGTATCTGGTGTTTCAGCTACATCTTTCCTCCTGAAGATACTAGGTGTATCAGAAAAATAAAAAATGACTTCACTACTCATTACAATGTGAGTGTTCAAATACAAAAATCTTCTTTCAGTTTGATTCTTCTTTGTTATAAAATACGTATAGAGCAAACCTGGGAAATAAATGATGAAAAAAAATCAAAGCAAATGATGAACTTTGGTTAACTTTTTATGGTAGATCCTGTTTGGGATGAACTTATTAGCTATCTAACATCTGCATTTGAAGCCAACACTAATATTTGCAAGATGAATATGTACAGGGCTTTGATGAAATCATTGAGACAGTGAAACAGCTTGAAGTTCACTGGTTCTCAGCAATTCTTCAGGGATATAACATATTTTCCTTAGAATTTAAACAAGTCTGTGTAATAGTTGTTTATCTTTTCTTCTGCTAAATTATTCTAATCAGTCAAGAGGAGGGCATAAAAAAACAAGGAAATATTAAGCAGAGAATATGAAAGAGGATAAATATATATGTACATGGGCTGAAAGTATGCAACAGGAATATGAAGGAATGAAATGGGAAAGGCTATGTTTTTATGATATATGTAGACAGGATATATATACAGTGAGCACCTAATGGGATTAGTGGATCTGGAAAAAAAGAAATCATGAAGCTGCAATGAGAACTTGTTTGTGAGAGCATGATAAAAGCAGAAGTATTGAACTGAGGGGGAGTGGCTATAATTATATGTCACTGTATACAAGTATGGCATTCTAAGAAAAAAGAGATAAATATCCAAAAAAAGAAGTACACACCACTTTTCACTCAGTGAACATATTTTATGCCTGTTTTCTTAAAATTTCAAGGCAAAGACATACTCAATTAATTCTAACAAAATATAAAAATGAATAATTTCACTGTTATATTGCTCAGAATGACAAAAATATAAATTTAACAATCTTGGTAAGTTTCATGCATGTTACCGAAGCACCTTACCAAAGGAGTGACATATATTTAAAGGGAAAATGGATTATTTATATTTTGATAAAAATATTTTATATACATAGTAAATCAATTTAATATTAGAATTTCAATACCAAACTATTGGAATACAAAACAACAAAACAAAACAAAAATACTACCAGTCAAATGGACAAAAGCAACTTCAAATTATGGCCTAGCCTAGACAACCTTTGTGATATTTACTGAGGATATTATAGGCCAAGGCCACCTGAGCAATTTTTTATGTTATATCTAAAGGTATTTTTCCACTTTAAAATGTCTAATTCATTCTTCAGTTTTGATAGGTTAGTTATCACTTCTATCTCTGTTTGTAACCCATTTTGTGGTTACTAGTTACCCTAAGAGAACAAAGTGTTAAAGGTAGAATTTTGTGTGGATGCTGATTACTCTACTCTGTAATTTCAAATACTTATCCTTATGGTACCCTGACCAAAACTGGTACCTAGTTGTAAACATTGTCTCTTCTATCTCTTAAGTCACTTAGAATTATCAATCCTAAAATGACTATTCTTCTTTCTTTCTTTTCCACAGAAATTCCAATAAAATGAACACCATTTAGTTTAAACAGTGGTCCTCACTCCTGTATTCTCCATCCTAAACATCCTTTTGCTTCTCCAGGATCCCCGTGTACCATATTATTGTACCATATTATTACTAGTTATTTTATAAAACAGCAAATTAAATATTCAAAAGTAACTCCTTAAAATGGTGGTAACCTTCCTCTGCAATCACTGAGTCATATTTGCATAAATTAAATACCAGGTATAATTTTAGAATACATAGCACGAATCTTAAACATGATGAAATGTATTTTATCATCCAAAAATGACAGACTTTGGTTGAAGGTTATGTAAATGTCAAGACTACGGATGGCTGTTTGCTTCACCTCTTCTCTGTTGGTTTTACTAAAATCAGTAACAATCAGATTCATATGACCTCTTGCACTCAGGAGTGACATGTTTGACAAGCTCAAATGTGATAGAAATCATGACCTAAGACTTTCAGG
This sequence comes from Psammomys obesus, assembly GCF_907164565.1. Classification (NCBI taxonomy): domain Eukaryota; kingdom Metazoa; phylum Chordata; class Mammalia; order Rodentia; family Muridae; genus Psammomys; species Psammomys obesus. The sequence goes on from NW_026591086.1 coordinate 32,519,052, forward strand.
CAGGGTTGAGAAAGACATATGAAATGATTGCCAATCTATTTTGTCTCTCCAAGATGAGTTTGATAAAAAAGGAAAAATAACAAAGAATTTTTAGGTTTAAGCTTGGAAAACTCAGAGTGTAAGAGTAGATAAGAGTTTTGACAAAACTACCGGAAATGATACAAATTAGAAGCTGTATCAGAAGATTCAGAAACTATATCATTTTTGATTTATTATCTGTCAATCATTTTTAGTTGTACAATAGCTTGGTTAATCACAATACAAAAGACAATAACATAAATAAGGACAATTATTAGTTTTCTAGTTCTAAAATTTTAACATGAAAATTTGTTTGAATTGTATTAAGATTCATGTTAAAATCATTGGCTCATACCTCCAATAAATACACAAATTATTTTTCATGTTTTGCAAAATATCTTATCATAATTCCTAAATGATAAGACCTTTAGTATCAAAGGTTAAAAGATATATTAATTAAAACATAACTTACAAGATTTTACCTGACCAGCCCTATTCCCACAGTGTTTTCAAGCATGTGGTAAATGATAGAAGCATTAGGTAGAAAAGTCTCGATGAAACACAGTGTTAAAGAAGGAGATCTCTGCACATTGTGCTTTTCCATACTTCTCTGCAACACAGAGAACAGAATGATTTATCTAAGTTACCATGAACAGACCTGTCCTTCCTGTGCCATTCACCTCTCAATCTGTAATGTAAGACAAGGAAGAAACCACTGGCTTGTCCTATGTACAAAACGGAAAGGAGGCCTTTGTATAATAGTACATTGATTTCACAACAGACTGTACTGCCTGATGTCATTTAAAAATCTGGAATACCAGAGACAGCCCTGCTCCCCTTACTAGGGAGCCTGACCTGGAGAATGAGCTACCATGGGCTACATCTGAACAGGGGTTCTAGGCTATCCCCATGCATGGTCCTTGGTTGGATCCACCATCCCATGGGGCATGCAGCCTTACCAGGCCACAGTGGAAGACAATGCAGCCAGTCCTGATGAGACCTGATAGGCTAGGGTCAGATGAAAGGGAGGAAGACCTCCCCTATCAGTGGATAAGGGGAGGGGCACAGGAAGAAAAGAGGGAGGGAGGGTGAGACTGGGAGGAGATGAGGGAGGGAACTACAACTGGGATACAAAGTGAATAAATAGTAACAAATAAAAAAATTAAATTAAACAAAAGATCTGGAATGCTTAGAACTAGAAAAAGACAAATAAGGAAGAAGTTTGAGAAATGTAGAGCTCTCTCTGACCACCTTCAAGGTGGGACAATATTTAATGATCTCTATTCCATCCAAGAATGTCTCATAATTCAGTGGATGTTTAGTAGAAGTTGGAAGTACAAGTTTCCATCTATGGCATAGATTTTTTTTTCTTTTTAAAGTAATAAAAAAATTCACCCTTAAAATTTTGAAGTCTATATCAAAAATCAAGTATCCGTAGATGTAGGGATTTACATTTGAATGTTTTTATTTGATTCCGTGGATCCACAACCCTGTTTCTATGCCAGTATCATGCAGTTTTTATTACTGTTCCTCTATAGTACAGCTTGAGATCTGGGACGGAGATACTGCTAGAAGATCTTTTATTGTAAAGAATTGTTTTAGCTATTTTGGGTTTTTGTTTTTCGATATGAAATTGAGAATTGTTCTTTCAAGTTCTATGTAAAATTGCATTGGTATTTTGATGGCAAATGCATTAAATCTGTAGATTGCTTTTGGTAGGACGACCATTTTCACTATGTTAATCCTATAGATATAGGAGAATGAGAGAGTGTTCCATCTTCTGATATTTTCTTCAATTGCTTTCTTTAAAATTTTAAAAATTTATATGTTTGTAAATTACAGTTTATTCATTTTGTATCTCCAACCCTGCTGTAGCCCCCTTCCTCATCCCCTTCCAATCCCATCATCCCTCCCTCATCTCCTACCATGCTGTTCCCTAAGTCCACTGATAGGGGAGGTCCTCCTCCCCTTCCCTCAATTTCTTTCTTTAGAGACTTGAAGATATTTTTGGTCTGTTATTTGATCACCTCTACTTTAGTGGGGTGCAGCCTTACCAGGCCACTGAGGAAGATGATGCAGTCAGCCCTGATGAGACCTGTTAGGCTAGGGTCAGATAGAAAGGGAGGAGGTCCTCCCCTATCAAGGGACTAGGTAAAAGGCATAGGGGGAGAAGAGTGAGGGTGGGTGAGACTGGGAGTAGATTGGGGGGAGTCTGCAGCTAGAATACAAAGTGAATAAATAATAAATAGATAGATAGATAGATAGATAGATAGATAGATAGATAGATAGATAGATATTGTAAGTCTAAAAAAATATGGACTAGGAGGAAGGGTGGAATCGGGAGGGGAGGAAGGAGGGGCTTATGGGGGGATACAAAATGAATAAAGTGTAATTAATAATAATAATAAAAAGAAAAAATGGACTAATTGAGAGAGTCAAATATCCCAATGTGTTCTTCTTTCTGAGTAAACTGAGAACTCTGATTTACTTTTCTTACCTCTTGATCAGATACTTATCTCAAAACAAAATAATTGATTTTCTTTAGGTATGTTTTTAGTTTTATTCACATTTATCAATATCACAGTTGTATCAGTTTTTCTTATTTTTATATTATAAATAGTAACTCTTTTATTTGAATGTTTAATCTGCTTTGAACTAAATATTTTTATTAATTATCTATTACAATTTATTCACTTTGTATCCCAGCTATGGCCCCCTCGCTCATCTACTCCAGTCCCTCCGTCCCTCCATCTTTTCCTATGCTCCTCCTTTGCACTAAATTTTAAGAGCAAATATTTTATTTATTGTTTATTGGGAGTGTAAAAACTATCAAGAAGTTAGAAGTATTCAGTTTGCACATTCCTTGGAAACTAGCAGTGCATCTAGTGCCATGAACATTAGTCCACATGGACAAAGCATTTAGGTCAAATTCAACTCAGATCTTCTGGATTCAATATCTGATGGGTCTTGAACTATGTGTGGTTAACTTCAATCTCTGAAAGGAAGCCAAGAACAAAGGCAATAGCCTATAATGTTTGGCAAGTCTTTTGGACTCCTTTCACCAACAACTCCTCAGTGTTTTTCTCATTCCCAACACTTGGATTTTTATTAGAATATTGCGTTTGAGTTTAAGTGGAACATTGTCAGTCAAGGAGGAAATTTTCACCAAAGAATATATATATATATATATATATATAATATGTTAAGTTATATATAAGAATATGTAGATATAAGAATATATATAACATACACATATATTCTTATATATAACTTATATATATATATATATAACTCATATATTTATAGGAATATATATGCTGTTATAATAAAAATACGTATATTCTTTTATACATATGTATGTATGTATGTATGTGTGTAGGTATGTAGGTATGTATGTATGTATAAAAGGAAGTAGACCAGGAACATGTAGGGTATACATGAAAGGTGTTGGAGGAAGAAAGGGAAGAGAAAAATATTATAAATATATTTTAGTTTCAAGGTTAAAAAAATAGGCTGGGGAGATGGCTTATTATGATCTCTGCCTGCGTCTCCAGACTTCCTCAAACTTCAGCACACACGTGGTGCCTAACCAGTATTTGTTACAAAAGTCCAGGGAATTCAATAATCAAATTACATTGGTCTCTGTAGTCACCAGGCATGCACATGGTGTAGGCTTAAATTCAGGCAAACCCTATACAAATGAAAACATAGCAATAAAAATACATAGTAACAACAATTTTCAAAGAAAGTATAAATACCTAAAGCACAAAATTTCAACTATGCAAAGGTTTTGGGATTCAACTAATTATCAAACTCACACATGCAGAATTCAGTATATTTTCATTATAATGTCTTTATGTAGGATTGTTTCAGTCTAATTTGGTATTTCTTAAATTTACTTAAAATATGTTTCTTGCATGCACACAATTTTTGTATTTTTACTAGCATATATTCAGTTAGCATATATTTCATACTCAAAAATGAACAAAAGGAAGATTTTCCATATTTCACCATCCTACTCTAACAATTGTCAAATGAAGAAAAGTTAGAAAATATGAACTGCACTAATGATTGTGACTAGTAGACAGCAACATGAGAAAAGATGCATATTTTTTATTTAAAATTCAAGATCCGTATTGGAAATTTAACTTATTATAATACATAAAAAGAGGAAAATTAAAAAGATAAAAATTAAGGCTTTTACTCTGTGACTGACTACTAATTTTTAATAGAACAGTCCAGAAAAAGCTACAATAAAGTAAGAAAAAGTTTCCTTATTGTTGGGCAGAAACTTGGCTACAGATTTTTTTTCTTTTTAGAAGCACAATTTACTATGAACTCACTTCATAGTAAAGAATCAAGTTCTTTGAAATTAAGAAACATAAAGTTCAAAGGTTTAGCATCAAAATCCAATATATTGAGGCTGTGAAAGTTAGATAACATTTCATGAGAAGACATTTTTAGAGCGTTTTCAAAATTTTAGTCTTTTCTGTAGGCAGGTCAAGATTTTTTTACTAGTCTCTGCCAGCACATATCCCAGAAAGCATAAATCAATAGCACCAAAACATAGAACATAGAAAACTTATTTAATATATTAATCAATATGAATAGGCAGAGAATGGTATTCAAAAAGTGATCTGTAGAAGTTAATGGATTGGGTTTTGTTCTGCTCCTTATATTTTGATGCTAAATACTGGCCCTCAAGATCTGTTACTACCTGGAAACAGCTTTCCTTATTATGTAAACCTGTCTTAAGACATTATTCGTGACTATATTGACTAAAAGACCTAAAACCTGGGCAAGGAAGAATTGAGTAGGCATGACTAAGGTTTGTGGGCTTGGGAACAGGAAAATCATGAGAAAAAGATAAATAAGCAGAAAGAGAGGAAGAAGGAAGAGGCCACAATGGGTTAGTGTGGAAATGAAACCACATGGGCTAAGAAGAAAGACCCTAAGGATTGTGTGGATGGAAGAAACACCTAATATAAGCAAGTATTCATAAGATTGTGGATGGAAGATTAAATCAGATAAGAATGGTTAATGCTACTGATATTATTTTTGAGTTGATTTTGTATCTAGCCACTTTGTTGAAGGTGTTTATCAGCTGAAGGAGTTCTCTGGTTGAATTTTGGAGTCGATCATATATATTAACATATCATCTGCAAATAGTGATATTTTGACTTCTTCATTTGTGATTTGTATCCCCTTGATCTCCTTTAGTTGTCTTATTGCTCTGGCTAGGACTTCAAGTACTATGTTGAAGAGATATGGAGAGAGTGGGTAGCCTTGCCTTGTTCCTGATTTCAGGGGGATTGATTTAAGTTTCTCACCATTGAGTTTGATATTGGCTATTGGCTTGCTGTGTATTGCCTTTACTATATTTAGGTATGTACCTTGTATCCCTGATCTCTCCAAGACTTTAAAAGTAAATGGGTGTTAGATTTTGTCAAATGCTTTTTCAGTATCTAAGGTTTTTATCCTTCAGTTTGTTTATATGGTGGATTACATTGGTGAATTTCAGTATATTGAACTACCCCTTCAGGCCTGGGATGATGCCTTCTAGGTCATAGTGAATGATATCTTTTATGTGTTCTTGGATTTGGTTTACAAGTGAGTATTCTTGCATCAAAGTTCATAAGAGAGAGAGATCTGATGTTATCTTTTTTTATTGGGTTTTTCTGTGGTTTAGGTATCAAGATGACTGTGTCTTCATTGAAGGAGTTTGATAATGTTCCTTCTGTTTCTATTTCATGGAATAGTTTGAAGAGAATTAGAGTTAGCTCTTTTTTGAAGCTCTAGTAGAATTCTGTGCTAAAACAATCTGGCCCTGGCCTTACTTTGGAAGAAGACTTTTGATACCTGCTTCTATTTCGTTGGGGGATCGAGGACTATATAATCTATTTACCTGATCTTGATTTTAATTTGATAAATGGAATCTATCAAGAAAATTGTCCATTTCATTTAGAATTTCAAATTGTGTGGCATATACACAATTTTATAGTTAGACCTAATTTTTACCAATGTTATATCTGAGAGAGGGCTAATATCCTTTTTCATTTCTGGTGGATATGGAAAGTTGTACAACTGCTTAGTAAATCAGTCTGGCTCTTTCTCATTCAATTAGGAATAATGCTTCCTCAACATCCAGCTATTGCACTCCTAGGCATATATCCAAAATATGCTCAAGTATACCACAAAGACATTTGCTCAACCATGTTCACGGCAGCTTTTTTTGCTATAGCCAGAATCTGGGAACCACCCAGATGTCCCTCAACGGAGGAATGAATATAGAAACTGGGGTACATTTACACAATGGAACACTACTCAGCAATTAAAAACAAGAAAATCCTTAAATTTGGGGGCATATGGTGGGATCTAGAAAAGATCATCTTGAGTGAGGTATCCCAGAAACAGAAAGGCACACATGGTATATACTCACTTATAAGTGGAAATTAGACACATAATATAGGAAATACATACTAAAATCTGTACACCTAAAAAAGCTAAGCAAGGAGGAAGACCTTCGGTAAGATGATCAGTCCTCATTCAAAAAAGCAAAGGTGATGGACATTTGAAGAGGGAGAAAACAGGAAACAGGGAAGGAACCTACAACGGAAGGTCATTGAAAGACTTTACCCACAAAGTATCGAAGGAGATGCTGAGACTCATAGCCAAATTTTGGGCAGAGTGCAGGTAATCTTATGAAAGAAGAGGGAGATAAGAAGACTTGCACAGGATAGGAGCTCCACAAAGACAACAACAGATCAAAATATTCTGGGCACGGTGTCTTTTCTAATGCTGATACTCCAACCAAAGACCATGCATGGGGATAACCTAAAACCCCTAGAACTCCTGCACAGATGTAGCCCATTGCAACCCAGTCTCCAAGTGGTTACCCTACTAGTGGGAACAGGAACTGTCTCTGACATGAACTCAGTGGCTGGTTCTTTGATCACCTCCTCGTGATAGGGAAGCATGCTACGCAGGCCACAGAGGAAAAACAGTTCAGGCAGTCCTGATGAATCTTGATAGGCCGGGGTCAGATGGAAGGGGAGAAAGACCTCCTTTGTCAATGGACTTGGGGAGGGGCATGGAAGGAAAGGATGGAGAGAGGGTGGGACTGGGAGGACGTGAAGGAATGGGTTACAGCTGGGATACAAGCTGAATAAACTGTAATTAACAAAATACGAATAAATTTTTAAAAAATGAAAAAAAGATAATTAGGAATAGCACGTCCTCAAGAACCAGCTATAACACTCCTAGGCATATATCCAAAAGAGGCTCAAGTACACAACAAGGACACTTGCTCAACCATGTTTCTAATAGCTTTATTTATAATAGCCAGAAGTTGGAAACAACCCAGATGCCCCTCAACTGAGGAATGGATACAGAAATTGTGGAATATTACAGAACAATAAATGGAATGAAATATTACTCAGCAATAAAAAACAAGGAAATCATGAAATTTGCAGGTAAATGGTGGGAACTGGAAAAATATCATCCTGACTGAACTATCACAGAAGCAGAAAGACACACAGGGTATATACTCACACATAAGTGGATATTAGTCATATAATATTGGATAAATCTACTAAAATCTGTACACCTAAAGAAACTAATCAAGAAGGAGGACTCTGGATAAAATGCTCAATCCCCATTCAGAAAGGCAAAGAGCATGTACAACAGAAGAAGGAGAAAACAGGGAACAGGACAGGAGCCTGCCACAGAGGACCTCTGAAAGGCTCTACCCTGCAACATATCAGAACAGATGCTGACTCTAATGGCCAACCGTTGGGTGGAGTGCAGGGAATCTTATGAAAGAAGTAGAAAATAGTAAGACATGCAGAGGACACGAGCTTCACAAGGAGCTCAATAGAACCTAAAAATCTGGGCACAAGGGACTTTTTTGAGACTGATACTCCAACCAAGGACCATGGAGATAACCTAAAACCCCTGCACAGATCTAGCCCATGACAGTTCAGTGTCCAAGTGGGTTCATAGTAATGGGAAAAGGGACTGACTGACATGAACTGATTGGCCTGCTTTTTGATCACCTTCCACTGAGGGGGGAGCAGCTTTGCCAGGATAAAGAGGAAGACAATGCCGCCAGACCTGATGAGACCTGACAGACTAGGATCATAAGGAAGGGGAGGTCTGACCTCCCCTATCAGTGAACTGGGGGAGCGTCATGAGTGGAGAAGGTGGAGGAAGGGTGGGATTAGGAACGGAGGAGGGAAGGAGCTACAGTGGGCATACAAAGTGAATAAATTGTAATAAATAAAAATTAAAATTAAAAAAGTGAAAAAATTTAAATATTTTCTAGATAATAAAATTAAATATTTCCTTAGTACCAATTTATAAAAAGTCTAATAACAATTTTAATAGTAAAATACATGAGCCTAAGTCCCTTTGTAATTAAACAATACATGTTTTATTTACTTTCATTAAATTTTCATAATCTATGAGATATTATTTTGTCTATGAGATACTGAGCCAGTAATATTTGCAGTACAAGTTACTGAATGTATAAAAGTATTAGTTGGACACTGCAGCTAGTCTTCATGAGACCTAGTAAACTAGGGTCAGATGGAAGGGGACCTCCCCTATCAGTGGACTTAGAAAGGGGCAGGGAGATGAGGAAGGGAGGGTGAAATTGGGAGGGAATAAGGGAAGGGGCTACAGCTGGGATACAAACTAAATAAACTGTAATATATATAGAAAATATCTCTTCTTTTTGTCCTGTTGTAATATAGTATTAGATTTTAAAATAAAAATAAGAATATATATTTGAAATAGTATACCCATGGTTTAATGGCATCATTCTGTAATGTAATAAAGTTTCATGCTTATACAATAATTATGTAAATCTTCAGAGATTTTCATTATTTTAAATAACAAACTATTATTTTATATTAACATCAAGAAATATTGGAGTAAAATATCTATGTTTAGTGTGAAATTACATTTGCAGAGTTAATGTATAATTTATTTTACATATTATAGTCATTAATGTTTTAGGGATGTCCAACATAATGTAAAAATTGAAAATCTTGTATTATACCACTGAAATCGAGAATATTTATTATTTTACAAGTTGTCATAGTTTAAGCATTACATAGGCCAGACTAATGTGTGGATAGTGTGGGAAGATTTCCAGAAACATCAGTACCGCAATGGTTCAGTAGGTGAGATTTTTTTGGTTGCTTCTATTATATGATAATGCTTGTAATTACTAAACCTTAAAGAGATAAACTAATTTTAAATTGAGCTACTCTAATTTTCATGCTCAATTTATAATATACATTTGCTAGACCCCTTAGTCTATCATATTAATTCATTTAAAATTGTATGATAATTAAGTATTTATAAAAATACAGGGAGGAAATATAAAAATTTATTTTTGTGGGGTTTTAATGACCATTTTATTAACTAAGTAGAAAGAGTCATCCAAATGATGAGACTTAAATAACTTAATTATCCATTAATACTTTGGTTGATTCTATGAACACATCAAAAACATTTGTGTACAATCTCAATTTTTTGTTTCAAGGCTACCTTAAGCAATATTAATTTTGCTCTTTTTGAAACATACCATGTAGCTCAAAATAGAACACATACATTTCAGATGACAGATTAAATACTCAGAAAATTAACTGATAACAACATAATTTAGAGTAATTCTAATGGTAGGCTCAATATTAAAATTCCTCTATATCCAAGAAAGATATTAGGTCAACATGACCTACTGAGACTTTGCTGGTGGTTCTTTATAGTGTATGTCTGACTTCCTAAGCCCAAAAATTATGAGATAATAGACCAGCCTTGTTAGTATTGGTGGAATAATGAATAAAAAGATCATCATAAAAGAGCGAGAGATGTATTTTAGATATATTGCTGTCAATGATTTGTGTTGTGTGATGAAAGCACATTGTTATTTATTCTTTGCAGTGCTGGGAAGGAAAAATATAAACCTGGCTATGGAAGTATCTTAATTTTTAAAGACAAAAATATAAAAACAAAATAAAAACATTTTATTGAATAAAATAAAAAGTTTCTACAACATTAAAGAGTGCTCACACAGGAGAAGAACTGGAGAGCTGAAGAAGCAAAGTGTTTGAACAGAAATAGTTAATTGTGGTAGTTGGGTTTCTGTTTCTATAATAAACGTCTTAGATCATTGCTTTATGAATACAAAAGGAATATTTCGCTCACAGTTTCAGTGACTACACTTCAGGAAAGATTGGCATTTTGTGTGTGTGTGTGTGTGTGTGTGTGTGTGTGTGTGTGTGTGTGTGTGATAATGTAGAATATCAAAGAACAAGCATGTGGTACAGAAAAACTAATCACACATTAAATTAGCCGTAACAGAGCAGAAGAGTAGTAAGCTGTAGCTTCAATTATCCATTAAGCCCTTGCAGTGGTGTGAATGAGAAATGCCGCACTTCAGATTTGCATATTTGATTATTTGTTCCTCACTGGTGACAATTTCGGAGGTTATGGAACCTGTTGGAGGTATAGCCTTGAAACATGGATTCCTAAGCTGAAACAATGTCACTCTGCAATAAGTTGTTTTCATACATGGCGATTTATCACAGCTACCAAAAGTAAATAATGTTTTACCTTCCAAGACCTGACTGAATTCCTCCACTAGTTTTCACTCCTAAGGGTTCAAAACCTCACAAGAGAGTAAACTTTGGCTTTACACATGGAATTTACAAAGAGACATTTAGTATAAAACTATGGTGGGATTCATTTTATGCAAAATTATAGCTACAACATTTATAGAAATATTTATGAAACATACAGTAAAAAGTATTTTAAGTGTGGCCTTAGTTGTTTGTGGGCATTTGATTTGAATGGAGTTCACAGATATTGCCATCTGTCATTTCCTTTCTAATTCAGGTAGAAAATTGTTTCATCAATATAAATTTAAGATGTAACAATATTGACTTAACATTAATAACCAACTAAATTCCTTACATAAAAGTAACCCAAAGATTGAAATACTGAATATAGCCACAGTAGAAAGTACAAATACAGAAGTACACTGTCTAGGAAATTTAGTAACATCTTAACAAACAGAAACCTAAATTAGTTATTTTCTTTTCTTTTCTTTCTTTCTTTCTTTCTTTCTTTCTTTCTTTCTTTCTTTCTTT
>NW_026591086.1:32530235-32629164 GCF_907164565.1 Psammomys obesus
TCTTTCTTTCTTTCTTTCTTTCTTTCTTTCTTTCTTTCTTTCTTTCTGTCTTTCTTTCTCTCTCTCTCTCTCTCTCTCTCTCTCTCTCTCTCTCTCTTTCTTACTTTCTTACAATATGTTCACTTTGTATCCCTTCTGTAGCTCCCTCCTACTTCTCCCCCTGTGCCCTTTCCCTAGTCCCCTGATAGGGAAGGATGGCCTCCCCTCCTATCTGAACCTAGCCTATCAGTTCTCATCAGGGCTGTCTGCATCATTATCCTCTATTGGCCTGGCAAGGCTGAACCCTGCATGACTAAGGTCATGGAGAATTTCTTTGTTTCTCTGCCTTTCAGTATTCCTCTGTTGAGAATTCAAAGTTCAGGTGGATCAAAGATCTCAATCTAAAACCAGCCACACTAAATCTTTTAGAGGAAAAAGTGGGGAAGAGCCTTGACTCATTGGCACAAGAGACAACTTCCTGAACAGAATACCAACAGCACAGGCTGTAAGATCAATAATCAGTAAGTGGGACCTCATGAAATTGAAAAGCTTCTGTAAAACAAAGGACACTGTCATCAAAACAAAACGACAGCCTACAGGCTGGGAAAGGATCTTCACCAATCCTATATCTGACAGAGGGCTAATATCCAGAATACATAAAGAACTGAAGACAGGAGCCTACCATAGAGGGCTTCTGAAAGACTCTGCCCAGCAGTGTATCAAAGCAGATGCTGAGACTCATAGCCAAACTTTGGGCAGAGTGCAGGGAATTTTACAAAAAGGAGCGGGGGTAGAAAGACCTAGAGGGGACAGGATCTTTACAAGGAGAACAACAGAATCAAAAAATCTGGGCACAGGAGTCTTTTCTGAGACTGACACTCCAACCAAGGATCATGCATGGAGATAACCTAGAACCCCTACACAGTTGTAGCCCATGGCATTTCAGTGTCCAAGTAGGTGCCTTAGTAATGGGAACAGGGACTGTCTCTAACAGGACCTCAGTGGTAGGCTCTTTGATCATCTCCTCCTGTTGGGGGTGCATCCTTACCAGGCCACAGAAAAAGACAATACAGCCAGTCCTGATGAGACCTGATAGGCTAGGGTCAGAGGGGACAGGAGGAGGACCTCCCCTATCAGTGTATTTGGGGAGGGCATTGGAGAAGGGAGGAGGGTTGGATTGGGAGGTAATTTGGAAGGGGGCTACAGGTAGGATACAAAGTGAATCAATTGTAATTAATTAAAAAATAAAAATAGCTTTCACTGTATAAAAGAAGAACTGAAGAAGTTAAACCCCAACAAACCAAGTAATCCAATTAAAAAATTGGGTACAGAGCTAGTTATGCACTTATAATGTATTAATTTCTGTTACTTTATATTTTACATCATAAATATATATCTATGTGGGTTTAGTCATAAGGGAGTAACAATAGGTCATATTTCAAAAAGAAAGAAAGAAAGACGAAATTAAAAGGCAAGGAGAATGTAAGTTAAAAAGCATTTTCTTTCCCTCCTAGGAGAAGGAGTCTGGTTATAAGGTTTCCTAACCTCCTAAAGCATACCAGATTCATAAAACTCATTCTCAGGTCTGTAAAGCACTAGAGATTACTGGAGGGTTGACTTAAAACTGGTCATAACTGCTTGCATGTTGTGCACTAAGCTGTTGGAATATAGATATCGTAAGTTGCCCGTTGTACTAGTCTTTTAGTTGAGGCATGTGATTTTCTCTAACCCATACTTTTGGAAGTGTTCTGTCACACATATCTCTCTAATATCAAAAAATAAATGTGAGGGAAGTTACTGCTTCTCTCAAAGCTAAGTCCAGTCTGTGGACAATAGTCAGTCTACCTCTTTCTCCCTGTGTACTGTACACTTCAAATTGCCTCTGGTTCTTTCCTTGTAATCTCTAAAATTAAAACTATCCACCTAACAGTTCCATGGAGCAGTTATATAGTCAGTTAACACAGACTTTGTGATACAAGTATTTTACAGCCAATGCAATTAAAAATCTTCTACATATGGACTGATATATACTAATACATATTGATATATATATCAGTAGAAAATATCTGATATATAGCGTGCATATAGACATATATATGTTGACAGAATAAGCTTGTATGTGTGTCAATTTGTGTTAACTGAATAAGTTAATATTTTCACCAAACTGCATTGTTTTAGTATCAGTTCCTTAATCCTCTCTGTACTGTGGTAATATTTGCTTATTTTCTGTAGTTATTCAGTAAAATTAAAAAATATACCCTAGAACAAAATAAAGACTTATTATCCCATATTCCTTACTGGACACTGAATGGTAGTTAATTTTCCTGGTTTCCTCGAAATTTAAGATGAGTTTTCTTCTTGAATATGTGATAATTGTTCGAATGGTCTTCTGAAGCTATGGGACCATAGGTAAATAGGAAACATATGGGAGAACATGTCCATAGAGCATAATTTGGATTCCTTTCATAGTATTCAGCTATTTATTAAATAGCTGTACTGTATTGTACTTTAAACAAATATTTTAGAAAGTTAGTTTTTTTCTGTAGCGTTTTCAATCTGTGCATACTGTGAAGTTCCAGCATTTAAACAATTCTTAGGTAAAAGTTTTAGAAAAATAAAACGAGCAAACAAAAGATTTTACTGCTTATAATTCTTTCTCCAAGTTTTGAATTTCTTTGCAATCTTTCTGCCCTTGTGCATTTTTTTCATAGTCCTTGGAGAGTTGCACTGAGAAATCTATTCAAAACTTTCAATTGTAGGCTATGGGAAAACTAATCTCTAATGGGCATACATCACTTTTACAGCACAAGAATTTTAAGATTGCATCATTTAATCAATAAAAAGTAATTTGCATTACATAAAAAATATTAATGTCAATATTGGAAGGAAAGGCTAAAATTTTTAGAAATAAATGCTGACAAGAGAAAATCATATTTTATATATGGGTTAAAATCAACTCTGTACCTAGTATATTTTTCAGGATATAGTATAATTACATATTTTTCTTAAGATGAAGCAGAAATATTTCATTGTATTAATATAGACAATATATTATTGATACTAGCATTTAATTAATGAGCATGATTTGAGTATCTTACTGTATATATTTATTTAAATATAAACTTATTATTCAATTTGTACCCTCATAATATATGAAAAGCTTACCAACTAAAAAATTAAATAATACCAATGACATTTCTAATTAAAAAAATATGTTGGGAAGTAGATGGGTAGATGCTTTTAATCTCGGCACAGGAAGGCAGAGTCAGGCAGATCTTTGAGCTCAATGCCAGCCTGATCTACAGAGCAAAATCCATGACAGTCAGGACTAGACAGAGAAACTGTGTGGAAAATAAAAAGAAAATTAAAATGAAAAAAGAAAGAAAGGAAGAAAGGAACATGGAAGGAAGGAAGGAAGGAGGGAGGGAGGGAGGGAGGGAGGGAGGAAGGAAGGAAAGAAAGAAAGAAAGAAAGAAAGAAAGAAAGAAAGAAAGAAAGAAAAGTCACAAGGAATAATTGCATAGTATTCAGGTAATTTCTGAAATGACCTAAGTAAAAAGGAATAGAATATTTTTTCCCTATGGAATGCAATATATTTTCATGTTTTATACAAATAAATATAATCATGAATATTTCTTTTTTTCTTTCTATTTTCATTTTTATTTATTCTTCTCTCATATCTTGTATCCCGAACCCACTTTTCCCTCCCTACTTCCTCCCACATCCTCCCCCGCTCTTTCCTTCAACTCCACTCTTCCTTCATTGCCCTTCATAAAAACACCAGGCCTTCCAGGAATATCAACCCAACAGGAGATATCAAGTTGCAATAGACTAAGCACTTCTCCTCATGTTAAGGCTGGATGAGGCAGCCCAGTTAGAGCAAAGAGGTCACAGAAAGAATCTGAGAAAGCTCTTGCTACCACCATTAGGAGTTTTATAAAAACAATAAGATATACAAACATAACAGATATGAGATATACAACGCTGAATATTAATAGTGTAATTTCTATGTAAACTGGACTAAGAATAGTGTATAAAATGTTCTCTCTATGTCTGTGTGGTCATGTTTCTACATGCATTAGAGTGAAATAAGTTGATGCAGCAACTAAAATGGGCCACATACATAAGCCTAAGATAAACAGCACTGTGACATCTCTGTGCTATTCAATGTCGTATTTACCTTGGCTGCAGCACCCCATCAAAAGCCATATAAATTATTATCCAGTTTTACTTCAGTGGTTCAAAATATATTACCTGCACATCTCTTGAGATTAACTTATCTCAGCATATATCTATAAGTCATGTAGGAAAAAATCAAATTATCCTCAAATGCCCATAGACCTATATTCTTCATTCATAATGATACACATTTCATATATAGACATTTAATAGTGTAGCACAGTTAATATGTTTCAAAGATGACCCTATAACACTCAGGATTATTAACTACAAGGAACCTGAGCTGCAATTCAAGGCTGCTAGTTATTTGGCAGTATAGTAGATCATTTTAATACAAGATATACCTGACAAATTTCTGCTTCTCTACACATCTAAGTGCTTTTTCCTCTGCCTCCTCCCTTTACAACCAATAAAGGAAAAATGTTAAGAGAATTTTACTTTGGTTACTTCAGATCAATAGTGTTTAAAACTGTCCTGCTTCATGTCTCTCAGCTTCCTAAGTCTCCTTTTAAAATACGTATTCCAAACTTAAAAGCCGAGAGTTACTTTTGAAAACCTATTGCATATTTTTTTTTTTACTTTAAAAAGTAACACATCCATAATATTGTGGAAGTGTTTCTGTCTGCGCTATCATACTTAAACTTCAAAATTAACCTGAAAGAAATAGAAATGTTTCTAGCATGATATCTTTATTTAAAATTGCATTAGATAAAGTGAATGAATTAAAAAATTACAAACATATCTACATATACTAGAAGTTTTAAAATAGGTGTAAATTTTTACAGAATCTCTTCCCAAAGGAACTGGCTACACAGAGTAATATATGAAAGAAAACAGTCAGTGAAAATAGTGTGGATTAATCTATGTTAAAATGTTTAAGTTGCTGGGAATCAGCTTTATACCTTCAACATGTAGAACAAGTGCTCTATCGTTGAGAGATCTATCCATTCATTTAAAAGTGAATTTAAGACATACCATACATACATTATTTTGAAAAATATTTGCTTTTTAAATTTTATGTGCATGAATGTATTATGTAAATATGTAATACTGTATATATGTACGTTGTATGTGTGTCTGTTGCATGTATGAGCACTTAGAATGTAAATTTTAAACAATATGCATAAATGTAAGATATATTCATATATATATTCTATGGCTTTCTTCTTTGCATTCACACACATGCCTTAATATAGCTATGGCTTCACCATTACTTTGGGGAATGTCAATTTTCAATGTACACTGAGCTTTCTATCTGCCCTTTTAGAGTCATGCTTGTTGCAGATAAACATGTATGAATATTTTAATGAATTATGACTATTGCTTATGTGAGGGAACGTTTTTGCTCAGAAATATCAATACATTTGATATTTTGATGCAGTAAACGTCTTTACAAATCTATTGTTACAATTGATTTTAAACTCGCTTTTATTTGTTCTGTGAAATTTTCTGGGGAGATGAAAAAAATGCATATGTAACCAAAGACGGGCACTAGTGATAAACCAAAGAAAAGACTTCAAATTAGTCCAACTTGATAATGCAATGACTTTAATGAGGATTCCTTGTAAGGGTCATGTGCAATTTATAAGAGTTACGCCACTGGGAAGGATTCTCCCCCAAGCTCTTGTTCACTTTGTATACATTGTGAGGGCTGTATGCGATATCTCCCCATCTGCAAGAGAATTCCAGTAACCCAATATTGGGCAGGACTCCAACAGTAATTGCATCTACTGAGTGTTCAAACAGGCAATGACTCTTTCATCCTCAAAGTAAAACAATCCACAATTCTACCAATTCATTGAATTGGAAATTTTTCCAGAAGAATTCAAACATGATTTGATGTCTTAACATTTAATTTATAGAGATATTTAAACAGTATTTGCACTTAATATCTATGTAGCAATAAATTAAATTTAAGGAAATATTCCTAAATTCACACATTTATATGTTTGCCTTAACTCAATTTTTATTCTTATTTTTTCCCAAAAGAAACTGTAATTGTTCACACTGTCTTATAATAATAATAAAAATAATTACACTTAGACAATACTTCGAAAAGTTGTAGTCATTTATATTGATGCTAACATATTTTTGCATAGATGAGTGAAAATGTATTTATTTATAGACACACTGATATTTTCTTGATTCTGACTTGTAATTGGTAGGTCTTATTTGTATACAAATTATGAAATGTGTTGTCACTTACAGATTTAACATACTATTCATACTTCAACCAACTTATGTAATGACAACCAGACTAAGAAATGGGTGGAGTAAAAGACAAAGGAGTCAGCCATCCATGATATTATAGAACATGTGGGGTTTAATTTTTTAATGAATGAAAAATGAAGCTAATTAACTCAGTCACAGTTCAGTGCGCTGATCATCTTCCTGTATAAGCACTGCGGTCTATGGAAAGCTAATGGATGAGACAGGTGAGTCTCTGAGGAACAGCTTCAGTTGCTCCAAGTTGGAGTAAGCTCAAATGAGAGAAAATTGTCAGACATCTTCCATTTCTTTCTTAGAAAAAGAAAATGAAGAAGATTCCCTTAAGTGCCAAAATACTAGCCAATAACATCGTACTATAAGGAAACTGTCTATTACTAGAATATTTTGAATGCAAACTAATCATTTGGTAGCCACCAAGGATAATTATACAGAGAATTGTTTCACCATGTCATTATGGATCTTATTAACATATCTGAGCCACGTCTATTTAAAAGATATTCAGGATTTTATAGTTTGAAATTTTCTCCTTGGGATTATAGAAAATTTATAGAAAATCTCTTAGTATAATAAAGCTGAATGTTTTATGCTTTTTAATGCCTTCAGGTGGGTTAAAACATGCAGCAAATGCTCAACCTCATATAGAAAGACAAATGGGATGTGCATTGAACGTATGACAGGAGTCTAGCACAAAAGGCATCTGGAAGACTATACCTAGCAGTGTTTCAAGGCAGACACTAAGACTCATGGCCAAACCCTCGGCAGAGTGCAGGGAATCATATGAAAGAAGGGGAGTTAGCATGATATGGAAAGGATAGGAGCTCTACAAGGACCAAATATATCCGGGCACAGGGTCTTTTCTGAGACTGACACTAAACCAAGGACCATCTATGGATATAACCTAGAACTTCTGCTCGGATGTGGCCCGTGATAGCTCAGTAACCAAGTAGTTTTCCAAAGCAAGGGGAACAAGGACTATTTCTAACAGGATCTCAAGGGCAGGCTCTTTGACACCCCTCCCCCCCCAGGGGAGGAGCAGTCCTGTTAGGCCACAGAGGAGGACTTTGCAGCCAGCCCTGAAGATACCTGATAAAACAGGGTCAAATGAAAGGGAAGGAGGTCCTCCCCTATCAGTGGACTTGGAAAGGGGCAGGGAGGAGACCAGGGAGGGAGTGTGGGGTTGGGAGGGAATGAAGGAGCAGGATTCAGCTGGGACACAGAGTTAACAAAATGTAACTAAAAAGAAAAATAAAATTAAAAAAAAAAAAACAAACATGCAGCAAAAATTTGAGATAAGATTTCCCCCAGGAAAACACATAATATTTTTGTTGCAATGTTTATCTTTGCTTTTACTTTTGGTACGCTAGAAGAACCAAGCAAATGGTAAACAAACAGTTGAATAAATTCCTTATAACAAAGGAGTATCATCTTTAAGATATCTGCAATAATCAGAGTGAGGTCACTGAATCCAGTGAATGATGGGTGAAGGCTATGCAGGCAGCTAATATAAACATATTTTGAAAATATGCAAACAATTTTGAACATTGTTCTATGGTAGTGTTTGCTTAAATGCATGAGCCAGAAATGTTCAATATTTGTTGCCCTATTTTTATTTGCGACATTTCCTTTTGTAAAATACAAAATCTTTCCTCACTCTGGAACCAATTTTAACTTTTCCATCAGAAATGTTCTTTCTTCTTCCTTTTGTGCTTGTCCATGCTGAGTGTAGAAAGCAGACGCAGATCAAAGGCCAGGTGACATTGTGCAGAGAATATACAAGGTCAAACCGCTCCCTTAAACAGAGAACATTCTCCTTTCTCACCCATGATTTACTTTTATTTCTTGAAAAATCCACATATAAAAGCACACATTTCTCAAATGGTACAATTGCTTCTCTCTTGATTCCATCAAGTATCATTCTTTGCTTTTGTCCCTTTTTGTCTAATGTTCAACAGTGAATCTTAACCTGTATTTTGCCAACTTTTGATAAACTTCTGAAATGGTTCTTCTGCAACAGTGCATATTAGTTTATAGACTATTAATTAAGCTTTCATAAAATTTTGGAATTTTGTAAGTTGTGGTCAATGTCTTTTAAAAATGTGCTTGTGATTCTTGAAAATAAAATAAAACCATTTTATCTTAAGAAGGATTCTCAGCAAAGTTTTCAGCTCACAGCAAACTTTTAGTAATATGAATAATAAAAATAAATCATATTCTTAAATATTTAATTTCTCTAAAATAATTAGCAGGCCATAACCAAATTCTCTTTTTCATTTGCATTCTATGATTGTAATTCCATTGCTTGATTCCATATTTTTTTGTTCTCTAAGAAACACTTGCCCTGAATAATGTAAAAACATTATATTATTGCAAATATTCACAAGTATGTAAGATGACTTAAAGTATTACAATTGGGTGATTATTGGTTACATATAGACACATGACACAGCGTGTGAGTGGATATCAGAGGTAGGTTACTGGAGTTGACTCATTTGTTTCACGCTGTGGGCTCTATGCATCAAATTAAGGACACCAGACTTGGTAGCAAGTGCCTTTAACCGCTGAGCAAACTCACAGGCTCCATTATTATGTTCTAGTTCTCTACCGTTATAATACTATAAAAGTTTTATGCCTTTTCTTATTGGGTATTGCAAATTTCTCCTTTGTGGGAGATTCACTTGTCAATATTTTTTATTTTATGTTCCCAATACATCATACACCAAAATATTTTACTTAGCTGTGTAAAAGTGTATTCCACCGCCTTCATTTCTCTCTTTTTTCATATATAAAAATAAATATGTGCTATTTATAAAGAAGATAATCATTATCAGTTACTATGGTCAGGAGAAATGCTAGGCAATGCAGTAAATTTATTGTTATTTTAACCACTTCTAGTTAAAAGTAAAGAATTCTTTATTTTTTTTAACTTTTCGCTTTTTAAAAATTTATTGAAAGTAGATCATTTTCCTATAGAATATATCCTGACCAGTTTCCCTTCCTTCATTCTTCCTTACTCTTTCCCACTTGCCCCTTACCCCAGACCCACATCCTGTCTCTCTTCAGAAAAGAGAAGGCCTCCAAGAGACAACAGCCAGACCCAGACACTACAAAACAAAATATGTACTTTATTTTAGTGTGGTTTTAATTAAAATATAATTAAGTTATTTACTTCTTTTCTTTCATCTCTCTAGTCCCTCCCAGCTATGCCCTCTTATTAAACTCTCCCATTTCCTCACAATTCTTGAATTGATTGCTTCTTTTTCTTTTACTGTTATCTTTCTGTTTTCTTATTCTCTATGTTTTTTTTTTTTTTATTTTAATGTGAGACATCAGCCTTTCATAGCCCACAGAGGATATCTTTTTAATATATTTTACTTTCAGGTATAAATAATAAATCTGAACTCTTGATCTTTAATCTTATAATAGTTCTTTACATAGATTTTTCTATTTCCTTTTATAAATAATCTGGGAATATTACAATTAAATATTTGATATTACTTTCAGTATCCTGTATTGAAGTGACTCATTAATTAATATCCACAGTATATCTCTTCTCGTTTGTCTTCTTCCTTATTCTGTTTTTCCTAACCTCCTATACATTTGTGTATATATTATCTTTTTGTCTAGCCTTAATGAATTCTATAATTTATACACTTATTGTGAAGACTATGTTCTTTCTAGGAAACAGGAAATTGTGAAATCAGAAGACTAAACCTCAGTTACTTCATCCATATTTGTAGCATACAGTTTGTAGTTACACTTTGAATTCATGAAAGCCTTATTTCTTCTTACATTTCCTTCAAGTACTTACTGGATTGTCTGCCCTAAAATATACCTGTGATGGTTGTTTATATTTTCATGTGAAAATACACAATATTTTGTCTTTTTCATGGCTATATTACAGCGTGTACTTAGCTAAATTTAATTGATATGCACACTAGTTTAAATTCATGTAAAACTGAAGTCCTACCATTTTGCATATTTTTGCACAAAGACTACAAAATAAAATAAAGTCTTACGAATATGCAACTTAAACCAATCGTATAAACGAAAAAGCAAGCTGCCATCAAATGCCAACCATCCAAAACTTTCTATTGTTTTTTTTTGTTTGTTTAATTTTTTTAAACTTTTCTTCTCTCACACACTACAGCTAGGCCGCAGTTACCTCTCACTCTTCTCTCCGTGCCCCCAACACACACCTACCCCTCCCCTCCCCAGCCACTCCTCTCTTGGAAAGAACCTCACCTGGATATGAACCAAACATAGCGTAACAAGTTGCAGTAAGAGAAAATACCTCTCCTCAGGTTCAGGCTGGAGGAGGCAACCAAGTAGGAGAACAAGGACCACAAAAGCAGGCGAAGGGATCAGAGATAGCTCCTGTCCCCTATGTTAGGAGTTCCATAAAAAAAAAAAAAATGCTGCACAAACATAGCATATATACAGAGGGCTTACGTCGGACCCATGTTGGTTCCTCCTTGTTGTTTCAGTCTCAGCCCTGAAGACTGCACATCTGTTGATTTTGTGGAGTGTCTTATGGTGGCCTTGATGCTTCTAGGGCCTGCAATCCCTCCTAACACTCCTTAGCAAGATTCCTGAAACTCCCATCATATGGTTGGCTGTGGTCTCTGCACCTGTTTCCATCCCTTGCTAGGCCGAGCCTCATTGATTACGATTGGATTAGGCACCAGTCTGAGTGTACCAGAAAATTATTAGACATCATTTCATTAACACTTCTGTTTTGTTTGTGCCAGTCTTGTTTGATTCTATCGTGGATTTCCGTGCTCTCCATTCTCTGGGTTCTGGCACTCCAGGCAGTGTCAGAGGTGGCCTTCCTCTCTGGAACAGTCAATGGCTAGCCACTCCCACAATCTCTGTGCCACATTTACTCACAATATAGCTTGCTAAAATTGATTTCCCCTAGTGAGTTAATATAATATATCTAAAATATGTATAGCATACCTATAATTCGCAAACACAGAATTAAATTTATAAAATTATTTCCTCCCTGGATGCATCTTCAAAATTTGATTTTTAACTTAAGGGTTCTTATTCCCTAAGACCTTTCATTAGAAGATTGGATATATGTATATAGAAAAGAGAATATGAAGATTGATACATTTACATATAAGAAATCATCATTCTTATTTTGAGACCAATTCATGCATAAGTATAATTCACAATTAATCTAATTATCATAAATTTAATAATGAAAACATAATTAAAGTGATTATGGATGTTAACAGACTTCTTTATCATATAATAAGAAACATTTTTAGGTTTTTTTTCCATTTGGTGACTAATGCAAGTGATTCATTTATTTTTAATTTATACAGCTTTTCCCATTTGGCTTTGGCATTTTAGTCTCTAATTAGGAATTAATGTAAGGTATGTGGGGAATTAATAAGTATTTTTATGATGCTAATGAATACACATTGCTAGGGAATTAGTTCATATTAGTACCAGCTGCAGAGTAGATGCAAACAATCTGTATAATCCACAGAGTGCTAAAAGGTAGGCAGAGGGCTCGTTTCTGCTGTTCCCTTTGTACAAATGGAAAACTTGTGCTTTCTTTGAATTAATACAATACTGCATTTCTTAACGTTGTAACTATCTTCTAACATTTAAGTGTTTGAAGATAACTTTATGACTTCATTCAAGATTTATGAGACAATAATATTTTTGAAAACTTTTATTTGGGAAGAATGAAAAAAATTGACTATATTTTTGCTGAAATTGTTTAGTTCTATTTTTTCCTATAAATTTCTGTTTATTTATTAGATTTTTATTTACTTTTTTTATATGGTAGGAAGGAAAGCTGGTGCTTTGAGAACATAATGCAATTTTTTAAGACTAGTACACATTCCAGTCCTGATTCTCTGTTCTTAAGACAGAAATAATTTTGTTTTATGATTAAGAACTGAATAAATCTCTGAACTTTACTGAGTAATTTAATTTGATAAATTTAATTAATCTAATAAATATTTTTGAAAGTTAAGCATTTTATTTATTTTTTATGCACAGGATTTCTTAATCTAAATTTTAAAATAGTACATAAATAGTCTCTGAAATGTTCTGTTACTGATAAACCCTTGTTCTAGACAATAAATAAGTCATAAGAATATGTCTCCTCAAGAAAGTATAACACTTTGTGGTTATAATGCAATAAAAAAAAAAACACCATTTCAGTTTTTTTTTTTTATTTTTATTTTTAGTTACAATTTGTTAACTCTGTGTCCCAGCTGTATCCTGCTCCCTCATTCCCTCCCGCTCCCCAACTCCCTCCCTGGTCTCCTCCCTGCCCCTTTCCAAGTCCACTGATAGGAGAGGACCTCCTTCCCTTTCATTTGACCCTGTTTTATCAGGTATCTTCAAGGCTGGCTGCAAAGTCCTCCTCTGTGGCCTAACAGGACTGCTCCTCCCCTGGGGGGGGAGGACAATGAGCCTGCCCTTGAGATCCTGTTAGAAATAGTTCTTGTTCCCCTTACTTTGGAAAACTACTTGGTTACTGAGCTACCACGGGCCACATCCCAGCAGAAGTTCTATGTTATATCCATAGATGGTCCTTGGTTGAGTGTCAGTCTCAGAAAAGGCCCTGTGCCTGGATATATTCGGTACTTGTAGAGCTCCTATCCTTTCCATTTCATACTAACTCCCCTTCTTTCATATGATTCCCTGCACTCTGCCATGGTTTGGTTATGAGTCTTAGTGTCTGCTTTGAAACACTGCTAGGTAGACTCCTGTCATACATTCAATGCACATCCCATTTGTCTTTCTAAATGAGGATTGATCATCTTCACCCATGTCCACTTACTTGATTATCTTCTTTAGGTGTGTAGATTTCATTTCAGTTTTTTAATATTTCATTTTTTACTATTTTTGAAGAAAGAGTACTTCAGTAAAAATATGAATCATTAACGCATAAGTTAACATGCACATACAAAACCCATAGATTCTATGTCAGTTTGTACATAGGTAATCAAAGAGCTAATAACTTTACTTTGTATGCCCACATATGTGTAAATGTTGTGTGCATACCTTTAGTTAACTGGCTAGTTCAAATCCACTAAGAAAAACTTTTAATATTTCTAAAGAAGTTAAGATAGTATTTTATGGTTCTAAATGCTTTGAAATGCAGGTTAAAGCAAAAGCTATCACTAATAGTTATGGCCCCTCAAAAAATAATAATTAACAGAAAATGCCAAATGAACTTTTCATTTTTCATACTGAGTTAGAGTTATGAAGATTTTTAGAAATCAATATGATAAAACAAAAATAACAATAATACAAAGAATGAATGAAACAGAATTGAATCTTTGAGAAAATAAGTTAAACAATTATTATCCTGTTTAACAAAAAAGCTGAGAGAGAATATACAAGCTAACCTAATTAGCAATGAGTGTTGAGATGTAACAACAGACGAGGAGGTCCAGAGAATCATGAGAATGTGCTTTAAAAATTTATAGTTCATCATATGAGAATATACAAAATAGAATTTTTTTTCATGGGCTGGCTCTTTGATCACCTCCACCTGAGGGGGGGAGCAGCCTTACCATTCCAAAGG
Organism: Psammomys obesus; assembly: GCF_907164565.1. NCBI lineage: Eukaryota > Metazoa > Chordata > Mammalia > Rodentia > Muridae > Psammomys > Psammomys obesus. Next base: position 32,544,181 of record NW_026591086.1, read on the forward strand.
AAGACATTGCAGCAAGTACTGATGAGACCTGATAGGCTAGGATCAGATGAAAGGGGAGGAGGACCTCCCCTATCAGTGGACTTGGGGAGGGGCATAGGAGAAGAAGAGGGAGGAAGGGTGGGCTTAGGAAGGGATGAGGGTTACAGCTGGAATACAAAGTGAATAAATTATAATTAATAAAAATAAAATTTAAAAAAAGAAAAGAAAAATATAATTTTTTTTCAGAAACAACTACTTACCAAAGTTAAATCAAGATTAGATAGGCAATTTAAATGGACCTATCACGAATAGTGAGATAGGAGCAACTATTAAAATTCTCCCATCCATAAAAATAAAAAAAAATAAAATTAAAAAAAAACTGGGATAAATGGTTTTAGCACAGAATTTCTTCAGACTCTCAAGGAAAAGTTAATGCAATATACCTCAAAAATTCTTCTACAGAATAGAAGCAACATTGAAACATTGTACAGTACCTGTAATGAGGCCACAACTATCCTGATACTTAAAACACATAAAGAAACAACAAAGAAAGACATGTACAGACCAATTTCCCTTAAGAACATATTGAAAAGATTCTCAATAAAATACTTGCAAATCAAATCTAAGAACACATCAAAAATTTATCTGTCATAATCAAGTAGGCTTCAGTACAGAGATGCAGGGATGGTAAAATATATTCAACTCAATAACTGTAATTCACAATACAATAAAAATAAAGATAAAAACCATATAATCATCACATTAGATAAGGTCTTTGACAAAATCCAAAACCCCTTCATGGTAAAATTCATGGAGAGATTAGGGATATAAGGGACATTCTTCAACATAATAAAGGTAGTTCACAATAAGCCCATAGCCAATATGAACTTAAGGTACAGAAACTCAAGCAATTCCACTAAAATCAGGAACAACAAGAGGTTTTCAACTCTTTTCATACTACTAAACATGGTACTTGACTTAACTATTTAATAAGACAACTGAAGGAAAAGAAAAGCATACAAAGTGAAAGGAAGACGGCAAAGTATCTTTATTCTGATGATATGACACTATTCATAAGTAACTTGAAAAATTCTACCTGGAAGCTCCTACATCTGATAAACCCTGTAAAGCAGCAGGATAGAAAATTAACTTTCAAAAGAATCAGTAGTCTTCCTATATATAAATGACAAATGGATTGAGAAAGAAATCAAAGAAACCTCACTTATCATAACATCTTCAAATAATATAAAATATCTAGAGTAATTCTAACCAAGCAGGTGAAGGACTTGTCTCATAAAATCTTGACATTGTTGAAGATAGAGGATCTCTTATACTCATGGATAGATAGGATTAATATAATAAAACGACCATCCTATCAAAGACTACCTACAGATTTAATGTAATCCCAATAAAAATTCTAACATAGTTCCTCACAGATCTTCAAATTTTTCATTTTTTTATGGAAACACAAAAATGTGGGATAGCTAAGAAAATCCTGGATAATGAAAGAACTTTTAGAGGTATCATCTTTTCTGACCTTGAATTGTACCATAGGTCTACAGTAATAAAAACAACCAGATAGTGGCACAAAGATAGACATGTTAAATGAAAGAAGACTGAAGACCCAGATATAAATACCTATGGACATCTGAATTTTGATAAAGTCAGGAATATGCATTGCAACAAAGCAACATATGCATATTTATCAGCCTACAAAAAAAAAAAAATCAACTCCAAATGGATCAAAGAACCCAACATGAAACCGATACATTTTACATGATAGGAGAGAAGGCACAGAAGAAGACTTTCTGAACAGATCACTATTAGCACAGGCACTGTGATCAGCAACGAAGCTGACAAGCTTCTGTAAGGTAAAAGTCACCATCACTCAGACAAAGCAGTGGTTTACAGAATGGGAAAAGGATTTTACCAACTACGTGTCTGATAGAAGGCTAATACCTCCGCCCCAAAAGAAAGAAATGAAAAGGAAAAGAGAAAATCTAGGTATCAAGAAAAGAAATAATCCAACTAAAAATGAGGTAAAGATCTAAACAGAGAATTCTCAAAAGAGAAAACTCAAATGACTTATAAGAAACACTTAAAGAAATATTCTACATCCTTAATCCTCAAGGAAATGCAAATCAAACTACATTGAGATTTCATTTTACACCCATTAGAATGGCAAAGATCCATAAAACCAGTGATAGCTCATAATATAAAGGAATGTGGAATAAAGGGAAGAAACAATTACCTTCAGGGGCAGGGCAAACTCATATGACCAGTACAGAAATCAGTGTGGCAGTAGCTCAGAAAGAAGAAAATCAGTCTTCAATATATAGCTATAGAACTCTTGGGAATATACTGAAAAGATACTTCATCTCACCACAAGAACACTAATTCACATGTTCATTGTTGTTTTAGTCACAATAGCAAGAGATTGGAAAAAAAATAACTATTTGTCCCTCATTAGAAGAATGGATAAAGAATGAAAAATTACATTTACAAAAATGGAATATTACTCAGCCTTAAAAATGACATCACAGGAAAATTCACAGGTAAATGGATGTAAGTAGAAAAAAAAATCATCTTAAGTGAGAGCTCTAAGATACAGAGACAAATATTGTATATTCACTTATATGTGTTAATTAGCTGTAGAGTCAATGATAACCAAGCTACAGTCCATAGAACCACAGAGGTTAGGCATAGATATGAGAGTAAGGGAGACAGAAAGATCTCCATTAAAAAGGAGAACAGAATAGAGAGTTATAGATGGGGTAAAGTGTTGGAACCTGAGGAACAAGTGGGGAAACAGAGTGAGACAATGGAGGCAATATAGGGAAGGGCCATTAAGTTAAAGGTCATTTGAAGGATAGTGTGGAAATCTAGTAGAGTCGAAGCTTCCTAAAATATATTCAATGTGTTAGCAGTCCTCAATCAAGTCCAAATAATGGGGGAGGCAGACCCCAATTGGACATTTCCCATAATCAAATTAAGCTTCTAATATTGGAATCATTTTGCATGTAATTGAGTTGTTGACTAACGGGATCCCAAGGGAATCCCCTAAAACTCAGGCTGTTGCCAAGACTATAGGTTGCTTTCCACAAACTGACAGCAGGAGAACACCAGCACCACTCATGAAACATGGTGCCGACACAGAGGCTTCACCCCTAATTTCTAGCACATTTGGTACAGGAAGATAATCCACATGCTACAAAAAGAAAAACATTAATCAACAGAAAACAAAGTATTTTATTTATCTGTAAGGCATGCTAGGACAATGCTGGTACAAAATTTATGGGAGTATCCAGTCAACATCTGACTAGACATTAGGCTTACTCCACAAGATGGAGCACATATGTGACAGTGAGTTATGAAGTGTGCATGCTGTCTCACCTACACACTACAAACATAAATAAGCAAATAAATAAGAAAAAGAAATATAGCCATCGCACATTGTTTCATGTGATCTTGTAAACATGTTACACAATTACTCACAGGTTATATGTCAAATAATGTTACCGAGGTCAGATTACTATTTTCAGAGCAAACTGGAAGTGCTTAAATTAAAATGTTACAAATGACATTAAGAAAATGCACTAAGTGATGAAGCAGCACTGGGATTATCACAGAGCAGATAAATTATTAACTAAGATAATGTGGATTACTGTTGAGACCTTGAAAGGAGTCAACATAAACAAGTAGAGGGACACACTTCCTAACACTGGATTCTTTGACATGATTACTGATTCTATTTTATAAGAAAAGGGAGGTGATTTGAAGGACACTTTCAGTGGCTGTACTTATCTTTCCTGTCTTTTCCTAGAAGGGAAAGGAAGACAAGAAGCCATTCTCAAAACTTACTTCATCTGCTATGCAAACTCTTTCGGGACATTAGGGATGCTGATTTGCAAAGGTTGATTTTTTGTTCCCTAGTGACAGATTAGAAAACTATTCTTGTTGAAAGAGTTCAAAGACAGAATGTAGAAGCAAAGACTAGACTAGGTGGGTAAAATTTAATCAAAGGAAACCATAACATCTGGCTACGAATCTATGTGAGAGTAATAGAAACAAAAATGACTGTGTTATATCAATCTTAGATTAACTTGATACCAAACTGAGAGAGAAAATACATTGATTATGGAGATTTTCAAGCAATATTTGAAGCATAAATATCTATTACCTCAGAATGTGTTTCTAAGAAAAAGAAAAAAAAAACAAAACTGGACAAGTACTTTTATCCAAGCCTTGGTAAGAGGAGAGTAGTATCTTTTTGGAAATGTGAGTAATGAAGATGCAGAAATGCAGGTGCTAAGTCCAATAAATTGACATTGAGTGCCATTTGGTATTTAAAATATTTGCACAATTCTTTGACTATCTGAAAGACAGAAGGAACAAACATGAGTGTGATACTGGTTTCAAACTGGGAAAGAGAGTTCCTCTTAAGATAAGCCCAAAATAGTTCTAGGCAGTTACACGCACCCTGTTATTTCACCAGACAGGATTCCAGGAGACAGTTAAGGTAATGATACTCAATTTTTTTTATAAAATGAGAAATCAGGTTTTATGTTTTTATGAGACTGGTTCTCTGTGTATAAAAAAGAGGCACAGTATATAGATACATGAATGAGAACATAAAAGGAATCCAGAAACTGGGAACATACAGAGCAGTTAATAGTAAACTTGAAAGAATAATTTGTCAATGTTAAAACCACCAAAGCAAATGTCAGCTTATACTGGGACTGGCCACTTGAAGTTGAAATTATTTTCATTAGGGAGAGTTTGTTTTGATTTGATTAATCAACAAGTATATTTTGCAAGTGATGAGGTATGTGCAAATATTTAATATGAATTTATGTAAAAAGATGTTAATGTATCAAAATATTTTGTTTCTATTGTTCTGGAACCACCCCTATATAATGATTTCTAAATTACTAATATAGGTCTTTATTCTTTTCAGAATAAATTTGAAAAGGTACCATATTTTAAAATCATAATTTGCTCCTAGAATTCAGTATGTCAGATGCAATTTCAGCTGCATCTTCCTTTGAACAAGCTCTTTGGTATGAAGAGGTTTGTGTTTCCTGCTGTCACTTTGTAGCATGTGGGAAGTTGTATTAATTTAAGAGCAGATCCCTTTGTTCTGTCCATTTCATGCTCTATGTCCAAAATTTTAACCTGTGGATTGCAACAATTTTTCCCTCCCTGAGAATGTGTTTTCCTATAATAAAGAAAGAAAATGAAAAAAAGAAATTCAAAGAGTCCAGCTGTTTAAAAGCCACAAAGAAGCAATTTGCTTTAGCTCAGAATGTATGTGTTGTCCTTGAGTGAAGATTAGGGCAATTAATTTTGGTTGATTCCTTACCCAAAAAATCAATCAGGCAGTGATGATATCATCATGTCCATCAAAGATTTTGAAGAAAACACAGTAAACAAGACTTAATTACCTCACTCACTACACAGGGGTTCACTCTAGGAACCTAAACTATAAGGCAGATTAATTTTCCTCTTTTTTATTTTGCTTTCCCTGTAGAGATTGCTATAGCAACAATACTGAAAAGTATGTGAGGCCAACATCTGCAGACTTTTAAGGCAAATAGCTACCGCATTGCACTTCCAGTTTATAGTACTAAAGAATCAATAGCCATCTCAAATGTTGAAGGATCAGCTCCACAAATGGTCCAGTTTAATGCGTATTTAATACATTTTATTGTTTTAAAAGGATAAAATCTTTGAAAACTGAGTTGTGTTTATGTACATTATGCATGTGGTTGCTAGGCAGAGGGCTTCTTCTACAGAGCAAAATACAAACAATGCAACCTGCTCTACAGAGCTAATTAAATGTAGCTGTAGGATTACTTGTACAAGGCATTTTCCCCTTAATAAAAAAGCCAAATCAGAAAAGAAAGGGAGCCATTACAATCATATATATACATATATGCATATAAATATACTTACATATATGTGTATACATATATTTGTCTAAACACATAAATAATTGGTTTTGCCTTTTGTCATTTTTAATTATGAAATATTAAAAATTCATTAAGAACTTGTGATATTCTTAATTTTATGTCATTTTGATTGTATTTAAATAGATTTTAGCAGTAAGACGACTAATTCTATGTTTATTGTTTGAGGAGATGAAAGTAGTTTGATCATACTTTATCAAACATTATGAACATTTAACTGTCTAAAATTCTAATTCTACAGCCTAAGAACATTGTGCAACTGTCCTACCATTGACCAAAACCCATACCTAAAAGTAATATATTTAATTATCTTTTCAAAATACTTTTAATATTTAAGACAAATGATCCTTTATATTGATAAGTTTTAGGGAAAAAATCCAGTTGTTTTTGTTGTTTGAGGTAGGGTTTCTCTGTGTATCCCTGGCTTTTCTAGAACTTGACGGCTTAGAAATCAGAGTTTGCCACTGTCTGCTTCACAGGTGCTGGGATTAAAGGTGTTTTCCATCACTGCCAAGTTGGGAAGAATCCAATTTAGTAATGAACCCTTACTTTGTCTAAGCAGGTGGGTAAAATATTTTTTAAGCCAAGTCTTTTAGAGTGATAAGAGCTTATATATCTGGGCACAGTGGTCTTTTCTGAGACTGATTCTCCAACCAAGGACCATGCATGGGTATAACCTAGAACCCCTGCTCAGACATAGCCCATAGCAGCTCAGTATCCAAATGGGTTCCCTAGTAAAAGGAACAGGGATTGTCTCTGACATGAACTCAGTGGCTGGCTCTTTAGCTTCTCCCTTCCCCCCAAGGGAGGAACAGCCTTGCTAGGCCACAGAGGATTGCAGCCAGTCCTGAAGATATCTGATAAGCTAGCATCAGATGGATAGGGAGGAGGACCTCCCCTATCAGTGGACTTAGAGAGGGGCAGGGAGGAGATGAGGGAGGAAGGGTGGGATTGGGAGAAAATGAGGGAGGGAGCTACAGCTTGGATACAAAGTAAATAAACAGTAATTAATATAAAAAATAAAAAATTAATTAAAAAAATGAGCTTACATCCTAATGGAAACACTAACTGAAAACGGCAGCATTTACAGAGAGCTTTAGTAAGAATAAACAAGGGTTTTTCATGACACATCAAATATTGAAATATTTGCATTGAACTTGTTGCATATAGTCATGTCTATCCTTGATGACCTTTCAAACATCTTTATACTCACTTCTTTTCTCAGACAGAACTTATAATTAATTTCTTCCTTCCTTCTCTGATCTATTTTTTCATTCCCATTCTTTTCTTTCCTCCCCCACTCTCTTCTGCATATTCCTCTTGACCTCCTTTTCTCTTTTCTCTCTTCTTCTCTTCTTTCTTTTTTTTTTGTTTCCTTGTGCGCCTGTAAAACAATGTGGCTAAGAAAAAGATCACCTGTACTACCCAAAGCAACTCTCTTGAAATTTTCTCTGAGTCTCACACTTGTCCTACTGCCTTTTATGAAGTAACATTTCAACAGCATAGCAATCATATGATTTAAATAAAATTTACATCAACTCATTGGATCTAAGGAGCTCCTATTAGGCTTTGAGAATAAGAATTATTCCATAACTCTTGTTACTGGAAATGTTCAAGGTTTGTCTTTAAGCATAATGATAGGTTTAAGTAAGGTTACTTATCCTGATACATTTGGTCTTAATGAATTCTAGGTTCATAATCATCATCATCATCATCACCACCATCATCAACAACAACCAGAAAGAATAACTGCTTCATATTAAATTTCCCTAGTTAATAGGTGGTAATAATGACACTGTTTGAGTGAAAAGCATTACCTCAGATAAATCTCCTATATTGGCAAAGTGAAGAGGAAAATCATAAATAGCGTCAGGGAACAGCATCAGGCAGCTCACAAGGATACAAAAACCTGGAAATTTTGATAACCATTGTTTTAGTAACATGGGTTGAGGGACCACCTGGGAATGAGGGACCACCTAGGAATTAGGGGCCACCTGGGAATGAGAAAAACAACTGTGCGGATTTGAATTGAAGCCAGGTGCAAATAGCTCTTGAAGGGGTGAACTGTTCTGAGAAACAACCAGATGTAAACTGTCTACAAGCAGCTGTAAACTATGGAGCAGAGTGATCTGATTTTCAGGTATGAAAATCCTGTGCTTTGCATGTTCAGTTGTCTCCTATATTTGGAGGGGTGACCCTATTGCGTTAGCAATAAAACCTCTTGCTTTTGCATCGAGTTGTGGTCTGTGAGAGTTCCTGGGAAGGGCGTGATCCTGAGCTACTGAGCAGTGAGACTCCAGGTCTTACAGGGTCATTACATACTTTACTTGACTAATATGGTATGGTTAGGTTGTAAACTACTTAAAATATGAAAGTATCACTAATATGCTACCTTTTTTAACCTAGTTATGATAGCCTTTATATAAAAAAATATATCTATGCTTTGCCTGTTTTAAAATCTTAGAAAATGTATGGTGTGTGTGTGTGTTTGTGTGTGCAAGGGCATGTGTGTGTGTGTGTGTAAATGTGTCTGTAAATATGAAATACTGGAGTCTGATGACCCCAAATGATGTCAAATGAATATTTAGCAGATATTTATATATGAGGTTTACAAGGAAATGTAAACAGAGTCCTAACTTGGAGCTTGGCAATCTTTAGATGATGTGTAATAAAACTAAATCATGACTTTGAATTACAATGAACACCTTTAACGTTTCAGCTAACACGTAGTGATTTTGCCATTATATGCAAAGTAGAGATTTATGGCATTTCACACACATTCTTGAAAACCAATGCTCAACATTGTGGCTAGTTGCATTTTGACATGTTTACACAAAGTTGAGACAGGTGATCCTTAGAATAAGTATCACAATGCAATGTTCGGATTGAAACCAGAGAGTGAGGGAGAGAAATCAGTATTTGAATGAACAAGGGTAAAGTGTATACATTCCAAAAGAACATTATACCAACAATCATGACTGAATGTGTGGGAACAGAGTTAAGGATAAGAAATCTGTCTCAACCATTGTGCTGGTTATTTACTAAACTTGAATTTCATCTTCCTGATGTATGGATGAGATGTATTCTGTCCATGCTTTCAGTTCTAAAATGTCTCCTTTCTTTTCTTTATTTGAAGCACAGGCTTCTGACTAGTGCATATACCATTATGATGGTTAAATTTAGAATAGTTAGGAATTAGGATAATCTAGAAAAATGGTTGAAAATTTTTCTAAATTCTCATTATTTATGGGAAATTGACTAGGCTTCTAGTATCAGGCATGACCTCCTCGTTGAGTGGACCATAATTCTGGATAGCCGTTGGTTAACACTAATATTTGAGTGCCATTTACTGCATCTTCATGGATAGCTTGCTATGCTTGCTAGGACTATTAATTGCTTCCTTCTCTTGGCAGCTTGCAGAACATTTTCTTGTACTGTGGAAACTAGACCACAGGAAGGAAGCTTTCATGTCAGATGCTGATCAAATAATCCAAGTCCTATGCTCTAGGTCTTGGTGGAGTGTAGAGAGTGGAACGTCTTCAGCAATAGGGACTTACTTTCAACCCCTGAGAGTTACCTATGGCAGAAGCGATACTCTATATGCTTTTGGGAGTCGCTTGAACTAGGCTAACCAACAATGCTACAGGACATTTTTTATTCCTAGTCCTGGAGGTTTTGTTCATTTTGGGATTTTGTTGGGAGCATTGTCAGTTCAAATGGCATAATTTATATGTATTTTATGTGGCTTATATTCTATACTGTTAGAACAGCCATTCTGTAGCTGTGGAGATTCACACTGGATTTTGTGCTTTTGTCAATTTGTTTTTTATATTGTCCCTTTATATTCCTTTCATGCTATCCTTGCCTTTGTTGTTTTTGTATGTTCAATTTTAAAATGTAAAAAAATGTTGAGATACATTTAGACTTACAGGAAAATGCAAAGATATCATAGCAATGCCTATACCCTTGGTATCTTGTTTCATTTATTGGTGACATTGTAAATTATTATTGCACGCTCATTATAATTCATTCAACAGTATTAATTAATATATTATCATTAAATTATTTTGTTCAGCTTTGTTTCTTTGTTCATAATTTAACTTTTCTGCTATCCCATCCAAATTATTAAATTACATATCTCATTAAAAAAGAAAAAAGAAAACCAATGCAATGAAGGCACACAGGGATTCCTCCACAACTAAAACCATGTTTGGGGCTCATTTTGTAGTCCACTGTCATCTCAACTTTAATTCCCTGTAGCTCCTGCTCTGGTCTTTTCTCTCTCCCATTATACTTAGTTTTATAGTTTTATAACTATAATTTTATAGTTATAGTATAGTTTTATTTTCTTTATAAAGTAATAGAAAAGGACTCATATAAGAAGTAACCATTAGAGGCTGAATCCTTCAGCTTAGCCTCTAAGGATCACAAATATTTTTGTATAAATCAATAAAATCTGCTTTTGCCAGATGTATTGGTACAGCTGAAAGCAAACATTGTACTTTATTATTCTAAAATGTTGATATAATAGATAACTTGTTTTAGCATTTTTAACTCATTCACACTGTGAAAATGTTTTGAATGTTTCCAGTTATTAAAATTTTTAAATAGCACTTTTATTCATTTATGTACATGTTTTTGTATAAGCACGACTCCTAACATTTCTTGACTTCTTTGTGACAACTGTGATTGTTGAGCCATAATGTATCAAAGAAATCACATCAGAATGGTAACTACTAAGTTGTTTCACTCAGTGGCAATATATTTTTTTCTTTGAATAGTTACACACATTAGTTTCTTTGTTAGGAACCTGTAGAGGAATTTTAATTCAGAACATGGCTGCTCTGGCAAGAGATCGTATCTGAAGGCCTTCTAGGGATGTGGAATCCAGCTGGCAAGAGATCACATGGAAAGATCTAGGTCTGTGTGATTGGGTTGGAATACAAACACATCTTTAATCAAGGAGACAGTGGTCAGCAGAGCTGAGTTCAAGGCCAGCCAGGTATAGAGCAAGTTTCAAATAAAGTAAAGCTGACATCCAGGCTTGTTGATACAAGTCTTTAATTCCAAACAATGAAGGATATATAGTTTGTAGAAGGAAGAACTCATGTTTGAAAGTGATGTATAAATGAGTAGCAGAAAAGTTTGATGAATCAGAGAAAGATTTGACAGAATAGGATATGCCCAATTCTCAGGAGAAGAGTGAGGAAAAAAGACCTACTTAAGGGGCAATGGGAAGCAGCTTTTTCAGGACAGTAATAGAAAGACTGGTTGCAGAGAGAGAACTCAGCTGAAGCCTGAACAAGCCAGAGAATTAGAAGGAATCAGAAGATTGGAGCAGATTGCTGGATTTAGTTCGAGGCCAAGCAGAGCAATTCAGAGGTCAACAAAAACGCCAGATTGAATAAGTAAGCTGGGAGAGGCATTTGAGGCAAAAACCTGAGTTGAACCAGCCAGCTATGAGCTTAGAAAGAACAAGGAAGGATGAGGTTATTAAGCAGTAAGTTTCAGAGGCAGGAAACATTCAAGGCCTAGGTTAGATTGTATGGAGGCTAGAAGCTTCCAGGACTAGGCCTAGATTAGCAGACAGAGACAGTGATGTTTTGAGACAACAAATGAATCAAACAAATATTTAAGTTCATTTTACCTGCGCCCACAGCACCACACTTGATAGTGTAAAAATACATAAATCTACTTTCTGTATATGAACAACTCAGCGTGGATTCCCTTCATAATGGAGAAATTCACCTAATAGCCTTCTCCATATTCCATATCTTCTCAATATTAATTTCTTTCAGACACTTGTACATGACTTTTAAGGGTCTCTTCAATGTCTTTGTTGTTTATTTCCCTCATATTATTCCAGGTGAGTTTCTCTTCTCTATTTAGCTCTTCCTTCCAACACCAACTCTGTCTCTCTCTGCCTCTCTCCTACTTCCTTCCTTTTGTATTTTAGTTTTGATTTGTTTCTTTGTGACAGTTTCAAAATGCACAACTGGCTGTCTTGGAACTAATTTACAGGCTGTCTTTTAATTCATAAAAATGCTTTTATATTATGAACAATATCTGCCTTTTGAATTTATTTTCCATAAGCTTAATACCATTGCCTATGTGAGATTCATTTTTTCATATTTCTAAGACATTTATCAGAAAAAAAATATACTTAAACTTGCAATAAGGACACTTTTACACCTACATTTTAGTTGTGCCGTTTAATTCTACTTTTCAGCTTTTATTTTCAGCACAATGTAAATGGCATTGATAAGAGTGAATTATTCCTTTAATCTGAGTTATGTGCTGCATATGATAATGACTTTAAATCCTGGATTGTCTACAGAGGTATTTCCACTCTCATTCTTCGTATTCACTATATGTATCACTTCATTGTTTATTAGGTCTTTCAAGAAATGTATCAGTTGATTCAGTAGGCCTCATTTAATTACTCTTTTTTCTATATATGGCGTTTCTTTATATTTCACTTATTTTCACAACCGTTTTTAATCTCTTTTCCTGGAATTTCTTAAAATTAAACATCATATTGCTCACATGAAACCTTGTATCTTCTTTGTTTTAATCACTTTCTGGTACACACTTTTTCTTTTTTTAATATTTTTTATTTTAATTTTTTATATTAATAACAGATTATTTACTTTGAATTGCAGCTGTAGCCCCCTCCCTCGTTCCCTCCCTCCTTCATCTCCTCTCTGCCCCTCTCTAAGGCCATTGAGAGGGGAGGACCTCCTCCCCTTCCATCTGACCCTAGCTTATCAGGTCTCTTCATGACTGGCTGCAATGTCCTCTTCTGTGGCCTAGCAAGGCTGTTCCTCCTTCGGGGTGGTTGGGGCAGGTCAAAGAGCTAGCCACACTTTTCTCAAAGCAATGGTAAAGCATGATTCTATGAAATTTTGTATATTGTGATTTTAATTTTATTCAAATAAAAGTACATTTACAAGTGTGTAGATAAAATATTTTCTTGATTGTTAGTTGCAGGTAAGATTGTGTTTCTTATCAAACAGATTATTTTTCACCATTTTTTTGGTGAAAAATTCTTCCTTCAGTGAATTTCATTGTTAATAATGTCAAAAAGTTTGTTTTGGTTATCGTCCCTCATGTCCCACCTATCTGTACCGTTGTTCAACCCTTTGTGTATCTACTCATTTAAATAATTTACTTTTAGTAGCAATATAAAATATTCTTTATTAACCCAATAATATTACACAATTTCTATTAAATATTTCTATAACCGTGATAATTAATATTTAATTATTAATTAATATCAATTTGTCAGGAGCTCTAAACATCGAAGACACAGACTTTCTGAGGGAGTTTGTATATTGTGTTAATTGAAGTGTAAATACCTATCTTACTTCTGCGTTTCTGTCTTAATTCATCATCATTTCATGGGCTGATTTACTGGTCTAAATGAAAAGGATAGAGTTGATTAAGCAGCATTTCTTTCTCCCCCACTCTGCAGAAGCACTGAGAAAAGTCAATGCAGGTCAAGCTGCTGCATACTATTTCCCTACACTAATGTACGGTAATCCCATGAAATCTGAATGATCTGAATGATCCCTTTCACCTTCATTAACTTTATTTTTTTGAGATTATAATTTAATTTAAACATTTCTTTCTTCCTTTTCTTTTCTCTGAATAGTCAGGTATGCTCCTCCCACTCTTCTTAAATTTCTTTTTTTGTTTATTTTTATTTTTCAGTTAATTACATTTTATTCACTTTGCATCCCAGCTGTAGCCTCCCTCATTCCCTCATTTCCTCCCAATCCCACTCACCTTTGCTCATCTCCTCCCTGCTCCTCTCCAAGTCCACTGATAGGGGAGGTCCTTCTTCCCTTCCATCTGACCTTAGCCTAACAGGTCTCATCAGTACTAGCTGTATTGACTTCCTCTATGGCCTGGTAATGCATCAGCACCACCCTCAGGGGGTGGAGGTGATCAAATATCCAGCTACTGAGTTCATGTGGGAGAAAGTCCCTGTTCCCCTCACAAGGGAACACACTTGGAGACTGAGCTGCCATGGGCTACATCTGTGCAGGGGTTCTAGGTTATCTCCATGTATGGTCCTTGGTTGGCATATCAGTCTCATGAAAGACCCTTGGTCCAAGAGTTCTTGGTTCTGTTGCTCTCCTTGTGGAGCTCCTGTCTTCTCCATATTTTACTATCTCTCCCTTCTTTCATAAGATTTCCTGCACTCTGCCCAAAGTTTGGCTGTGTGTCTCAGCATCTGCTTTAATACCCTGCTCGGTAGAGTCTTTCAGAAGCCCTCTGTGGTAGGCTCCTGTCCTGTTCCCTCTTTTCTCCTTCTTCCTATGTCAATCCCGTTTGCCTTTCTGAGTGAGGACTGATCATCTTAACCAGGGTCCTCCTTCTTAACTTCTTTAGGTGTACAAAGTTTAGTATGTTTATCCTATATTGTATGTCTAATATCCACTTATAAGTGGGTATATACCATGTGTATCTTTCTGCTTCAGGGATACCTCACTCAGGATGATGTTTTCTAGTTCCCAACATTTACCTGCAAATTTCATGGTTTCCTTGGTTTTAATTGCTGAGTAGTATTGTGGGAGTATACCACATTTCTGTATCCATTCTTCAACTGAGGGGCATCTGGATTTTTTCCAGGTTCTGGCTATTACAAATAAAGCTGCTACAAACGTGGTTGATCAAATGTCTTTGTTGTGTACTTGACCATCTTTTGGATAAATGCCTAGGAGTGGTATACCTGGATCTTGAGGAAGCACTATTCCTAATTGTCTGAAAAAGATTGATTTCCAAAGTGGTTTAAGAGTTCACATTCCCACCAGCAATGGAGGAGGGTTCCCAATTCTCCACATCCTCTCCAGCATGTGTTGTCACTTGAATTTTTGATCTTAGCCATTCTCACGGGTGTAAGGTGAAATCTTAGGGTCATTTTGATTTGCATTTCCCTGATGGCTAAAGAGGTTGAACATTTCTTTAAGTGTTTCTCTGCCATTCGATATTCCTCTATAGAGAATTCTCAGTATAGCACTGTACTCCATTTTTTTAACTGGATTACTTGATTTCTTGCTTTTAAACTTCTTGAGTTCTTTATATGGTCTGGATATTAGCCCTCTGTCAGATATAGGGTTGGTGAATATCCTTACCCAATCTACTGGCTGATGTTTTGCCTGTTGACAGTTACCTTTGCTTTAACAGAAGGTTTTCAGTTTCGTGAGGTCTCATTTATTGATGTTTGATCTGAGAGTCTGTGCTGTTGGTGTTCTGTTCAGGAAGTTGTCTTCTGTGTCACTGAGCTAACTTTTTCATCTAACAGATTTAGTGTGTCTGGTTTTATGATGAGGTCTTTGATCCACTTGGACTTTAGTTTTGTACAGGGTGATAAATATGGATCTATACGCATTTTTCTACATGTAGATATCCAGTTAGACCAACACCATTTGTTGAAGATGCTGTCTTTTTTTCCATTGTATGGTTTGGGCTTCTTTGTTAAAAATCAACTATCCATAGGTTTGTGGGTTTATTTCTGGGTCTTTTATTCTATTCCATTGATCCAGTATTCTGTTTCTATGCCAGTACCATACAGTTATTTTTTTTTTTTTTTACTATTGCTCTGTAGTACAGCTTGAGATCAGGGATGGAGATACCTCCAGATGATCTGTTGTTGTACAGGATTGTTTTGAAAATTCTGGGTTTTTTTGTTTTTTTTTCCATATCAAGTTGAGAAGTTTTCATTCAAGGTCTGTAAAGAATTGTCTTGGTATTTTGATGGGAATTGCATTGAATCTGTAGATTGCTTTTGGAAGAATGGCCATTTTCACAATGTTAATCCTGCCAAACTATGAGTATGGGAGATCTTTCCATCTCCTGATATCTTCAATTTCTTTCTTCTGAGACTTGATGTGTTTTTTAAACAGGTCTTTCATTGCCTGGTTAGAGTCACACCAAGGCACTTTCTGTTGTTTGTGGTTACTGCGAAGGGTATAGTTTCCCTCATTTGTTTATCAGCCTTTTGTCTTTCATATACAGGAGGTCTACTAATTTTTTTTTTCATTCTTTTTGTATCCAGCCACTTTGCTGAAGGTGTTCATTAGCTGAAGGAGTTCTTTGGTTGAATTTTGTGGAGCACTCATGTATACTATTATATCATCTGCCAATAATGATAATTTGAATTTTTCCCTTCCAATTTGTATCCCCTTGATCTCCTTTAGATGTCTTACTGCTCTAGCTAGGACTTCAAGTACTATGTTGAGGAGGTAGGGAGACAGTGGGCAGCATTGCCTTGTCCCTGTTTTCAGTGGGATTGATTTAATTTTCTCTCCGTTTAGTTTGATTTTGCCATAGGCTTGCTGTATATTGTCTTTACTATGTTTAGGTATGTGCCTTGTATCCCTGATCTCTCCAAGACTTTAAACATGAATGGTTGCTGGACTTTGTCAAATGCTTTTTCAGCATCTAAGAAGATGATCATGTGTTTTTTCTTCTTCAGTTTGTTTATATGGTGGATTACATTGATGGATTTTCATATATTGAAACACCCTTGCATTCCTGGGATGAAACCTCAGATATAAAATATGTGTTTAAGTAAATAAACAAAGTGTGCTTTTTTAGGGATTGATTTACACAATTTCCAGTAGAGTGAATCGATATATATCCTAAAATTCTTCCTCTATTTCATTCCTAGTATTAGTCCCTTCTGTTCTCTTAAGCAACAATATCGTAGTCTAATCACCATCTCCATTAAGAAACTTGCAGTTTCCTTTGCCACTTCTACTTTGGAAAATTTAAAAAGAAGAAAACACACAAAAAAATTAACTCTTTTTGTTCTAATTTTTTTGTTTGTTTGCAATTTTGACTATTTTTAGCTTTTTAGATTTGAGAGTTGTTCTCTATAATACACAATTTGCATGCTGTTGTTCCTTACTGTCATAGTTATTCTTCCTAGAATAAAAAGTTTTCCAGATCTTCTGATATTTTTGCTGAGTGTGCTGGTATCAAACTCTAGAATTTTGAACTTCCTTGGAGACCTTGCTGCAGACCATGAGAAAAATATACAGAATCTCAGGGTTTTTCAGGTGGGTTTCCTTCCATGTCCTTTCAGTAACAGTTTATCCTCCAAACTTCAGGTGCTTACATAGCATCTACAATGGCTTCACTTTGTTTTTGTATCTACATTCATTGGTGGAGGAATAGTGCATTATGTTAAGAGATCAACATAGCACTGTGTAATAGTCTGATATGCAAATTTCCATGCCAGGTTATTACACAAATCATTTTTAATTAGTATGTCCTGGAACTTTCTGTGCATGATTCAATCTCCTAAGTATAAGTAAGTACCTGTTTCTAGGAAACTACAGATATATTGGTGTTCTAACAATGAAGGATATAGCCTCACCAGGGTCTGGCTCAATCTTGTCATTTTGAAATTGTTTAGAAATCAGTGCTTAATAATAGCTATTTATACTGCTGGATATATGAACTGTCTCTTTTGAGCATGAAAACACCTACACAAATAAAATCCAACCTTAGTATCAAGGAAATCACTGAAAATACAATTAGTCTGTGATGAAAATTTAGGAAAACAGAACACATATGAATGGTACAGTAGAATAAAACAGGACTAAATGTCTGAACACCTACAATCTTCATCACAGAACTTTGAAATTTGGCTTCGGAAGGTACTAAAATGCTAAAATAATTGATAGTATTTTTAAGAAGAAATAACAAGAGATGTGCTTGTCATAACCTATCCATATCCCAAGGTAGGAAAATGCTAAAGTTAACCAGGTGCCTATAATTTCCTAGTTATTGACTTACGACAGCTATGCACTACATTCATTTGCTGTATCTAATACCTGTCTGGTTTGAAATAGAAAATGAAGCTTAATTTTCTAGAAGATAAATGCAGTTTGACAGTAATCTCAGTTTATTTCACATAAAATAATGTAACATGTAAAATGTTTTCTACTAATCTTCAGGACTCTTTTTTACTTCCTCACTTATAAGTCATCATGAGGTAGGAAGCATAGAAACTGTTGCCGCTAATCTTAGTCCATTAGGCTCTGAACACTCTCAATCCATAGTTGATAAGACACTAATATTTTAGACATTCATCATTTACACAGTTTATGATACAATGTGAGGCTGGGGTTAGAAAAGTACCAATTAGTGTTTGTCTTGGGAGAATAAAATAGGCCTTTCATTGTAAAGGTCATACAATTGGGCTTTCATTCTAATATTCTCTAAAGTTTTTCATTAGTTTTGGATTATGTAAGGATCCTTATTTCTAAATAGTAATTCGTTTTATGAAGTTTGAGAGAATGTATATTTGGTTTCATAATACTGAAATGGCTTTAGGTATTGCAAAGTGCCAAGAATGTAATACAAGGAAATTGAATCTTAAAATAATGTCAGAAAACCTGGGTACAAACGCCAAGCAATTCATAACTGCTCTTCAAGTAATCAGAAAGTACAGGTGTTACCAGCATTACTATGGATAGGTGCAGATGCCTTTAGTGTCCAACTGGGAGTGGACACAGATCTGAGAATATTGATGTTAGCAGTATAATTTTATATGTGCCATGTCAGCCCATGGGCTTACTCATTACTTATGAAAGGGGTAAACCTAGGTTTAAATTTGAGTTCCAATTTTTGCATATATGACTTTTAACAACAGGATTACAACAGCTTACAGTGTTAATACCTGGGAAGGACTGATAACTTTTCTGTTTTGGTGGCACGCCTATCACCTGCCAGGTCTATAAAAGCTATCCAATAGGGATGAGGTTTCCATGTGAGCACCAGGTTAATTACTCCATGTTCAGTAACCTCAAGTATATAGTATTGTCAGCAATGGATTCTCACCATCAAGTTCTGAAGGATAACTCAGAAAAATGGCAATAATCTTTAATTTTTAGGTGCCTGAAGGCTTGTTTACTCTTGAAATTTGATTTTTTTCCCGAATTAGAATATTTATCATTAATAGTTTTGAGAAGGCACAACCTTAATAAAGTTTAGAAAAATAAATAGGTAAAGGTAAATGCTTATGTGAAGATTTTGTGAGTAATTCTTTAATATGCTTTGTTTTGAAATGATGAATGATTTCTATCTTAAATCTCCTTTAAAAGTCTTTACTTCTTTAAGAGGTGTTTCCTGATTGTATTAGTTACTATTCTGATAAACTGGTACTTAATCTCTACTATAGCTTCTGTAATCACAAACTAACCTAAATAAAAAAAAAAAAAAATTAGAACACGTGACTGCCTTTTTTTTTCATTTTCCAATTTTACTTGAAAATTCTAGAAGATGTCACATATAAAAAGTATTCCATCCAATGAAGATCATCTTTCCCCTAAAGACAAATCTATTTAAATGCATTGCATAGATTCTAAGATATTGTGAGTGACAGAAGACTTTGCTTAGATTGTATTATTTTTCCATTCACATAAGCCTTGGGAAATAATAAGGAGACTATTGAAAAAAAAAAAAGATGTAAGTTACAAAACTAACATTATATTAGCCTATTTCCTTTCTTTAAATGTGAATCACACTCAACTAAAGAATAATTGAAAGAATGACATGGACATGCTGTGACATCATCGAAATAGAAAATAAAATATAAGATAGACTTATCATTCACCAATATTATTAGTATTTTTTAATTCTTAATGTTTGACTCAATGAAATTGTAGTTTCCAGATAACAGCACTTAGAACATATATTTATTATTCCATGTTAACTGTATAAGCTGGCAATATAGAAAGACTTTTTTAAGAAAACATGTAACATGCATTTCCAACACTGTATTATGCTAATTTGATACAAATATAGTTTCATGAACATGAAATGCTCTATCATTTTATAAAGGTAGTTAATATTAGTTTTCTTAGGTATTAAAAAATCCAGACATTAATGATAAAGCTCACTTTAAGGGGCATGTTATTATTATAACTGAATGTATAACTAGTAGGTAAAGCATAAAGTGAATATCAATATTAGTATGGTAAAAACAGACAATACTTGACATAGAAACAGAATGGTGGATCAATGGAACCAAATAGAAGACCCAGAAATAAACCCACACATCTATGGATACTTGATTTTTGACAAAGAAACCAAAAACCATTCAATGGAAAAAAGACAGCATCTTCAACAAATGGTGCTGGTCCAACTGGATGTCTACATGCAGAAAAATGAAAATAGATCCATATTTATCACCCTTGCACAAAACTAAAGTCCAAGTAGATCAAAGATCTCAACATAAACCCAGACACACTAAATTTGTTAGAAGAAAAGGTGGGGAAGAGCCTAGAACTCATTGGCACAGGAGACAACTTCCTGAACAGAATACCAGCAGCACAGGCTCTAAGAGCAACAATCAATAAATGGGACCTCATGAAACTGAAAAACTTTTTAAAGCAAAGGACACTGTCATCAGAAAAAAATGACAACCTACAGACTGGGAAAGGATCTTTACCATCCTATATCTGACAGAGGGCTAATATCCAGAATATATAAAGAACTAAAGAAGCTAAACAGAAACAAATCAAGCAATCCAGTTAAAAAAAAATGGGATATGGAGCTAAACTGAGAATTTTCTATAGAGGAATATCAAATGGCAGAGAAACACTTATAGAAATGCTTTAGGTCCTTAGCCATCAGGGAGATACAAATCAAAACGATCCTGAGATTTCACCTTACACCCATCAGAATGGCTAAGATCAAAATTTCAAGTGACAACACATGCTGGGGAGGTTGTGGAGAAAGGGGAACCCTCCTCCGCTGCTGGTGGGAATGTAAACTTGTACAACCACTTTGGAAGTCAATCGGGTGCTTTCTCAGACACTTAGGAATAATACTTCCTCAAGATCTAGCTATAGCATTCCTAGGCATATATCCAAAAATTGTTCAAGTATACAACAAGGACATTTGCTCAACCATGTTTGTAACAGCTTTATTTGTAATAGCCAGAAGCTGGAAACAACCTAGATGTCCATCAACAGAGGAATGGATACAGAAATTGTGGTACAAACACTACTCAGCAATTAAAACCAAGGAAATCATGAAATTTGCAGGTAAATGGTGGGATCTAGAAAAGATCATCATGAGTGAAGTATTCTAGAAACAGAAAGACTCACATGATATATACTTACTTATAAGTGGATACTAGACCTATAATATAAGATGAACATACTAAAATCTGTACACCTAAAGAAGCTAAACAAGAAGGAGGTTCCAGAGTAAGTTGATGAGTCCTCACTTAGAAAGAAAAATGGTATGGACATTGGAAATAAGAGAAAACAAATAGAGGAGGCTACCATAGAGGGCCTCTGAAAGACTGTACCTAGCAGTGTATTAAAGCAGATGCTGAGACTCATAACCAAACCTTGGGGAGAATACAGGGAATCATATAAAAGACGGTGGAGTTAGTAAGACCTGCATAGGACTTTACCTCCACAAGGACCTAATATATCTGGACACAGGGGTCTTTTATGAGACTTTCTCCAACCAAGGACCATGCCTGGATATTATCTAGAACCTCTGCTCAGATGTATCTCATGGCAGCTCAGCATCCAAGTGGGTGTCCTAGTAAGAGGAACAGGGACTATTTCTGACATGAACTCAGTGGCTGGCTCTTTGACCTCCCCACTCCCACTCCCTGAGGAAGGAGCAGCCTTGCTAGGCTACAGAGGGGGACATTGCAGCCATTCATGATGAGACCTGATAAACTAGGGTCAGATGGAAGGAGAGAAGGACCTCTCCTATCAGTGGACTTAAAGAGGGGCAGGGAGGAGATGAGGGAATGAATGGGCCAGTTTCCTAGCAACTGTATCTCTAGTGGGTGGGGAAAGAATGCAGTAAGGCCAGTTCTTCCCCTCAGGGGATTACTGGACTTCTCCACCCAGGTAGTCTTAGTTCAGGCCTTAAACATTTAAATAATAGCTTCCGACTTTTAATCTTTTGTCTCTCACCTTCAGCCCTGGGACTGCATCAGGTGCAGACAGAGCAGGTCCTGTCATGCTGCTTGCTCCTCTGTGAGTTAATCTGTTTATCTTATTTCCTTGGTTTCCTGTGTCTCTGTTTCAATTTGCTCCTTATGGTTTTCTTTAGTTTATTTTCTTCTGCTTGTTTTGTCTTATTCCAGTTTCTTTGTTTTGGTTTTTCTTTTATTTTTCATTTATATGTATTCTTTAGACGTGTGTTTATTTTCAAAGGGGAGACAGAAAGGGTATGGATTTGGATGGGACAGAAGTAAAGGTAATCTCTGAGAAGCTGAGGGTGAGGACTATATTTAGAATATATTGTATAAAAAAATCTCTCATTAAAACAAGTTTGAAAGGGCATTTCATAGCAATATTGTAGTAAGACAGAAATGTCTGAAGGAAAGTTAACTGCCTTCTTAGAGGCAGTGTTTGGTATTTCCAAGGTACTCTTAAAAACATATAAATATCAGTTTTTCATTTTGGGTGCTTGAAAATATTGAAGTTGGCTGTATGATTAATGTTTAGGTCACTTAACAAATTGCTCCACCGTGTATAAGGAAATTTATAGTAGCAAGGGGCATACTTAAAGTTTAAACTTGGAGGCATGGCTTATTGACAGGGCTGGTCCCTAGTGTCAGGAAGAAACACAGAGAGTAATTAGAAAGCAGTAATCAATTGCATTGACAAGGGACTCCTATTGTTTTGGCAATGCACTTTGACAAAATAACAGGAAAAATGAATAAAGGACAGTAATTCCCGTTTGATAATTTCTTTTCAAAGACCTTTAGAAACTGAATGAATCTCCAGCTGAGGAGAATAATGACAGAACAAAAGAGAGGACCAGATATTCAGGGCTTATGCATCTAGGATAAAGGACAATGCAAATACAGAAATAAGCCTCTAGTAAATAGTAGACCTGGTGGGTATGAGGATAGTGGGGTGACAGGAAAATGGCATGTGTGGTTAGAAGGGAAGAACACTCAAAACTATATATGAAAACTATATATGAAAATTCCTGGTGGTGATTCTGTTTTAATGTATAAATAGAAATACGTAAGCACATTGATCTTTATCTTCCTTTTGATTTTTTTTAAAACAATTTAAGAGAGAGATCTATGGATATGTAAATATTGTTATGCCTGAAAATTTCCAACACCATTCTATGTTTTTTTTATTTTCACTTTTTTTATTTTAATCATTATTATATATTACAATTTATTCACTTTGTAACCTTGCTGTGGCCCCCTCCCTTGTCTCCTTCCAACCCATTCTCCCTCCCTCTATGTTCCTTCCCTAGTCCACTGGTAGAGGAGGTCCTCCTCCCCTTCCATCTGACCCTATCTTATCAGGTCTTAACAGGACTGGCTGTGTTGTCTTCCTCTGTGGCCTGGTAATGCTGCAACCCCCAGGGCATGGTGATCAGAGAGCCTGCCACTGAGTTCATCCTCCTGCTCCCTTTATTAGGACACACACTTGGAGACTGAGTCTATGAGCTTAACGTACTCTAGTACTTACTTATATTTTGTACTCATAAATACCCATGTACTTGTATATTTGGAATCATATACTATTTATTTTATAAGCCCACAGATTCAAATGGGTTTTGTTCCACAGTGAGTGCATATATATAGTTAAAGAGAATATTTATACATATATAATTTAATTACATATCTTCCCTGTCCCTTTCCAAGTCCACTGCTAGGGGAGGTCCTCCTCCCCTTCCATCTGACCCTAGCTTATCAGATGTCTTCAGTTCTGGCTGCAATGTCCTTCTCTGTGGCCTAGCAAGGCTGTTCCTCCCTCAGGGCCAGGGGAGTTTTACACAATGGAATATTATTCAGCAATTAAAAACAAGGAAATCATGAAATTTGCAGGCAAATGGTGGGATCTAGAAAAGATCAGCCTGAGTGAAGTATCCCAGGAGGAGAAAGACACATATGGTATATACTCACCTATATAGTCCTGTAAGATAGGATAAATATACTACAATATGTGCAACTAAAGAAGCTAAACAAGAAAGAGGACTCGGGGTATGATGATCAATCCTCACTTAGAAAGACAAATGGGATAGACATGGGAAGTAGGAGAAAACAAGAAACAGGACAGGAGCCTACCACAGAGGGCCTCCGAAAGACTTTATCTAGCAGCGTATCAGAGTAGATGCTGAGAATAATAACCAAACCTTTGGTAGAGTGCAGGGAATCATATGATAAAAGTGGGAGTTAGTATGAGTGGGAGAGGATAGGAGCTCCACAAAGACAAAATATATCACAGCACGGGGGTCCTCTGTGAGACTGTTTCTCCAACCAAGGACCATGTATGGATATAACCTAATACTTCTGCTTGGATGTAGCCCATGGTAGCTCAGTATCCAAGTGGGTACCCTAGTAAGTGGAACAGAAACTATTTCTGGCGTGAACTCAAGGGCTGCCTCCTTTTTTTCTTTTTCTTTTAAAGCATGGTCTGATCATGCTGACCAGCTTAGAACTCACTATATAGACCAGTATAGCCTTGAACTCATAGAGATATGTCTGCTTCTGCCTCTTGAGTTCTGGGATTAAAGGCATGTACCATTATACCTATCTAAGAAACCCACTGTTAATTAATATCTCTCAACTTCAGTGGTCTCAACTCATCAATGAAAAGACACAGGCTAACAGAATGATGTGGAAGCAAGATCTGTCTTTCTGCTGCATTCAAGAAAAATATCTTAGCATTTAAGATAGACATTACCTTTATGCAAAATGATGGAAAAAGAAAAAAGAAAACATTCCAAGTGAGTTGATATAAAAAACGTGTTGGCATAGCTATTTTAATATCTGAAAAAAAAATAGACTGCAAACCAATCGCTATCTCTGTAGAGATAGAGATTAAAATTACATACTCATCAAAGAAAAAAAAAATCAGTGATAGGATATTGTATTTTTTAACATTAGTGTACCAAAGAGATGTTCATAAAAGAAACAGTATTAGAGCTTAAATCAGCTAATGACCTTCAAACACTGATCATGGGAGTCTTCAATACCTCAGTCTCACCAGAGACAGGCCATGCAGACAATATAAACAGAGACATGCTGGAGTTAACTGTCATACTATACCAAATGAACTTAACATATATCAACAAAACATTTCACTCAAACAAAAAATAATAGATTTTTTTAATAATATTTTTTAATAATATTTTTCTAATTGCTCATGGAACATTCTCATAAGTTTACCACATACTCAGATGAAAGGCAAGTCTCAGAAGATACAAGAAAGTTGAAGTAACACCCTGTATTCCATCTGACAACAACAGATTAAAGCTGGACATCAACAACAGAAACAACAGAAAGTTTAAAAGCTCATGGAAACTGAACAAATCTCTATGGAATAAAATGTGGGTCAAAAAGAAATTAAAAATAAACTGAAGATTTTTTTTAAAAAATTGTGTGTTTTTCATAGTCATACATATATTGTTTTTCATATTTATTTTTTAGTTGTTTGATTATTACAATTTATTCACTTTGTATCCCAGCTGTATTTCCCTTCCATGTCTGCTCCCAATCCCCCTTCTCTCCCTCTTCTCCTTCCAGTCCACTTCCTTCCCTTCCATGTGACCCTCGCTTATCAGGTATCATCAGTGCTAGCTGCATTGTCCTCCTCTGTGGCCTGATACAGCTGCTCTCCCACCAACGGTAGGTGAGCAAAGAGCCAGTTACTGAGTTCATGCCAGAGATAGCCCCTGTTCTCCTTACTAGGAAATCCATTTGGAGACTGAGCTGCCATGGGCTACATCTGAGCAAGGGGTCTAGGTCATCTCCATGCATGGTCCTTGGTTGGAATATCAGTCTTTGCAAAGACCCCTGTGGCTAGAGTTTTTGGTTCTGTTGCTCTCTTTTGGAGCTCCTGTCCACTCCAGGTCTTTCCATCTCTCCCTTCTGCCATAAGATTCCCTCTACTCTGCCCAAAGTTTGGTTATGAGTTTCAGCATGTGCTTCACTTTGCATCCTGGTTGTAGCCCCATTCCTCCTCCTTTCATAGTCCCACCCTCCCTCCTATCTTCTACCCCCTCACCTGTTTCTCAGAAAAAGGAGCTCCCTTTCCCATCCACCTCAGCTCATCAAGTTGCATCAGGACTGAACATGTCTTCTTCCCTTGTGGCCTGGTGAGGAAGTCCTGCCATGAAGAAATGATCATAAAGCTAGCAAGTGAGTCCATGTCTGAAGTCCACATTTTTCTTTCTAGAGGACCCACATGAAGCCTAAGCTATACATCTGGTACATCTTTGTAGGGGACCTAGGACCATGAATGGTCCTTTGTTGATGCTTCAGTTTCAGCAAGCCCCTCTGGGCTCTGGTTAGTTGGCCCTGTTGTTCTTCTTGAGGAGATGTTACCCCCAGGTCCTTTTCTCTTTCCTCCCAGTTTTAGACATGACTCCCTAAGCATTACCCAGTGTTTGGCTGTGAGTCTCAGTATCAGTTTTGAGGAGCTGCTGGGTAGAGTCTCCTAGAGGACAACTCTGTCAGGCTCCTGTCTGCAAAATTAGCAGACATAGTGTCCACTATTGTTCATAGTGTCAAGGGTTGGCAAGATTGAAAGAATGGTCAACCAATGCCTGGCCCAACCAAAGACATGTTGGATTTAATGAAAATGAATATACAGCATAAGCCAAGCTTATGGAACATAATCAAGGCTGCTCTAAGGAGCAAGTTCATGGCACTAAGTACTTATATTTAGGAGAGAGATCTAATATTAATATTTTAAGTGTACTTTAGAAATCTCCATACAAGAGAAGAAATCAGACCCAAAAGAATAGAGAACAAGTAATAAAAAACTCAGGGCTGATACCAATGAAATAGAAACAGCAAATAAAAATTGCAAAGAATCAATTAAACCAATAATTAGTTCTAGGAGAAATTAAAGAAGACCAATAAACCGTATCCAAATTAACTAAAGCTAAAGAGAGTACGTATATAAAAGTTAACAATATTAGAAGTGAAAAAAAAAATAAAAGAACATATTAAGAGATACTGAGGAAAGTTAAATAATTGTAAGGACATAGTTTAAAAATTTATACTCTACCAAATGAAAGAATCTAAAATAAATGGATAATTTTTTTTCAATAGGTACCACTTACGAAGATTAAATCAAGACCAAATAAGCAGTTTAAACAGACCTATTTCCCCAGTGAAATAGAAGCAATAATTAAAAGAATCACAACTAAAAAAAAAGCCCTGGGCCAGATGGTTTCAGTGTAGAATTCTACCAGACTTTCAAAGAAGAGTTAATGCAAATTAACTCTCAAAAATTAGTCTACAAAATAAATGATTTAAGGAGGTCAGGATTACCCTGATAAAAAACCTGATAAAGATCTAACAAACACAGAAAATCACAGAACAATTCCTATTATGAACATAATATACAAATCCTCAATAAAATACTTTCAAATTAAATCCAAGGCTGCAACAAGATCATTCTTCATGATCAAGTAGGTTGGATACCAGTGGTGTAAGAATGGTTCAATATATATACCAATAAATGTAATATTTTGTATAAACAAATACAAAGACAAAAACCACTTGATCATCTTATTAGATGAAAAAAAATCTTTGACAAAATTCAACACCTCTTTTAGATAAAAATCATGGAGACTTTAAGAATATCAGGGAAATACTTGAACATATTAAGGCAGTTTACAGAAAGCCCATAACCAACTTCTAAGACCACGGACAAGACAATATTATCCACTCTGTTAACAATTGTTCAATATAGTATTTGTAGTTTTAGCTAGAGTTAAAAGGCAAATGAAACTGATCAAGGGGATACAAATTAAAAAGGAAGAAATCAATGTATCTTCATTTGTAGATGGCATAATACTATATATAAGTAAACTTAAACTTTCCACAAAGGAACTAATATAGCTATTAAATACTTTCAACAAAGTAGATGGATAGAAGATTAACTCTCCAAAATCAGTAACCCTCCCATATGCAAATGAAGACTGGACTGAGAAAGAGCTCAAGGAACCAACACCTTTTATTATTGCCACAAATAATATAAAATATTTTTGTATAACTTTAACCAAGCAAGTAAAATACCTGTAAGACAAGAATTTCAAGTTTTTGAAGGAAAAAATTGAAGAAGATATGTTGTGGGTATTAATATATATTATTGATTTATGCATTTTAGTTATGCAGCAGTTGTCCTAAACCAGCTGTATACACAAATCACCACACAGATATTGGGATTTATTTAATTAACCTAGAGCACAATGATGGGCAATAGTTACTCCATCCTAAACCTCCAAGCCCACATAGTTTCCTACCATTCAGATTTCACCCATTATACTTGCTTTTAGTCATATCTTAGTTCCGGTTCATTTCTCCACGTGGTTCCATCACCTCTCCTGCAGATTCTCCCTTTTCTCTCCTGTTTTCTCTTTCTCCATTCTGGACCAGGATGTCCCACCCTATCCTCTCCATTGCTCAGCATTGTGGTTGGTTGTTTTATTGACAATGTAGAGAACAAATGGTGGCACGTTTACACAAACTTGAGGCAGGTTATGCCTAGAATAAGCATTACAATGCAATGTCTAGATTGAAACCAGACAGTGGGGTAGAGAAATAAGCATTTGCATAAACAAGGGTAAGTTGTATACATTTCAAAAGAACATTATACCAACAAAGATATCAGAAGATGAAATATCCTCCATGCTCAGGATCATTAGGATTAACATGGTAAAAAAATGGCCATCCTGCCAAAAACAATCTGCAGAGTCAATAAAATGCCCATCAGTATTCCAACACAATACTTTACAGACCTTAACAAGAATATTCTTAACTTCTTATAGAAAAATAAAATTCTACTGGAAGACTCCTAAACTGCTATGTACATTAAGCAAAGTAGTTAAAAACAAAATTAAGTCTCAAAAATAAGTAACCTTCCTATATACAAATGACATGTGGGTTGAGAAACAAAATCAGTGAAACGGTACTTTTTAGAATTGCTTCAAATAATATAAAATATCTTGGTGTAACTGCAGCCAAACAATTGAAAGACTTGTATGATGAAAATATCAAGATATTAAGGAAAGAAATTGAAGATTTCAACACATGAAAAGATATTACATCTTCATGGCTTGGTAGGATTAATATATGAAATTAATATATGAAAACTGATATCCTACGGAAAGATATTTATAGATTCAGTGTAATCCAAATCCAAATACAATTCTTAACAGATCTTGAAAGAACAATTTCCTTCTTCTTATGGAAATACAAAATCTTATGACAGATAAAAATTTCTGAACAATAAAAGTACTAGAGGTTTCACCATCCCTCACCTCAAAATGTCCTACAAAGTAATAGTAATAAAAACAACATGGCACTGGCACCAAAAAAGGGAAGTGTCTCAATGGTATCAAATTCACGGGGGACACAAGTTCACAAATCTATGAACATCTGATATTTTATAAGTTTCCAGGAATATACACTGAAAAAGAAGACAACATCTTCTATAAATGATATTTGCCAATCAGATGGCTGTCTGTAAATCCATATTTATCACACTGCACAAAACTCAACTCAAAATGGAACAAGGTTTCAACAAAAGTAAGACAAGATTTCCTAAATCTGATAGGAAAGAACACAGAGATTAGTATTGAACTCATTGAATACTCATTGAACACAGGAAAGACTTTCTGAACAGAACACCATCAGTAGAGGGAGTAAGATTAACAAATAATATATATCTTAATGAAACTGAAAATATTCTGCATGGCAGAGGATATTGTGAATGGACTTAAGCAGCAGTACACATAAAACTAAAAGATTTTACCAACTTCACATGCAATAATAGGCTAATGTCTAAAATAAATCTAAAACCCTAAAATCTACATATCAAGAGACCAAATAATGCAATTATAAAGTGGAGTAGATATCTAAATAGAGAATTTTTTTAAAAAAGAAACTCAAACAGTTGAGAAATAGTTCAGGACATGTTCTATAAACTTAAAGAAATTCAAAATCAAAACTACTTTGAGATTTTACCAGGTTGCACTCCATAGGCAAGACCCTATTGCTGATGACAACACCTGCATGATTCACTGAACGCAGAGAAGTTGAATTGACGTCTAAAGAGAGAATTGTTCATCCCTGTGTTTTAGTGTCTTTGGTATAGGAAAGTACTTTACTGACTACTAATGCAGAAAGGTAAACACCAACCTAGCTTAGAAGCTTGTTTATTTTCTAATGAAAGAAAGGGTGTGTGTGTGCGGGGGAGGTGGATCTGGTTGGAAGGGGAGGTAAGGAGATACTGAATGGAGTAGAGGAAGAGGAAGTCATAATCAGGATATATTATATGAGAAAAATATCTATGTTCAATGAAAAAATTAAAACATTATTATTACACATTTACACATTGCAGACACATCATACTATTTATGCATACTTAGAAGGATCACATAGTTATGAAGAAATTTATTCTTTTCTAATACAGTATAGTTTTAATAATATAGTAATTTAAACTGTGATAAAAGAAATGGACAAACACTGTAGCTTACTACCACCAACAAGCAGTTGAAGAAAACCAAAGATAACAATCTGGAAAAGCCTTTCATCCTCCTGTTTTAAGCAATCACATCGAGTCATCACCTACCTATCCGAATGCTTGCTGTGAACATATGTATAGCCATTCTCACTTTACAGTGTTGAATATAAATGTGATACTGAGCATGAACCACCTAACAGGAATAATAAAAGAAGAGACATCAAAGAACTCCAGGACAACAGCACAATCTAATTTTGTAATATTATTATTTTTTAAGTGAAAATGAGAGTGATTTTTATGGTTAAGCATAACAGACTACTGTCAGGATAGGGTTTAGTGATCGGAGCCTGCTTTAAGAAATTCTGAAATTTTCTTCAAGTATTTCCTGCCAGTTATTTTCCGTGTTTCTTCTATGGGTATTATGCTGTGCATACACTCTTTCTGACAATATGGTTGGATCTGCTACTACTGTCTACCAGCTTTCCTTTGTCTTCTGATAAGGTCCGCTATCTTGGGGCACAAGCAAGGATATGGCTGCAGTGTGATTGCCTGTCTTGGCATGAGTTTGAAACAGCTGCTTGGTGGTCAACTAATTTGTTTCCACTAATGGAACTGGCTTTGACGCCCCCTCCTGCCAGTTAGTGGGATAAGAGTAAGAACATGCAAGCTTACAGCAGACAAGGGGTTATTGAAATATATCTTCCTCTGTTTACTTTTCCTCTGGGAGATCACATTTTCAGTCCATGTCTCAAAGTACCTAACAAACCGAAATCTAATCCAATTCAGAAAATACAGGAGCAGCCAGGGCTTCCTCTGCATTCTCTGCTACAGGCAGTGTTTCTGGGATTTTGAGAGCAGGAATCTAAGACTATTTATGCCACCATAAAAGAGTATCACAGGCTGAATCATTTATGATTAATTGATACTTATATTTCACAATTTAGGATACTGAAACATTCAAGATCAGTTCTCAGCTTCTTATGATGACTCTTCTTGTCTTCCTAGTGACACTATGAACTCTGAGTCCTCCAGAGGGGAGGTAGGAGGATAAAAATTCCCTCTGTTCCTCCCCCTTTAGTTTATTAGTCTGTTCATGAGAGGAGGGAGGACCTGCCATTCCCTACACTCTGCCCACAGTGCATCCTTCTCAACCCAGCTGCATCGGATATTGATTTCAGTGCATGAATTCTGACAGATCTCTCCAGGCTACAGCACGACTGCTCCAGAAAGCCCTTCACCAACCCCACTGCCCAGGGAGTACCAGGTATCTTGGTTCAGTTGCCAACAGTTGGCTACTCCTTTCAAACTGCATGTCATCATGTTCACCCTGTGCATTTTCATTCCTCAAGATGATGCTACATTTTGGCCTCCTTGCCTCATAATTATCTGGCCCACTTCAAAATGAAAATCCAGAGTTTCTTGTTCACAAAACAAGAATAAATCCTTTCAGAGTACCTTCAATTGTCTTTCTGTCTCTCTCTGTTTCTTGCTCTCTATGTGTCTCTGTATGTCTGTTTCTCTACCTCAATACTCTTGTTACTAAAAATAATTTTTAGTGTTGTTTTCAAGTAAGAAAATCAAAATTTGAAATATTTTGCGGTATTTCTTTTTTTTATTTTTTTTGTATTAATTACAGTTTATTCATTTTGTATCCCAGCTGTAGCCCCTCCTTCATTCCCTTCCAACCCCACCCTCCCTCTGTCTTCTCCTCCCATGCCAAGTCCACTGATAGGGGAGGTCCTCCTCCCCTTCCATCTGACCCTAGCTTATCAGGTCTCATCATAACTGGCTGCATTATTCTCCTCTGTGGCCTAGCAAGGCAGCTCCCCCTCAAGGGGAGGTGGTCAAAGAGCCAGCCTTTGAGTTCATGTCAGAGACAGTCCCTGTTCCCATTACTAGGGAATTCACTTGGTTACTGAGCTGCCATGGGCTACATCTAAGCAGGGATTCTAGGTTACATCCATAAACGAGGTGAAAATGCAAGCAATCTATCAATCTATCCAGAGGTAAATACAAAAAAGAAAAATTCAGTATTGGCTGACATTATTATTATATAAGGATGAGAATAATCTCAAAAACAGAATATACCATAACACAAGCTATTGAAATTTTCACATGGCTGATAACTGAATAATAATGTGATCTCAAATTATGTTGCCAATGATTTAACTAATTTCACTAGTAGATTATGGTGATTTGTAAATATTTGTATTTTCATAAGAATTAATTATGAGTAATAGATGTAGGTGGCACAAACAGATTTTATTTTGCACCAGCTGCTCAGAGCACCAAAGGGAGAGAACTGTGGGAACAAATCCGATTTCCCGAAAGTATGCAAATAATGAATCTTTTTGTTAAGAGTGTCAAGTTTAATTTAACACTGCTGTGGCAGAACAGCACTCTTCAACATGCATTTATTTGGGGCCCTGTGCCAGCTACCTGGATAGAGTCCAATTCCTACTGAGTGAAAATCTGTCTTGTCTAAGGAATGATTCCAATGTATTCACAATTGAAACACAACATAAACATCGTCTGAATCGACTTAAACTGTTGAGAGCTGTTCAAACGGTGAACTTTGGTTCAATTTCTAAGGTAGAATCATGTGTTTTATTTGGTGCTGATTATACCATTTCAAGTTTATTTTTCATGCTACTGAATAACCTTCCTCTTCACAATGCTTAAAACATCTGGAGCTCCATTAGCTGATAAAGAACCTAACTGAACAAGTTGATTTTTTTTTCCCTATGTAGGAAAGCAAGACACTGCTTTTTACCATTCAGCAAACGCCAAAATGTTTGTAATAGTTACAAGGTACAAGTAAATGTATACATAATATGATTTAAAGAAAAGTTGTACCAATCTCCCTCTTCTGTTTAAGATAGGAAGGCATACATAGGAGATGAGATGACCTGGAAACTACCGTTATATGTATAGGGGTCAAGCTGAACATTCCACGAACTGTGAAAGAGGACTCTGATGATGTTAAGGATCCATCAAGTGACTTTTATTCATGTAAGACAGAGTTTTTGTCAGGGCTTGGAATAAAGATACCTCACTGATAAGGTTTGGGTGATTTCCTGTGAGTAAGAATGGATCTCTAGGGATTTAATGGAGTAAATAAACCTTAACAACTCTAAAAAAAAAAAAAAAAGTCTTAACAGATTTTTCACATTAGTTCAAGGGAGGATTATGGACTTTGAATGAAATTATAGGAATAAAATAAATAATATGTAATAAATAATCTAATCTTACAATATCTAATATATAATTGATAATATCTAAATTCTGAAAGCTTCTCAAACAAAATTTTTTAAAGGTTTATTTATTGTGTATATAATGTTCTGTCTGCATGTACACCTGCACACTTGAAGAGGGCACCTGATCTCATTATAGGTGGTTGTGAGCAACCATGTGGTTGCTGGGAATTGAACTCAGGACTTCTGGAAGAGCAGACAGTGCTCTTAACCTTTGAGCCATCTCTCCAGCCCTCTAATTTTTTTTTTTTTTTTTTTTTTTTTTTAGGTAGCAGTTTTAGAAAAGAGAGTGAGATGCAATGTATCTGGGTATTTTATTTAAAATTATCATTTCATTTACATAATAACTGTCACAGAACAGTATGATTGGATCTTGAAATTACAACCTATTTGTTTAAATGCATGCAAAGAAAACTGACTGAATGACATATTTGCAATTAAATATATTTTCTTCTCTCTTTGACTTTCGACTCATTCACTTGAGTCTCAATTGTTGCCCAGTACAGGACAGGTGATAAAGTTGTACATGAAGGTTCACAAACACATTATACTCAAGGTTATTTCAAAGCCTTTCTCTGATATGAATAATATTAGGACACAGATTCGGGGAAAATGCTAAAAATCAGTCTCTTATTGAGCAGCACCTTGTTATTCATTTAGATTCTTTACAGAATGTCAGTGAACAAGAGATTTAATATACACATATACAAAACATCCCTGTACCTCAGTTTCAGGGAACATTACAGAAAGGGGAAGAAAAGGTTGTAGAATTCTGAGGAGCAGAGGGCTTGCTATACGATTGTGTCTTCTTGTACTATCAGAAGCTATGCTCATAAAATCTCACCTGCATTTGCCCAAACATGAGAACAGCAAAAAGGAAATAGACAGGTCAAAGTGGATGGGGGAGGGATCACATAGGCCTTTTCTGTAGAAAATCTCACACAAAGAAATACATTCAACTAAGGAATGCTGAATTTGGTAGAAATAGTTTTCCCCATGGAAAGAATACACCAATATTTACATTAATATTTAATGACCATACTCTATACCTGAAAATAAACATACAGATTATATCATACAGAGTGAGCAGGAATATTTTGAAACACACAGACAAATGCAATAACAATTAATGAAAAAAATGATCCATGAATTTGAAAAAGAGAAAGGAGAGATAAATAAGTCTGTGTGAAAGGAGGAAAGATAAGGGAAGAGTAAAGTAATTATATTATAATCTCAAAAAATTAAAAGCAACCAATCTTTTGGTTTAAATATATATATCATACCAATTTTAGTTATTATTTAAAAGTGTTAGAATTCTTTTCATGTTTTATCAATTTTAGTATGTGTTTAAAAAATAAGGCTATGTATTATATATTACGATACTATGGTTTTGCATTGCGACTTAATAAATAGCAAGTAACAATCCAATTCCAAGTCTTTGTTTCATTTTATCAAAATAAGAATAAATAGAAATGTTACTGTAAACCCA
Organism: Psammomys obesus; assembly: GCF_907164565.1. Classification (NCBI taxonomy): domain Eukaryota; kingdom Metazoa; phylum Chordata; class Mammalia; order Rodentia; family Muridae; genus Psammomys; species Psammomys obesus. Next base: position 32,579,378 of record NW_026591086.1, read on the forward strand.
TAAAAGTAACTCCTTTGTCCAGATTCAGTACGGAGTAGATAGATGAATGCCCCAAGCAAGCTGTGACTCCAGAGAAACAAAACTGTATGTATATCAAAGTAGAATTAAAAGAATTAAGGGTAGACCACTGAAAAACATTTTATCTCTCTCACAATTTCCAGTAGACTAACTCTTATTTAAATAATAGACATCGTGAAATTATATATATTATAATATATATAACGATGGGCACATCACACTGCTTTTCCTTTAACGGCACATTTTCCTAAAAATGTTGAATTAACCATTACAAGCCATTGTATTTTCAGAAAATAACAGTTCAGTATTTAAATTATGTTACAATAAACACTTGTGTATTTGATGCCCTGAAATTTGAAATAACTTTATTTCCTGCTGAGAAAATGAGAAAATATGGTTGATGATATCACATTTCAGATGCACATTTGGTATTGATTTGTTTGAAGGAGAGTCAGTAATTACAGGCCTAGAAGACCCCACTGCTCAGCCCTTCTGCCTTGAAATAAGCCTGGCTATGAGGTGTAAATAATAGTGAGAAAAAAAACAAAAGCCATGGGATTAGTGTAGGAAAAAAATATCTCAACCTTCTCTGTTGTAAGATATCATCACCGAAATGGCATGTAAGTAAAGAATGTGTAAATGAATATAAATTTATTACATGTATTATTCAATGTAAGTATGTGAAAACCAGTTACGAAATTTGCATTAAGTAATACTTTCAATCTGCTTGCCTCATATTTTAGAAATGAAATTTGCTGAGAATACAATCTTAATCTTGTAAAGGTTTAAATAGTTCTCTCTACTTTAAAGGCATAACTCTCCGATGAGTTTGAATAGTGTAGGACCATTATAGTTTAAGGTTATGGAAGAGGGTCAGGAAGCTTTCATTCCTGGATACCTCAAACATGAGGATAGCAGGAGTTGGCTATCTTCCCCATCCTAAGCTTCAACCACATAGTCAGCTCTCTCACTATCAACCCATGTAAGTATTCATTACCCTGACAGCTATAAGGCTTCTCTCCTTGTTTGACCTGAATGCTCCAACTCACCTCTCCCCAGCAGCAGTAGCAGAAGCAGCAACAGCAGCAGCAGCAGCGGTAGTATCCAACAATCCCTGAGTATACAGATGAAGCAACTTCTAACACCCCTAGCCTGGCCAATGATACATGGCCAAACAATCTTGCCCCAGAGATTCTGGCCACCTCCACAGGGCCATAAATACCCCCCCCCAACTGAACCTGTTCTCTGAGATTGTTCCCAGATGTGTTTGTTCATTGTCCAGGTACTACTCACCTTGGCTCTGCTAACCTTACTTCTTTCCAGTCCAGCTACGTAGCAATGGCTACTCCAAGGGGCAACAGAATAGCACTTCTTTTAAATATCAAGGGCTATATCAAGCATGTATTAATGTATCTTAAGTCTATTTTCTTCATAACACAATATGAAACATTTTTCAAGTCATAAAACTAATCTGTATACTTCCACTCCTGAATAAAACATAAGGATAATAGATTTTTCAGTGGTAATTTTACTGTCTTAAAAACCCAATAAATCAATGCCTTGTCGCCAATACTTTTTTCACCCCGTGAATTATGACAATACATGTTATAAAATTCATTCTTTTAATTTTGACAAAACTATCAAATATCAGATATTATTACAATTAATCCTCATCTATAATGCCAATACAAAGTACAATGAAGAAAAAATTTTCAGCATCAGCAACAGCAAACAATTATTGCAACAAAAGAATTAGAAATAAAATAATTAAATACAGTTGCCTGATATGATTGAATTGTGCTTCCAATCCAATTATGTCTGATCTTTAGTCAAAGGGCAGGAAAAGGGAAGCAAAGTTGAAATTTGCAACTTACTAAACATTGACAGAACCATCTGCTGAGATGCAATGAGGCCAAGCAGACAGGTTTACAGAGGTTACTCCAGAATTTTAGCATTTTCTTGAAGACCATGTATTGAGAGATATAGCCCGAGGCTTTTCTAAATGAAATATGCAAAGAGCACTATAAGTTATTATTTGTACAATATCATTTTACATGAATAATTAATAAAACTTTTAATTTGGCTTCCAGTTAACTTTTAAGTTTTAAAACAAGAGAAGGGAAATTTTTTCAGATATATTAGGAACTGAGTCTGTTAATCTTTAAGCCTCAATAATAAGTATATTTTCATAAATATAAAAGTCAACTGATGGGCAGAGTGAATGGAATTTTATGTAAGAAGTGGGAAATAGTAAGAGCTGGAGGGGACGGGAACTCCACAGGGATAGCAACAGAACAAGATAATTTGAACACAGGGAACTTCCCAGAGACTCATACTCCAACGAAGGACTATTCGTGGAGATAACCTAGAACCCCTGCACAGATGTAGCCCATGGCAGTTCAGTGTCCAAGTGGGTTACATAGTAATGGGAAGAGGGACTGCCTCTGACATAATCTGATTGGCCTGCTCTTTGATCACCTACCCCTGAGGGGGGAGCAGCCTTACCAGGCCACAGTAGAGGACAATGCAGCCACTTTTGATGAGAACTGGTAGACTAAGATCAGAAAGGAGAGGAGTACCTCCCCTACCAGTGGACTTGGGGAGTGGCATGCATGCAGAAAAGGGAGGGAGGGTGGGATCAGGAGGGGAGGAAGGAGGGGCTTATGGGGGATACAAAATGAATAAAGTGTAATTAATAAAAAATTTAAAAAAAAGTCAATGCAGATAGCCAAACTTCTATAAATAGGCTTAGCTCCATAACAGATTCCATAATAGTGTCTATAGGACACAGCAGGATTCTTGAATACCTTGGTTTGGGTCAGTCCTATTTCAGAATGTTATGATGCAAATTATTGATTTTGTGGGAGTAAACACATACCAGAGTATTAAAAATGAAATAAGCACACGTCTTCTTGATGATGAAGTTATTTGTTCAGGAAATAAACCAGAGAGGAAAACCTAGGTCCCTTGGGGTGTGAGGTCAATGATGTAAGATGTAAGATGCGAGGTCAGAGCTGTAAGGTGTTCTCCTTTTAAGTGTATGTTCCAAGGAAGGACTACATTTTTAGTGATAGTTTCTCTCACTTGCCTGGGAAAAAAAAATCGCTTTTCAAAATCCTCTTGTTTATTACCCAAAATATCAATACTAACCACAGTCATTCAAACAGCTATGTTATTGTTGGATTTGGGAACCTAAATCAGTGGGTTTGTCACCACACTATGAACACTGTGGGCGGAATGGTGTATGGTCTGTCTTATCTTTACTCTAGATTCTATTAAGTAGTCATTTAGGGTTTTCCTGCAGGTTGATTATATGAATGAATTATTAGCTTGCCTTCCTGTGTGCGATTTTAGTCAGGCTTGTGTTTCTTGCGTTTGCCTTGCCAAACCTGAAAAATTATTCAACCCTAAGATCAATAACTCTTAGTCTTATTTTAAAGAAAACTCATTGCTTTGTATAGAGTCTAGAACATATAGGTGATATTTCATTAAAAGTACTTTGAGGGTAAAGAAGAAGGGTGAAGTGCTGTCATTAAGGTAACATTTTAACATTAAGAACTAATTTCTGAGATAACTTTTTAAACAAGTAACATTTATGGGATGCAATTTTTTGTAGTTCATACTTTTTGAAAAATGAAAACAAATACATTTGATGAAATCATCAGGCAAGAATATCTACTATTAACATTATTTAATTTGCTCACTTTTATCTAGCAAAATTTTGAAAGATTTTTAAGGATTTAAAGGAAGACAAAAAAAAATTTAAGAGCACATACTTACCTTAACAAATAAAATAAAGTTGATCAAAATTAAAGTTTGAGGATTAATATTACATTTCTCCATTGGTATACATAAATAAAAGATAAAAATATCTATTTGTTTTATGTCTCTACAACAATAAAATATTAGCTCACACATACTGATGGAAATTATATTTGAAGGTATTTTATGAAAAGAAGCTATTCAAATTCTTGAAGTAAAAGTTTAGTAAATGTAGCTATTACATAATACTTAATTAGAAAATTATTTTCAGCTGGGAGTGGTGGTGCCCCTCTGTAATCCCAACAATCAGGGAGGCAGAGAGACAGGCAGATATCTATGCGTTTGAGGCCAGCCTCATCTACAAAGCAAGTTCAGGACAGCTGAGGCTAAACAGAGAAACCTTGTCTTTATACAACAACAACAAAAAAAACAATGATAGCAATAGAAAAGAAAAATAAAAATATATTTATACAGATTATTTCTAATATCATAAAGGTCTACTTCAATCCCAATGAAATTTTATATGCTTCATATTACAGACTGTATATGCCTAGAATGTTTGCAATACTATTAAAAAATTCTGATAACAAAATTAAATGAAAATAGCAAAATATAATAATATGATTTTTGAAATATGCAGTTGGAATTGTGTAGATGCTTATGATGGGCAATCAGATGTATGAAATGAATGGCTCAAAAAACAACCAATGTTTTTAAAATATTGGTATGAGTTAGGCACAATTATTGATCTGTTTGTGAAGTCATATTTCACATTAACATTTATGTAGGTGGAGTGTAATATAATCACTGACATAGAAACTAATACCATATCAATGTTCTGTTATAATTTTAATGCCAAAAACAAATTATTAAATATTTATATTATAAAGTAGAATACTTCTATTAGCTTCTAGTGAATATTATTTTTCAACCACTTAATGTGCTTGTTGATATAATGTGGAATGTATACAATTTACCCTACTTGACTCAAATGCTAATTTCTATACACCACTCTTTGGTTTCAATCTTTTTATTCTAAGCACTACTAGTCTCAAGTTTGTGTAAACATGCCACCATTCATTCTCTCTGTTGCCAATATAAACAACCAGCCATTGCTGAGCAATGGAGAGACTAGGATGGGACATCCTGGTCCTCAGGGGAGGAGAAAGACAAAAGTGGGAGGAGAGGTCTGAGAGAAGGGGACCTGGAAACATCAGGAGAAATGAACCAGACCTAAGTTATGACTAAAAAGCAAGTATAATGTGGAAAATCTGAATGGGAGGAAGCTATGCAGGCTTTGAGGTTTATGATGGTGTTATTATTGCCCAGCATTGTGCTCTAGTTAATTAAATAAAGCCTAGTCTCTGTGTGGTAATTTGGGTATACAGCTGGTTTAGGAATAGACTGATTAACTAAAAGGTATATCACTATTAAATATTAATAATCATCAACATGTAGTACTCTGCCCAAAGAGAAAAAAAATCTTCAACTACAGTGTAAGAGTAATTCTAATCATAAATAAGATATTACAATTATGCAAATATTATATTTGAAAGATATTTGTAAATATTATATAGAAAATATTTACTATCCAAGGTATATGGGATTCCTAACATTTAAAATAAGAATCATTAATAGAAAGCAAACAATTCTTATAAAAATCATTTATGCATAGTAAAATAGGAAGTGAAACAATTGAAACATGAAGCACAGTAATGAGAAGATGTTATAGACCCAAAAATTAACAGAAAATAAAACGTGATCAATGAAAAATGGACACTGAAGGAAGTAGAAGTTAGAGACCTTTTGCAGCATCAATAGTCATGCACTTTTGCTTTAGACATTTTTATAAGCAAGAATAATTCTCCAAATAATCCTGCTCACTGATTGACAGGCATGGTGATAAACGCCTTCAATCCCAGCAGTCGGGAAACAGAATCAAATGGATCTCTGAATTAGGTCCATCCCAGCCAAGGCTACATAGTGAGACTCTGTTTCAAAACAGCAAACAAAACAAAAACTTCTGCCGCAAATTAACAATCAACAACCACAGCTATCTCACTCATGAATCTTTACAATCTCTTCATGAAAATTTTGGAATATATACAAAAATACAAAATGTTTTATAAAAATCAGGAATATCGAAATTATCATTACAGTGTACATACAATTGTATGTCAGCATAAGAGAATATATACATATAAAATCTTCAAAGTTATGAATAAATTAAATTATTTCTCCCTTCCCTTCTTCCTTTCAACCACACCTCAACCTCCAATACAACCTTCCTTCATCAAATCATGGCTTATCTTTTCATTAATTGTTGTTATACACACACACACACACACTCCTAAATTTAATCACGTTGGTCTATAGTGCCATGTGTATATTTTCAGGGTCAGCGATTTCATATTGGATAATCAGTTAGAATGTTTTTCCCTGGGAAAGAATGCATTCCTCCCATTTCCAGGGTTTCATGGCTGCATGTAATTCTCTGTGTAGTACTGGGGCCTCACGGGTTTCTCTCTGCCCACATTTAATTTTATGTGTGTAGATATTTTCTTGTCATGTATGTCTGTACACTGTGGGTGTGCAGAGCCCCAAGCAGCTAAAAAAGGGCACCAGTGATGACTAAGAATTGGAGTTACAAAGGCTTGTTCCTGTGCAAGTGTAGGGAATCAAAACTGGGTCTTTTGGAAGAATGGCCATTGCTCTTAACCACTGAACTATCTCTCTAGCCTCACAATTTTTTTTTCATCTCTTAGTAATAGAATTCCTGTAACAAAACTATGAATTAGCTATATGGATATTATTTTAAAAGTGCATAAACAGATACCAGTATATTTTCTTAACAAAATACAGCATAGATTAACTAGAAAATGACTGCTTTAGAGTGCTCTATGCCAAAGTAAATGAGAGAAAACAACTCAAACAACTGGACATAGCATGACTATTTATGCAAAAAGCAAAAAAGTCATTAATAGTCAATATTCAATTATTTAATTCAGGTTCATAAAATTCTATAGGTAATTAATGAAGAATGAACATAAAATATAAAATTGATATCTATTGTAGATGGAATTGAAATAGTTAAAAAATGAATGAACAAAATAGATTTCTACATCAATACAGAATTTTTTTTTACTATTCTTTTTTAAAAATTTTCTCTTCACAATTTATTCATTATATATCCCAATTGAACTCCCCTTCCTAAACTCCCCCAGTCCTACCCTGCCTCTGTCTTCCCCTCAATCCCCTTCCCCTAGTCCACTGAAAGGGAAGTTTTCCACTATTGCCATCTGTCTATAACTTGTTAAGTCTCATCTGGACTGCTTGGATCTTCTCCCTCCGTGGCCTGGCAAGGCTTCATCACCAGGGGCGAGGGATCACAGAGCAGTCAACTGAGTTCATGGTAGAGGCAGCCCCTGTTCTCCTCACTCAGAGATCCACATGGAGACTGAGCTGCCAATGGCTGCATCTGAGCCATCTGAGTTTTAGGTCCTCTCCATTATGGCCCTCTGTTGGTGCATCAGTCTCTTCAGGACGCTCTGGGCTCAGATTTTTTGGTTTATTTGGTCTCCTTGTTGGGCTCCTGTCTCCTCCATGTCCCTCTATCCCCACCGGACTCTTCCTCAGTTAGAGTCCTTGCGCTCTGCCCAAAGTTTGACCCTGAGTCTCAGGATCTGCTGTGATCCCTTGTTGGGTGAATGGCTCAGCGGTTAAGAGCCATCACTGGTTGCTCTTCCAGAGGTCCCACGATCAATTCCCAGCAACTACATGGTGGCTCATAACTATCTATAATGTGATCTGATGCCTTCTTCTGGTTTGCAGACAGAACACTTCATACACACAAAAGATTTTTGTTACTTAAACTAAGGGGTGAATTTCTACATGTTTAATGTGGTTGAGTTTTGCATATCTAATAAGTCATGGCTCTGTCTCCAGAAAACAAGGTAAAACAATATGCACTTATTTCTGCCAAGCCCCATGTAAAGACTAGAGTGTTAATTTATGTAAATATTTGCTTTAAAATCAATATGACTGTTATAATGAATAAGAGATTTTAACGTACCAGAAAATTGCATGGGTTCAAAATCCAGCTCAGTCAGTTATTCTGTTTTTATGATCAAGTAGTTGAAACTATGAAGCTCACTCTCTTCAACTAAGTGACAATCTTACCGTACCTGACATGCTGAGCATTGGCCTCTTTATAGTGCCCATATCTTACTGGATAATGCTACCAGTCTGTCCATTTAGGCAGCACTTACTGGACTTAGTAAGTTATATAAAAAAACAGAAAACATGAAGCTAGAGAGGGTTTCAGGCAGAGTTGACCGAAAGACCAGAACTGACTAAGTTGTATTGTATGTATCTTTGATAAATGAAAAAAAATTGTAAGTGTTATTAACATAATAATTTTATGTAAATTACATATATTACATAAAATAAACATATGATCTAAAACATTACATGGGGAGTATAAATTATTGTACAAATTGTTACATAGTTTAATATTTCTGAAATATATTAATTATTTAACTAATAATAACATTTCTGAAGTTTATAAAACACTATAATTTTATCATGAATGAATGATTCAAACACATTATGATAATCCAATATTTTTATTGCATCCTGTGTTTCCTAATTGTCATAATAAAATTATGAAATGTGCAGTATTTCCTTCAGTCATTAAAAGAAAGAATACAAAGTTTAAAAAGAAAATTTCTGTTTTTTTTTTTCAGAAAACATTGCAACTGATGCTAAGAATACACTTTCAGGCATATAAGTAACAAACAAAAAAGCACATTTGGAAGTAGTTACTATGACCGTTAGATGTAAAAATTCTCCTTGATGTTTAAGTGCCACAAAAAGTACTCTATTTATATAAAGGCAAAGAACGTACTACACTGCTAGACTACTGACATATGTGCAGAACACTGGTCAAGTTATTTCATTGTTACTCACGGTGAGTACTAGTACTCTGACTTACCTTGATCTTTTTCTCGTGTCACTGAAAACTTTAAAAAGATTTGTGGATGAGTATATTACTGAAATTGAGCCTTAATTAGAACTTAATCTTCATAATCACACATAATTGCCCGTGTTTATTGCTCCTACAATGAGGACACATATTTCTTTAGCTTCCAGAGAGCCAGCACAAAGCATCACAAACAGTGTTAGATAATATGATTGTGCACACTTCACTGACTTTATTTGATTATGTGTGTTATTATTCAAAGAGAGACACAAAGAACTTACAGTTCAATGGCCTCTGACTTTGCTAAGCAACTTTAATAAAATCAAAGATAGAATTTCAAAAAATCCTTTAAACAGTATTCATAGAATTGTACTTAAATTAAATTAAAACCACATAAAATGCATCGCCTGTTTTTCTGATTCTAATTTCCAAAATGTCAGGAAAGCAGGCATTCTGGGAAGAAGGAATTGAGTAATAATGAGTCATTGCTTTTCTTAGATCATATAAAATTCTTTAAGATTTTTTTAATTTATTAGCCATATTTAAAATACTTGCCGAGGGAGTTATTTCAGAAAAGTTGGTGTTTACTGATGCCAAGAAAGTGTGATAATTGGCATAGTTATCTATAGTGATCAGTTTATGACTGTCATCCTATATCTTAGCTATGCCAGGTCATGACTCCAGATCTTGTTATTAGCAATTACAATATACAGTTCTCTCTTCAAAGGGAATAAAAAGAGTTTATTCTTTAGCAACTTGAGTGACAATGGCATAATAATATAGATACAAGTCTTCTCAGAGAATACATGCATACATACACACATGTATACATACATAGTTTTGATATGAAAGCAGTTTCATCAAGATTTTAATTAAAACAAAGTATAATTAGTGAATGCCTACTAAGAAATTTAATTCTGTCATCAAAATTAAAGGGATTATCAAATAAGAAATACAGTGTAGGATTCTTTCTTTTGTTAGGTACATACTAATAATAAATAACCTGGTTTGCAAATATAAAATTTCCTAAATCTTCATATTGAAATAGTTAAAGCAAAACACATTGAGCTATTAAGTTGTTTTCTTTAGTTTCTGAACTCATTTGCTACATTTGTGTTTCTCAGTCTTGACCTTACCAGCATTTCAAACAACACTTATGCCACATATTTTTCTTTTAAGACTGCATTTATCATTCTAATAATGTGCTAAAGTAAAGATAACCCCAATAATATGCTGTTTGTAAATTACATTAATAAGCTTTGAATTTTTTATCACAAACCAAATTTTTAATGAAAAACAACTTTCATGCAATATTTTTGGTCATGCTTTCGCCATCCTCAACGTTATCCTAGACACAGTAATCAAAACACTTCATATATAGAACAAAGGAAGATGATTAAAAGCTGCAATCAAAACAGACCAAATAACAAATCAAGGCAGACCTATTAGAATAACAACTGATTTCACAATGGAGTCTCTAAAAGTCAAAAAGGGGTGGACCAATATTCTACAAACTAACGGACAAATACCAGCCCAGACTCCTATATATACCACAACATTTAATCACAATAAATGGAGAAAACATTTCATGACAAAAACAAATTTAAACAGTATCTGTATACAAATACAACTCTACAGTAAGTACCAGAAAGACGTTAAGCACCAAGAAAATGAAAAGGATAAATAATTTCAGACAAACAATCTAAAAGAAAAAAAAAAGTCCATATCACCAGGACAAATAATAGGAGTCAACAAAAGGGTGCTTATTGATAGGCAAATCTCAGCATAAAACAGTCAAAACATGATAAAAACAAAAACAAAAAACAGAAACTAACATACTGGATTAGAAAACAGGAAATGATCTTCTGCAGCATCCAAGAAATAGACCTTAAAATTAAGAATAGACACTATATCAGGGTAAAAAAAAAAAAAAAAAGAAGACTTTCTCAGCAAATGAATCAAAGAAAACATCCAATGTAGCATACTTAAAATAACTATTGGCAGTAATCTTCAAATTGTTTTATAAAATAGAATCAAAAGAAAAACATCCAAATCACTTTATAATTCCATAGCTACCCTGGTACACAAACCACATAAAGACCCAATGAAGAGAAAATTACAGATAAATTTCTTTCATCGATATGGATACCTTGAACTCACTGGAACAGAAGAGAACTTCCTGAACAGAACACCAACAGCACAGGCTCTAAGATCAACTATCAATAATTGGTAATTCATAAAACTGGAAAGCTTCTGTAAAGCAAAGGACACTATCATCAGAACAAAACAACAACCTACATACTGGGAGGGGAACTTCACCAACCCTATATCTGACAGAGGACTAATATCCAGAAAGTATAAAGAACTCAAGAAGTTAAAAAGCAACAAATCAAGTAATCCAATTTAAAAAATGGGGAACAGAGCTAAACAGAGAATTTGCAATAGAGGAATATGGAATAGCAGAGAAGCAATTAAAGAAATGCTTAACTTCCTTAGTCATCAGGGAGATGCAAAACAACCCAGAGGTTTCACCTCACAACCATCAAAATGGCTAACATCAAAACCTCAAGTGACAACACATGCTGGCAAGGAAATGGAGAAAGGGGAATATTCCTCCATTGCTGGTAGGAATGTAAACTAGTACAACTAGTACTTTGGAAATCAATCTGGCATGCTACCTCAAGATCCAGCTAGAGCAATCCTGGGCATGTATCCAAAATATGCTCAAGTACACAACAAGGACATTTGTTTAACCATGTTTGTAGCAGCTTTATTCATAATAGGCAGAACCTGGAAACAACCCACATGTCCCTCAACTGAGGAATTGATACAGAAATTGTGGTACATTTATTCAATGAAATACTACTCAATAATTAAACAAGGGAATCATGAAATTTGCAGGCAAATGGTGGGAACTAGAAAAGATCATCCTGGATTGTCCAGACAGGCGGGAGTGAAATGGTTTCCTAAAGAGGGGGGTGGAAAGAATGAGGCGAGGACAAGAGGCACAAGGAATGATGGCCAAGTCTGTTGGTCTGATCAAAGTTCATTTATTAAAAATGTTTACCCAACTTATATAGGGAGAAGGCAGGAAAGGGGGAAGGCTAAATTACTGCTGCAGGAGATAGGAAGAGTGCTTTCATGGCTTAAATATTGCACCTGCAAGATACCGTAAGATATCTCACGGATGCTCTAAAACTAACAGACGGATGTCCTCACAAATCTATCACCCATGATTTAGGGTCCTAGGTAACTCTTCAACTAAATAGCTTTAGGTCTCCACTAAATGACCTTTGCTCACTATTTGACTTTGGCTTCAGTAAATAGCTTTGGCTCCCGGCACCGGATGAGGTATTCCAGAAGCAGAAAGATACACGTGGTATATAATCATGTATAAGTGATATTAAACATATAATATAGGATAAACATACTAAGATCTGTACACCTAAAGAAGCTAAGGAAGAAGGAGGACCTGGGTAACATATTCAATCCCGCATCACAAGTAATAAACACAGATACCTTGGGTTTAGCATATATTTTACCTACAATGGCTCAATATTCTCACCATCCATCTCCCGGCTCCCATCCAATGCCATCCACCTTAATCCTTCCCATATAGTCTACCTTTCATCCACAGTCCCAGGGTATTTGTTTTTATTCTTCATCTGGGAGTCTCCACGTCATTACTGGAGACCTTTCTTTCATGCCACATGGTTTCTTCTTCATAATAACCCATCGTGGTGTCCTCTTTTCTCTTCTCTTACCATTCATCGGATTCTCATGATCCCCTCTAAACCCCAAAGCCCAGGAACCATAGCCATGCCTACCCCATTCTACCTTGCCCAGGGATAGGCAGATTAATCAACCGGTAAGGTATAATGACTTAGGCAGGTTTACACAAAGGATAGGTTTATGTGAGAATGTGCTCTTCTGAGCAGGGACAAGATATTGTGGGCATCAGACCAACTTCAAAAAATTTCTCTTTTCTGTCTAAACAAAAAGGCCATTATTTTACAGTGAGAACAATTATGAAACAATTTAAAAAACCAATAGGTAATATATATTTATTACATATATATATTATTTCTAGTCTAAATTTATATAGCAATCTTGAAAATAATATCTATTTTATCTGTCAAAGTCTAAGGTTTTGTACCTAAATCATTTTTTATTTTTATTTTTTCTTCCTCTGTGGAAGGCTGCACCCCTCTCAGAGGAAGGTGAACAAAGAGCCAGCCACTGAGTCCATGTCAGAGACAGTCCCTGTTCCCATTACTAGGAAACCCACCTGGAGACTGAGTTGCCATGGGCTACGTCTGTCTAAGGGTTCTAGGCATTTTAGGTTATCTCCATGCATTGTCATTGATTGAGATATCAGAAAAGTCCCCTAGGCCCAGATTTCTTGTTCCTGTTGCTCTCCTTTTGGAGCTCCTGTTCCCTTAGAAACTTTCTATCTCCCCTTTCAATCTCCCCCTTCTTTCCTAGGATTCCCTGCACTCTGTCCAAAGTTTGGGAATGAGTGTCAGCCTATCCTTTGATACTCTATTGGGTAGAGTCTTCCAGATGCCCTCTGTGGTAGGCTCCTGTCCTATTCCCTGTTTTCTCCATCTTCTGATGTCCAAACCATTTGCCTTGCTGAGTATGGATTGAGCTTCTTTAGGGTCCTCCTTCTTGCTTAGCTTCTTTAGGTATACAGATTTTAGCATGTTTATCTCATATTATATGTCTAATAGCCACTTATGAGTGAGTATATTCCCTGTGTGTCTTTCTGCTTCTGGAATACCTGACTCAGAATGATCTTCTCTAGACCTCACCACTTGCCCGTAAATTTCATGATTTCCTTGTTTTTAATTGCTGAGTAGTATTCCATTGTGTAAATGTACCACAATGTCTTTGTCCATTCCTCAACTGAGGGGCATCTGGTTGTTTCTAGGTTCTGGCTATTACGAATAAAGTTGCTACAAACATGGCTGAGCAAATGTCCTTGTTGTGTATTTGAGCATATTTTGGATATATGCCTAGGAGTTGTATAGCTGTATCTTGAGGTAGCACTATTCTTAATTGTCTGAGAAAGTGCCAGATTGTTTTCCAACGTGGTTGGAAAAGTTTACATTCCCATCAACAATGAAGAGGGTTAGCCTTTCTCCACATCCTCTCTAGCATGTATTGTCACTTGAATTTTTGATCTTGGCCTTTCTGGTGGGTGTCAGGTAAAATCTGAAAGTCATATTCATTTGCATTTCTCTGATGACAAAGTACATTGAACATTTCTTTTTTTTTTCTTTATTCTTTATTTTTATTTTTATTAATTACAGTTTATTCACTTTGTATCTCCCCTGTTGTTCCCTGCCACCTTCCCTCCCAAACCCACACTCCCTTTCTCATCAAACAGCAGGCCAATCAGTTCCTTTCTTTCCCTGTCCCCATTACTATGGAACCCACTTGGACACTGAACTGCTATAGGCTACTTCTGTGCAGGGGTTCTAGGCCATCTCCATGAGTGGTCCTTGACTGGAGTAAGTCTCAGAAAAGACCTTGTGCCCAAAATTTTTGGTTCTGTTGCTCTTCTTGTGGAGCTCCTGTCCTCTCCAAATCTTACTATCCCCCACCCTCTTTTTTCATAAGATTCCCTGCAATCTGACCAAAGTTTGGCTATAAGTCTCAGCATCTGCCTAGATACCCTGCAGGGTAGAGCTTTTCAGAGGCCCTCTGTGGTAGGCTCCTGCACTGAACATTTCTTTAACTGTTTCTCTGCTATTTGATATTCCTCTTCAGAGAATTCTCTGTTTAGCTCTGTACCCCATATTTTTTTAAATTGGATTACTTGTTTTGTCGTTTTTTAACTTTTTTGTTCTTTATATATTCTGGATATTAGCCCTCTGTCAGATATAGGGTTGGTGAAGATCCTTTCCTAGTCTGTAGGCTGTCATTTATTCTGATAACAGTGTTATTGCTTTACAGAAGCTTTTCATTTTCATGAGGTCCCATTTATTGATTGTTGATCTTAGAGCCTGTGCTGTTGGTGTTCTGTTCAGGAAGGTGTCTCCTGTGCCAATGAGGTCAAGGCTTTTCCTCATTTTTTCTTCTAACAGATTTAGGAAAACTGCACCTTTTCAAAAGTCATAAATAACATAAAATAACTTGGTGTGACTCTAACTAAGAAAGTGAAAGACATGTTTGAAAAAAAAAATCAAGTCTCTGAAGAAAGAAATCAAAGAAGATATCACAAGATGGAAAGATCTCCCATGCCCATAGATGGAAATTGCCATCATGCCAAAAGCCATCTACAGATTCGATGCAGTTCCTATCACCATACCAAAACAATTCTTTACAGACCTTGAAAGAAAAATTCTCAGCTTCACATAAAAAAACAAAAAACAAACAAACAAACAATAAAAGAGAATTGCCAAAATGATCCTATACAACAACAGATCATCCTAAAGTATTTCCATCCAACATCTCAAGATGCACAACAGAGCAATGGTAATGAAAATTTTATGATACTGGCATAGAAACAGAAATGTGGATCAATGAAATTGAATAGAAGACTCAGAAATAAACCCACACCCCAATGGATAATTGATTTTTGAGAACGAACCCAAAACTATACATTGAAAAAGAGAAAGCATCTTCAACAAATGGTGCTGGCCTAATCGGATGTCTACCTGTAGAAAAATGTAAACAGATCCTTATTCATCACCCTGCACAAAACTAAAATCCAAATGGATCAAAGACCTCAACATAAATCCTAAGTCATCTTTTAGGATGTGTATCTATTAACATAAAAATGTCTATGTAGACCTACCACATCTCTTCAAATTCTAAACAACTAAACTTATTGTCATATTATGATTATCTAGTCTTCAACCCCATTAGAAACTTGAGAAATAAAATTAATTGCTTGAGTAAATAGGAAGTACATGTTAGCTGCTTATGAAAAAAAAAAGATAGATAGAGAGAAAATTGACAGAGACAGTTTGCTCCCTGGACAGTCACACAAAACTGTCTTTAAATTTGGAGCATCATCTTCAGCCTTCTGTCCCAGTATATTTGACAGACGGACAGATATGTGAAGCAGGAACTATTTCGGACTTGCTTACCCTGTCTTGGCAGTCTGTTCATTTTATGCAAAATTCTGTCTGTCATGAAGTGAGGGCATATTATTTGCCCAAGTGGTTCTAGTTTTCCACATTTGAAGACATCTCCATTTGGGGTTTCTTTGATGCTATCATCTTTGAGGTAGGCTGGGTGTTGCCAGGAGATGACATGTCTCATTGTCAAAGAATCCTTAAAATAATGAAAAAAATTTTAAATGCAATATTCTCTAGTTCTTTGGGGTTTTTGAAGACCTATCTATCTATTTTTATTTAATTTAGCTATCTGTAGAATCATATCTCTCTATTAAATCTATGATGTATATTTTTGTGATAAATTAGGCTAGTGTCTGGCATGACAATGAGTTTATTGACTAACAATTAACTTGCACTACATAATATCCTAAACAGTTTGTAATAGCAATTTAAAAGCATTGGAAATAACCTTGAATTTGTACAGATATACTAAAATTTATACCATTGTATCAAAAAATAGACTTATTTTTCCATCAATTTACAAAATCCTATACCAATGAGTAAAAAATAACCTTATTTGAGAATAATAAATAAAGCCTTAAGTTGAGTAGATTCAATAATATACCTTTTGTATTATTATTCCTCTAAGATATACCTGTATTCCCCTTTCTTTTCAACTCCCTTTCTCCTTACCTATGAAAGAAATAAACATATAGGAAAGAAAAGAGAGAAATACACAAGTTTATATTTGTTTTCTATCAGAATAAGGCCATTGATAACTTATAACCAACTCCTAATGACAATAAACATTCATAGCTCCAGAAAACAATGAAAAACCTATCAAACCCCCCTTAAGTGAAATTGGACATCATTGTCATGGATTTCTTCCTGCTGATTTTTTGGACATGAAGAAATCCTGTTTAGGAGCCCAGTGAAAGTTGGGAAAATGGTTAATTAAGCTAGCATTAACATTTGTGGTCCAGTCTTTGGATGTTGAGAACTTTTATTCTTAATATAAGTCCTTTCTGAAATAGTTTGAGATGCTTGACCAATTGAGATTAACAACTTTCTTCAAAGCTCTCTTGGGAGCAGGCTTTGATGAGGAACAGCAATTAATGCAGTTGAGATTGGAATAAGGAGAATGTTAGAATATTCAAGATGAACAGATGTGTCAGATTCTCTTCAAGCTGAAAGGATGAGTCCTGTCAGGTTTGATCCAGCATCAGCGGCATCTGGTTCTTTTGTTCTGAAAATATATAATTTCTGACAAGCATTATACAGTTCTGAAATTATAAATGTATGAGATGTACAGGATGCAAAGACCAATTAAGGATGGCTCTCTGCTCTTTGTCTGAGCAGAAAAAAAAGAACATTTCTAAGTCTTTATTTATGCCTTTTGAAAAAATGGCATGTACATGTCATGTGGATTCTGTAGCCAACAAGAATTATTGGCTATAGATAGACATCCATATCTCAGTCAGTTTCAGAGCTATTGCCACACAGTAGGATCAGCAATATAAGTTACAATTATTATTGAACATATAGTCATTATCATGTTGAAATCAAAACAAGGTTGTATAGACCTAAATATCATCTCTGGGCTCTTTGGAGCCTGTTGTTTTAGGCCAAGATGCCTCCTGTCTTCTGAGAAAAGGCCTCCCCTTCAGAGACAAGCTGGTTGCCTGGAACAATAGAAAAGGCATGTTTTAAGTAAGTTTACATAAACTCCATTTTACTTTAGAGCTAAAGCATACCCTAGGCATCTTGTAACTGATTGTTTATATTGCTGTGGTTACTCTTGGCTTGCTCCTTTTTTTTTTTTTTTTTTTTTTTTTTTTGGTATGGGGATGGGTGGTTTTGCCTTTATAGCCAAACTTTATATAAACTCCCTTTTACTTTTAGAGTTTCAGCGTACCTTAGGCATCTTGAACCTGAGTTTTTACATGGGTTGTGGCTATCTTTTATGTGCTCCCTTTTTGATAAGGGATTGACAGTACTGCCTTTTAAACATATAACTTATAATTTTGTGGGTTTTAAGGACTTAACTAGGCTGGCATGTGCTTTGCCGTCTGTAAGCCCCTTGTGCCTTTTTCCATTATCCAAAAACCTTCTATGTATGTGAGACTCACCTGAAATGACACCTTTAGTCATTCTGGCTAGAATACAGACACTACCTTTAATCCATCTGGCTGGAATACAGATATACCTTCAGTATTCACTTTTAATCCCATAAAATGATATCTACTTGAGGGACAGATGAAATGATGAATCAGAGAAAGATTTGGCAGAATGAGTGAGAGATAGGTTATGCCCAAGTATCATGAGGACAGACAAGAAAGAAAGGCTGCTTAAGAGCAGAGCAGGGAGGAATGGAGTTGTTTGGTTAGCTTCAGTTGAGTTCAGTTCCATTCAGTTCATGTAGTCAGTTCAGTTTGTGGAGTTCAGAGGCATATTCTCCAAGCAGAGCAATTCAGTGAGAAGTTAAGAGGAGTCAATTTGAATCAGTCAGGTTGGAGAAGAGTTTGATTCTGAACAGCTGAATTGAATCAGACACAAAGCACTCAGAAAGAAATAGAAAAGGTGAGTTTATTCAACACTAAGTCTGAGATACTGAAAACATTTTAGGTCCAAGTTAATAG
Organism: Psammomys obesus; assembly: GCF_907164565.1. Taxonomy (NCBI): domain Eukaryota; kingdom Metazoa; phylum Chordata; class Mammalia; order Rodentia; family Muridae; genus Psammomys; species Psammomys obesus. The sequence goes on from NW_026591086.1 coordinate 32,597,848, forward strand.
CCAGAAGCTGGAAACTAAATCTTCAAGGTCTGTACTTACAAATTACATTTTATAGGGGTTAGATGCTTCTAGGCCTAGGCTTATAGATAATTAGATAGAAACATACTGGCTCAGCCCAAGCCATGTATTTATAAAGCTTCAATATGACTCTCATGTTATTCCCCAACATCTGAATAAATAAAAGTAACACTTACAACAGGGACTGAATGGATATAATTCAAAATCATAAAGGAGATTTATAGCAAGCTCACAGATAACATCACAGAGACTGTGACAGCATGTGTGGGACCTGCATGGTTCTGCTCCAGAGGGGTTTCGGCTCTAAGGGACACTGAGAAACGTGGACACCTGACTCAATACCTAACCCTAAGACCAGTTTTCATACAGAATGAATCCATGAGTTCTTTGGAGGTTCTTTGTCACAGAGTATTGTGTGCGGTCATTTTTTTAAACCTTACAGCTATTGTGTCTATATAGTATGGCTTCCAGTTTTGTGTTTTTATGAGATTCCTGTGTATATGAATATAACATTTTTTCTGCATCTATATGTGTTTCTTTCTTTGGCTCATTTCCTTACATTTGTTGTAAGCTTTGTCCCTTTCTGGATAGCTTCCTTTTGTTTTATTCTGTTTTCTTATATTATTATTCTTTGAAAGCCTGTTTGCTTTTTAAGGAAAGATAGTAAGGATATATATTCAGGAGCAATGGGAGGTAGGAAAGATCTCAGAGGAGCTTGGGGCTACAAAACCAAAATCAAAGCATATAACAATTGTATTTTGCATGGCAAATAATATTTTTAATATTCCCTAAATTATTTCTTATGTATTATCCTTGTATATATCCATGGATATTCAATTATTCAATAATTGTATGGTATTACTTTTCATGAAAATTCATGTTTTTTTACCCTTCTGTTGTAAGCAGACTTAAGTCAGAAAAGAGACCAATATGACTTGTCAGTTTATTGAACAAATTTCAACAGTCAGGAAATTAAAAAACAAAGTGTGACCTTGATTCCTTATAAAAAAAATATATCAAAGACATTAAAGGTTTGTTTTTTTTCCTCAAATGCAATGTGGAGAAACAGTTTATATGACATTGTGAATCCAGGAGGAAAATTTTAAATTTTGGATGTTGAAATATGCAACGACTCTTCTCTGTGTGGCAAAATTAATAAAAAAAAACATAAACTATATAATAAGAAAATATCTTCAGAAAAATTCTTTCTTTGTTCGTTCAAGAACTATCTTTGATGAGTTGTAGGTGGGTTGTAGAAATGTATAAAACAACACACAATTTTTACCATCAAGGACAAAAATATCAATTGATATTTACAAATAAATCCAGCATTAAGCATGCTTGGCTGAAGTCCTCATGGGTACATCTTAAAGATTTATTTGTAGACATTTCTAAGTGACTTTTAAAAAGTGGTTTCTGGACTACATCTGTGCAGGAGTTCTAGGTTATCTCCATGTAGTCCATGACAGTGTAGTATCCAAATGGTTTCCATAGTAATGGAAAGAGGGACTGCCTCTGACATAATCTGTGATCTGATAGACTAAGATCAGAAGGAAGGAGAGGAGGACCTCCCCTATCAGTGGACTTGGGAGGGGCAAGCGAGAAGAAGGGGGAGGGAGGGTGGGGCTGGGAGGAGAAGAGGGAGGGGCTTATGGGGGGATACAAAGTAAATAAACTGTAATTAATAAAAAATAGAAAAGTGGTTTCTGTAATAAGGAAATATTTTTGACAAGACTATAGGGCGTGGGTTACCGAATCTAATTCACTACAACTTTTCTCATTATAGCATAATTTATAAAGCCCAGAATAAAGTGCTGGATTTTTAAGTGATGAAGAACAAGACCAAATGTGATATTGAGACTGTGGCAGAATTTTTTTTTCTACCACAACATATTTTGTCATAGCACGTTACTATGTATGCATATTTTCCAAACTGTGAAGAATGAGAAAAAAACAGAAGACAGGTCCTTTGAATAAAGTCAAATGCAACAGCAGCCAAACTAAAGATATTCAGGTATCTTTAAGTTAATGGTGTGCTGAATTGCAGAGGGAAGAAAGTGGATCTTGATGTTATTAGACATGCTTCAGAATGTTTGTCCTTGACATTATTACATAAAATAACAATGCAGAAATCTAAGGTACATTTATGGTCAGCAAATAAAAATTGTTGGCAGAGATTGAAATGCCCTGAGGAGAAAGTTGTGACCTTCCCATATAACTGAAGCGTATCAGTAAGCAGCAAAGGTAAATTAAGATAAACAGTATTGAGAAGGAATGTTAAGTGTGTGAACTGGAATGCACATCTTTTTAATGAGCTATGTAGATACAAATTTAAAATATAGTTAAAATATACTGTTCTTAAAAACATCTGTGATTCCTGTGCTATTCCAAAATTACCTGATAATTTTTAACATACTTAATTTAGGAGCATCCTCTATGAACTGAGCAAAATTACTACAGTCATTTTATGTCCATGAAGGAACATTATTTTGATATGTTTTGAGTCAAGTTGATGAAGAATTTATATAATTATAATTAAGCAATATAAAGAAGGTCTTTCTAAATAGTGTCATTATTTTGCTTTTCCCTATTTTTGACATCATTCTTCTTACTGGCAGTGATACATTTTCATGAGTTAGAATGTCCTTGACACTTACTTTACATTTAGCATTAAGGCAATTATTATTATCAGATTGTGTTGTAACTTTTAAAAACCTTCCTCTATAATACACTGTAGATGATAAATGAAGAAAAATACATAACTTTAAAAATTTGACAGACAGAAATGATGGTCAACTCATAATCTCAACACATTGGAAGTTGGAGAAGCATGATGGCCTTGAGTGTTCTGAGTTTTTCACCAGGCTAAATTATAGAACTATACCTTGGCTCACAATTAAAAATCAAAACAAAATATAAAGTTGACAAAATATATTATTTGACCCTGTTTTAAACCACACAATAGAAGAAAAGTAATATGGAGAATTTTCAAAGCAAAGTTGGAAAATTTTTAATTCAATCAGATCTTTAATTAGTATAATCTAGTTGTGTTGTTTAATTTAATGTTTCAAATATACCAATTTAACACAATATATAAAATATGGAAAAAATGATGTTAGATTGTAGTAAATCACTGCCTTTCTCTCTCTTTCTCACTTTCTCTCTCTCCCTCCACCATACTGGAAATAATTGCATGTAGCTTTTCATCTAAGGATGGGGTCTTGTTAGGTTTTCACCAACCATTATCATCTGCACTGATGTTTTTATTGTTCTACATTTTATTTAGTGGGGCTTGTGATTATAGCAAGGTGTTTGTTTGGACATTAGGTGTATTCAATAGAGAGAAATCATGTCCAGTATTGGACATCTCGCCAGGTGCCTTTGACCGTTGAGTTTATGTAGTATGGAGAAAGCACAAACTAACTGTCATTTTTCTTAAGTAGTAAAATTTCTAAATACATTGTACATGCATTTTTATTATACACAGAGATAAACTGAGTTTTAACCCTTCAACAGAGAAGGGTTTCTTTTTGTAGCACACCATTTCAGAAATCCATAACTGGTCAAAAAGATGAGAACATCTGACCATGCAGTGCTTAGCCCAATCTATACATCTACAAACACAATCCTTAGAGCCAAGGCCTTACATCCAATTATTCTGGAGTACAGAGAATGAAGAATTTAATAGCCCAAAGAGCAGGATGCCTACTACAGGATAGTGTCTTTTATATATTATAGTTACCTTAATTAAGAAAAAAAAAATCATGAAATTTGCAGGCAAATGGTGGGATCAAGAAAAGATCATCCTGAGTGGGGTATCACAGAAGCAGAAGACACACAAGGTATTTACTCATTTATAAATGGATTTTAGACATATAATATAATATAAACATTATAAAATCTGTACGCTTTAAGCAGCTAAGCAAAAAGGAAGATCCTGAGTAAGATGATCAGTTCTCACTTAGAAAAACAAACAGGACAGACATTGGACGAGGGAGAAAACAGGGAACAAGACAGGAGCCTACCGCAGAGGGCCTCTAAAAGACTCTACCCAGCAGTGTATCAAAGCAGATGCTGAGACTCATAAACAAACTTTGGGCAGAGTGCAAGGAATCTTATGAAAGAAGGGGAAGATAGTAAGACCTAGAGGGGACAGGAACTCCACAGGGAGAGCAACAGAACCAAAATATCTGGGCAAAGGGAACTTTTCTGAGACTGATACTCCAACCAAGGGCCATTCATGGAGATGATCTAGAACCCCTGCTCAGATGTAGCTCATGGCAGCTCAGTCTCCAAATGTGAACACTTGTAACACAAGTAACACTTGTGTAACTTGTAACAAGTGTAACACTTGTGAACACTAGTAAGAGGAACAGGGACTGTCTGTGACATGAACTCAGTGGCTGGCTCTTTAATCACTTCCCCCTGAGGGGGAAGCAGCCTTGCCAGGCCACAGAGGAGGACAAGGCAGCCAGTCCTGATAAGACCTAATAGACTTGGGTTAGATGAAAGGGGAGGAAAAAAATTTAAAAAGTAAAAAATAAAGTAAAAATCACATTTATGCATAAACATATGTTAAGACCAATGTATTGCTTCAATATAATATAGGTGTTTATAGATATTTAATTGAAAACAATAAATAAGACTATTAAAAATCAAGGTACTTTTTTTCTGAAATTTATTTATTTTTATTTTTATTTTCTTATATTAATTACAATTTATTCACTTTGTATCCCAGCAGTAGCCCCTTCCTCATTCCCTCCCAATGCCCCCCTTCCTCCCTCATCTCCTCCGATGTCCCTCTCCAAGCCCACAGATAGGGGAGGTCATCCTCCCCTTCCATCTGACCCTAGTCTAACATGTCTCATCAGTACTGGCTGCATTGTCTTCCTGTCTGGCCTGGTAACGCTGCACCCCTCTCAGGGGGAGGTGATCAAAGAGCAAGCCATTGAGTTCATGTCACAGACAGTCCCTGTTCCCCTTACCAGGAAACACTTGGAGACTGAGCTGCCATGAGCTACATCTGTGTAGAGGTTCTAGGTTATCTCCATGCATGGTCCTTGGTTGGTGTATCAATCTCAGAAAAGACCCCTAGGCCCAGATTACCTGGCTCTTTTGCTCTCCTTGTGGAACTCCTGTCCCCTCCAGGTCTATCTCCCCTTCTTTCATAAGATTCCCTGCACTCTGCCCAAAGTTTGGTTATGATTCTCAGCATCTGCTTTGATGCACTGCTGGGCAGAGTCTTTCAGAGGCCCTCTGTGGTAGGCTACTGTCTTGTTCCCTGTTTTCTCCTTCTTCCAATATCTGTACTGTTTGCCTTTCTGAGTGAGGATTGACCGTCTTACCCAGGGTCATCTTTCTTGCTTAGCTTTGTTAACTGTACACATTTTAGTATGTTAATCCTGTATTATATGTCTAATAATCACTTATAAGTATATGCCATGTGTGTCTTTTTACTTCTGTGATACCTCACTCAGGATGATCTTTTCTAGATCTGACCATTTGCCTCCAAATTTCATGATTTCCCTGTTTTAAATTGCTGAATAGTATTCCGTTGTGTAAATGTACCACAATTTCTTTGTCCATTCCTCAATTGATGGGCATCTGGGTTGTCTCCAGGTTCTGGCTATTATGAATAAAGCTGATACAAACATAGTTAAAAAACAAAAACTCAAGTAATCCAATTTAAAAATGCGGTACAGAGCTAAACAGATAATTCTTTATAGAGGAATATCAAATGGCAAAGCAACACTTAAAGAAATGCTCAACATACTTATTAATCAGAGAAATGCAAAGCAAAACAACCCTGAGATTTCTCCTTATACCCATCAGAATGGCTAAGATAAAAAACTCAAGTGACAATCCATGCTGGAGAAGATATGGAGAAAGGGGAACACTTCTCCATTGCTGGTGGGAATATAAACTTGTACAACCACTTTGGAAATCAATCTGGTGCTTTCTCAGACAATAGGAATAGTGCTTCCTCAAGATCCTGCTGCACCACTCCTTGGCATATAAACAAAACCTGAGGGGGAAGCAGCATTACCAGGCCACAGAAGAAGTCAATGCAGCCACTCCTGATGAGACCTAATTGACGGGGATCAGAAGGAAGGAAAAGAAGACTTCCCCTATCAATGGACTTGGTGAGGGGCATGCATGCAGAGGGTGGAAGAAGGGAGGGATTGGGACGGGAGTAGGGAGGGGACTACAGGGGGAATACAAAGTGAATTAAGTGAAATTAACAAAGATAAAAAAGTGGCTAAGAAAAAAAAAGTACACAACAAGGACATTTGCTCAACCATGGTTTTGTAATTTATAAAATACATTTTAGATAATCTGAGTATGTCATAAGTTGTAAGAAATGCATAATAGAAAACGGCTGTGTCTCACATCCCTAATGGTGATCAGTTAATTGTGATTATCTAAATACTGCCTGCAGTCTAACAACGATGTACATATCAACCTGGACCTACTAAGAAAAAAATTATAGAACACAAGAAATAAATGGAAATACAAGGTACCTAGAAAGAGTTGAAATATGTTCATATGACTTCCATTTACCTTACTTTATTGTAGAACTTTTTTTCCTATAAAATTGGAGAAAACATTTTTACCTGTGTTCCTTTCTAATATATATTCCACTACGATATTTGTTGGTTTTGATTTCTGATTTTTTCTGCATAGTCTGTGCAACAGTTTTAAGAAAAATACCCTTCAAAATGTAGCCAAATGGCAAGAAAGACTTTCCCAAGTAAAGCGCTAACAAGTCACTTGGAACAAAACACAAAGTACTGTCAAACGATGGATTGTCCATTTTTGTTTTTCTTTCAAATTGCTTAGCCCTATTTTTTATAAATTGTTCATGTTCCATTACTCTAGTGGCAGTGGAAACTCACCACTTTGGTGGACTGGATTTTAATATTTTTAAATATATTTCAGAATGTCTTGAGTCTTGAGAAGTACAAGAAAATTGAAGATAGTGGTCATCATTATTACGGAGCTGCTAGTACAATTGTCAATGAAGCATATTCAAACTGGGTAATCAGAATGTCGGTATATGTATTACTTAATGTTTTTCACATGTACATTGTTTATTGGTCATTATCTAAAACAATTTACTAGTGGTGTCAACATTTTAATCATACTTAGTAGAATCAGGCCAGCATTATTTTTAAATGTTATTAACAGATGGGGTAAATGAGAAGAAAATACATTAAATAACTTCTTCATATACTGACTCACTGATATCACTAGATTTTCTTTTATAGATACAGGTATTACAACTTATTCACTTCATATCCCGATTATAACCACCTCTTTCATCTCCTCCCAGTCCCACTCTCTCTCCCCTTTCCCCACTATCCCTCTCCCCCACTCCACTGAACAGAGGAGTTTTTCCTTCCTACTATCTGATCCTAGTCTATCAAGTCTCATCAGGACTGCATGGATCATCTTCTGCTGAGCGCTGGTAGAGTTGCCCTGCCAGTAGGAAGTTATCATCCATTTGCCTGCAAATTTCATGATGCCGTTATTTTTTAAACTAATTATTATGTTACAGTTTATTCATTTTGTATCACAGCTGTAGCCCCTCCAGCACCTCTTCCCAATCCCACCTTCTCTCTCTCTTCTCCTCCCATGCCTCTCTCCTAGTTCACAGGTTGGGGTGGTCCTCCTCCCCTTCCATCTGACCCAGCTATCAGGTCTCATCAGGGCTGACTGCATTGTTTTTCTCTGTGGCCTGCTCAGGTTGCTCCCCCCTCAGGAAGAGCTGATCAAAGAGCCAGCCACTGAGTTCATGTCAGGGATAACCTTTGTTCCCATTACTAGGGTACCCACTCCTGACTGAGCTTCCATGGGCTACATCTGAGCAGAGGTTGTAGGTTGGATTATCAGCCTCAGAAAAGACCCCTGGGTCCAGATTTTTTGGTTTTGTTGCTCTCCTTTTGGATGTCATTATTTTTAACTGCTGAGTAATACTCTATTGTGTAAATAAACCCCACTTTCCTCATCCATCCTTAGGTTGAGAAACATCTAGGTTGTTTCCAGTTTCTGGTTATTATGAACAAAAGCTGTTACGAATATATTTAAACAAGTGTCTTTGTAGTAGGATGAAGGAGTATCTTTTGATTAAATGTCCTGGAGTAGCATAGCTGGGTCTTGTGATAGATCTATTGCAGAGAGGTCGTACAAGTTTCCATTCTCACCAACAATGGAAGAGTGTTCCTTTTGCTCCACATTCTTGCCAGCATGTGCTGTCACTTGAAATTTTTATCTTAGCCATTCTGACTGGTGTAAGATGGAATCTAGAGTCATTTAAATTTGCATTTCCCTGATGACTAAGGACATCGAGCATTTCTTTAAGTGCTTCTCAGCCATTTGAGTCTCATTTGTTGAGAATTCTGTTTAGCTCTATCCCAGTTTTAGTTGGGTTATTTCATATTTTGGTGTCTAATTTCCTTGGGTTCTTTATATATGTTAGATATGAGCCCTTTGTCAGATGTAGGGTCTGTGAAAATCATTTCCCATTCGATTTGCTGCCATTTTGTCCTAATAACAGTGTCATTTGCTTGTAGAAGCCTTTCAGTTTCAGGAGATCCCATTTATTAATTGACCTTAGTAGAGTTGTTGGTGTTCTGTTTAGAACATTGTCTCTTGTACAACTGCGTTCAAGGCTCTTCCCATTTTCTTTTCTATTAGATTTAGTGTATCCAGTTTTATGTTGAGATCTTTGATTTATTTGGACTGCAGTTTTGTACAGAGTGTTAAGTATGAATTTATTTACATTCTTTGACATGTAGACATTCAGGTAGACAAACAAAATTAGTTGAAGATGCTTTCTTTCTTTCTTTCTTTCTTTCTTTCTTTCTTCATTTTTCTATTGTATAGTTTTGACTTCTTTGTCAAAATCAGGTGTTCATAGGTGTGTGGGTTTATTTCTGGGTAATCAATTCAATTCTATTGATTTACCTGTCTCTTTCTATGCCACTACCATACAGTTTTTATTACTATTGCCCTGTAATACCACTTGTAGTCAGGAATGGTGATACCTCCAGAAGTTCTTTCATTATACAGGGTTGTTTTTAAATTATCCTAGGTTTTTTTTTTATAATTTTTTATATGAAGTTGAGAATTGCTATTTCAAGTTATGTAAGCAATTGTGCTGGAATTTTGAGGGAGTACTGCATTGAATCTGTAGATTGCTTTGGTAATATGGCCATTTTTACTACTACTGAACCATCAGCATGGGAGATACTTCCATCTTGTGATATCATCTTCAGATTCTTTCTTCACAAACTTGAAGTTCTTGTCATACATATATGTCCTTCAACTGATAAAATTGATAAGGAAAAGGCTACATTTACACAATGAAATACTATTAAGTTATTAAAAACAAAGACATAATACAACTTGTAGACAAATTGATGGAAATTGAAAGGTTCATCCTGAATGAGGTAACCAAGTCCTAGAAAGACACACATAGTATATCATCACTTATGAGTGGATATTACTTAAAATATACAGGATATTCATGCTGTAATCATAGGAAAAATGGCAGCCTACAAACTGTGAAAAGGTTTTAACTAACTCCACATCTTACAGAGAGCTAATATTCAAAATATATGAATAACTCAAAAAATAAAAACACTAGACATATACAAACCACATAATAAAATTAAAAATGAAGTCTAAACAAAGAATTCTCAACAGAGGAATCTCAAATGGCAGAGAAGCACTCAAAGAAATGTTCAACAGCCTTAGACACCAGGGAGATATTAATCAAAACTATTTGAAGTTTCTATTTTTACAAGTGTCAGAATGCTAAGATCAATAGCACTAGCAACAGTTCATGCTGGCAAAAATGTGGAGCAATGGAAATACTCACTTATTGCTGGGGGGAGTGTAAACTTATACAGCCACTATGAAAATCAATATGAGGGTTTCTCAGGAAAGTTGAGAATTAATCTACCTCAACACCCAACTATACCACTCTTGAGCATATATACAAAGGATGCTAGACCCTATGACAAGGATACTTGCTCACCTATGTTTATAGATGCTTTATTCATAACAGTCAGAAACTGGAAACAACCTAAACGTCTCTTAACAGAAGAATGGCTAAATAAAATATGGTACATTTACACAATAGTGTATTACTCAGCTATTAAAAACAATAATGATGTGAAATTTGTAGGCAAATGCATGGAGCTAGAAAAAAAATCAGCTGGTCCAACTGGATGTCCACATGCAGAAAAATGAAAATAGATCTATATTTATCACCCTGCACAAAACTAAAGTCCAAGTGGATCAAGGACCTCAACATAAAACCAGATACTCTAAATCAGTTGGAAAAAAAGTGGGGAACAGCTTAGAACTCATTGGCACAGGAGACAACTTCCTGAACAGAACACCAACAGCACAGGCTCTAAGAGCAACAATCAATAAATGGGACCTCATTTACAAGCTGAAAAGCTTCTGTAAAGCAAAAGACACCGTCATCAAAACAAAATGACTGCCTACAGATTGGGAAAGAATCTTCACCAACCCTTTATCTGACAAAGGGTTAATATTCAGTATATATAAAGAACTAAAGAAGCAGAAAAACAACAAACCAAGTAATCCCATTAAAAAATGGGGAATGGAGCTAAACAGAGAATTCTCGAAAGAGGAACATCAAACGGCAGAGAAACACTTAAAGAAATGTTCAACCTCATTAGCCATTAGGGAAATGCAAATCAAAACAACCCTGAGATTTCACCTTACACCCATCAGAATGGCTAAGATGAAAAACTCAAGTGATAGCACATGCTGGAGAGGTTGTGGAGAAAAAGGAACCCTCCTCCATTGCTGGTGGGAATGTAAACTGGTACAACCACTCTGGAAGTCAATCTGGCGCTTTCTCAGACAACTAGGAGTAGTGCTACCTCAAGACCCAGCTACACCACTGCTAGGTATATACCCAAAATTTGCTCAAGTACACAACAAGGACATTTGTTCAACCATGTTCGTAGCAGCTTTATTTGTAATAGCCAGAACTTGGAAACAACCCAGATGTCCATCAATAGAGGAATGGATACAGAAATTGTGGTATTTTTACACAATGGAATACTACTCAGCAATCAAAAAGGAGGAAATCATGAAATTTGCTGGCAAATGGTGGGATCTAGAAAAGATCATTCTGAGTGAAGTATCCCAGAAGAAGAAAGACAAACTTGGTATATACTCACTTATATAGACCTACAAGATATGATAAACATAATGAAATCTACACACCTAAAGAAGATAATCAAGTAAGTGGACATGGGTAAAGATGATCAATCCTTATTTAGAAAGACAAATGGGATGTGCATTGAATGTATGACAGGAGTCTACTGCAAAAGGCATCTGAAAGACTCTACCTAGCAGTGTTTCAAAGCAGACACTAAGACTCATAACCAAACCATGGCAGAGTGCAGGGAATCATATGAAAGAAGGGGAGTTAGTATGATGGGGAAAGGATAGGAGCTCTACAAGGACCAAATATATCCAGGCACAGGGTCTTTTCTGAGACTGACACTCAACCAAGGACCATCTATGGATATAACATAGAACTTCTGCTGGGATGTGGCCCGTGGTAGCTCAGTAACCAAGTAGTTTTCCAAAGCAAGGGGAACAAGGACTATTTCTAACAGGATCTCAAGGGCAGGCTCTTTGTCCTCCCCCCCAGGGGAGGAGCAGTCCTGTTAGGCCACAGAGGAGGACTTTGCAGCCAGCCTTGAAGATACCTGATAGAACAGGGCCAAATGAAAGGGGAGGAGGTCCTTGCCTATCAGTGGACTTGGAAAGGGGCAGGGAGGAGACCAGGGAGGGAGTTGGGGAGGGGGAGGGAATGAGGGAGTGGGATACAGCTGGGACACAGAGTTAACAAATTGTAACTAAAATACATAAATAAATAAATAAATAAATAAATAAATAGATAGATAAATAAATAAATAAAATAAAATAAAATAAATATTTCCTGGAGCTGCTTTCACATGATCTCTGCTACTTGAAAATAACCCCTCATCCACTCTTCTGTTAGTAATCCCAGTTTAAAAAAATGATAAAAACGCACAGACACACAAACACACACCACACAAATAATATTCTCTAACATGAGCATTAAGATATCAAAATTTAAACTTAAAAATTAGATACAACGTGTTGATAAAGATACCATGGTAATTGTGTTATATGAAATATATTCAATTTATTTTTATTATATTTAGAAGTAAATGGAAAAAGTGAAAATAAATGCAAAATCTGAATGTTTGCCTTTAGTGAAAAAGAGAATGACTCCTTAAAGTTATAAGTAAATGCTTTAAAATATGATAAGTGAAAATGTAACTTTGTATGACACATCTAGCAAAATCATAAGTCCCAATACTATTAGTCCTTTCAACTTCGCAGTGAGCTATGACATCTTTATCAAGAGTCTATGTGGAAGAGGAGCCTATGGTGGTGGATTTTTCTAGGGAAACAGCATCCTGCAGTCTCATTAGGCGGATGCACATATGAACTCATAGAGACATAAATTCAAGCCAGAAAAACAAACAAACAAAACAGCAAAGTGTAGGAAAGGTAGACACAAAGTTACACTTCTAAGGATGAAACTATTTTCACTTGGTATCTGCTGAGAGAATGTAAAACATTTTTCTCCAATGGACTGATGCTGTGTAGGTTAGGCTACATACTGATAGGCTGATCAATACAAAACAGACTCTGTTTTTTCTTCTTTTATTTTTTAATGTTTGTGTTAGGGTGATGGTGGTGCTGAAGGTTGTAATGACTTTATGTGGTTATTTTTTAATGGGTTTTCAGTTTTTTAATTTATTTCTTTTATTTATTTTGGATAGAAAGAAAAAACATGATTTTGGGAGGGGATGGGATTGGGAAAGATCTAAGAGAACATTGAAGAGGAGAAAGAATTTGTTTGAAAACTCTTGTATTAAATATATTTAAAATACCAACAATAAAGTAGTGAATAATGAAAGTTTAAATTTCCAGGAACCAGAGGCTGAATAGGCCAGAGACCCAGGACAGAACCAAATATGACTGGCAAAACAAAACAAAAATGTCAATGAAATTATTCCTAATGATATTCTGCTATACTCATAGATCAGTGTCTTTTCTGAGTGTCATCAGATACATAATACAGCAACTGATGGGAGCAAGGAACCCCAAAAAAGAAGGGAATGGTTACTGAGCTACAACGGGCTACATCTGAACAAAGGTTCTAGGTTATATCCATACATGGTCCTTGGTTGGAGTATCAGTCTCAGAAAATTCCCCTGTGCCTAGAAATCTTTGGTCCTTGTGGAGCTCCTATCCTTTCCATGTCATACAAACTCCCCCTTCTTTCATATGATTCCCTGCACTTTGCTGAAGGTTTGCTTATGAGTCTTAGTATCTGCTTTGATACACTGCTAGGTAGAGACTTTCAGAGGCCCTCTGCGGTAGGCTCCTGTCCTTTACTTGTTTTCTCCTATGTCCAATACCCATCCCATTTGTCTAAGGGGAACAGGGACTATTTCTGACAGGAACTCAATGGCAGGCTCTTTGATCCCCCCACCCCCAGGGAGAAGCAGTCCTGCTAGGCCACAGAGGAGGACTTTGCAGCCAGTCCTGAAGATATCTGATAAAACAGGGTCAGATGAAAGGGGAGGAGGTCCTCTCCAATCAGTGGACCTGGAAGGGGGCAGGGAAGAGATAAGGAAGGGAGGGTGGGATACAGCTGGGATACGGAGTTAATAATATGTAACTAATAATAAAAATTTTAAAAAAGGAAAGTTAAAAAAAAGAGGGGAATGATTCTAGGAGCTGGAGTGTTCAAGAATACAACAGAACATGACCCACCAAATCAAATATGCAGGATTCATAGGGGCTCACAGAGATTGAAGCCACAATCACAGACCTGGTGTTGGTCTGAGCTGGGTCCTTTGCATACATGTTATGATTTCATAGCTTATGATCTAGAATATTTCCCTTCCTTACACTGGAAAGCTTATCACTATCGCTAGAACATGATTGTTCATAAAGGTAAGATCAATAGAATCAGATGAGAATCCATTTTATTAGGACATAAACACACAACAGAATGACATTGTGAAGGCATAGAAAAAATAAGCACCCATAAGACATGGATAGTTTCCCATTGTACAAATAATCAAACCTTGCTAATAAGATGACCTAAGTGTATTCTCCACAGCAAGTATAATTTTCAATGTAATTCTTAGAGCCTGCAGTACTTTAAGAGGAGTCAGAGAAATATAAGTATCTGTTTACCAGTGGCTTTTACAAGTAAAAGTACCAGATTAGTTACAAAACTGAATTTCACATTTCAGTGTCTTTTAAATTAAACCATATGTTTCTCATTAATTAGATAATATTTGATGATACATATCAGCATTTTGATGATGTACTTTTATAACACATTGCATTTAATCAATATCCTTTGTCCAAACTTTATTGTTCTGTTTTAAAATACAACACTGACCCACTATGATTCTTTACATTATTAGTGTACTACTATCTTCATTCGCAGTTTCCATTTCATTTATACCTTTTAAAATATTAATGCTAACTGTAATCTCATGGCTCTAGGGCTAAACAGAGCATTCTCTTTTGCATGCTGGTTATAAGTGCCAATAGATTCACCTATAAGTAACTTTAAAGCTATATGTGGTGGGACACACTTTTAAAGTCAGTACTCAAAAAGCAAAGGCATGTAGATCTCTATGAGTTCCATATCAGTTAGGATTACAAAGTGAGACTGTCTCAAAATGCCTAACTAAGTAATGAATAAATAAATTCATTAATTAACTAATGAATAATAGTGAAAGTATTTCCATAATAAACCTACTTTGCAACATTCCTTTCCAACTGGAAAATTTCTAAGGATAAGTGCAAGTTTTGTGACTAAATGTTTAATTTTGTGTTATACTCACCATGAGGTAAATATAATAGTAATTATACAACATTGATTTGCCAACTCATTTACAAAATGTCTTATTTTACCAAATCAAAAAATTATAACTAAATTATAGAAAATATTATTAGCCATACAGAAAATGCAGTCCTCTAAGAATATAGAAAATCTGGGTAATAATGATGTCACTAGTAAAATAGTTAAATTAGAAGGGAATAAGCCATTGTGCAAGTGTATTGCTAAGAATTAGCTCACTGTATTCCAATGTAACACCTAAACAACAAGAAGGACTCTAGAAAAATGCTTAATCCTCATTCAGAAGGGCAAACAGGATAAATATCAGAAGTGGGAGAAGACAGGGAACAGGGCAGGAGCCTACCACAGAGGGCCTGTGAAAGACTCTACCCAGCATGGTAGCAAAGCAGATGCTGAGACTCTGAGCAAAACTTTGGGCAGAGTACAGGGAATATTATGGAAGAAAGGGGAGATAGAAAAACCTGGAGGAGACAGGAGCTCCAGAAGGAGACTAACAGAACCCCCCCCCCAAAAAAAAAAATCAGGGCTTAAGGGGACCTGCAGAAACTGATATTTCAACTAGGGACCATGCATGGAGAATACCTACACCTCCTGCTCAGATGTAGCTCAATCTTCATGGAGGTTCCCTAGTAAGAGAAGCAGGTGCAGTCACTGGCATGAATTCCATTGCCTGCTCTTTGATCATCCCCACCTGGTGATGTGGCCTTAGGAGGCAAGAGAGAAAGAGTAACTACACATTCCTGATGAGAACAGATAGGCTAGGGTCAGACAGTAGGGGAGGAGGATCTCCCCTGTCAGCAGAGGGGTGTAGGCAGGGAAGAGAGAGGGAGGGTGGGACCCAGTGGACATGAATGGGAGGATACAAAATGAATAAATTGTAAAAAATAATAATAAAAAGAAAAAAATAATAATTGATCTTGATGTTTGGTAAACTAAAATATATTTACATGAGATAAAAGATTTTTTACAAGATCATATTGCAGCACTGGTATCATACTCTTCTGATTCTCAAAATGTTGTTTACCTAAGTCTGAGCATGCCTTTTTAGAATAAGTGTTGACAACTCAGGAGGTGACATCACAGAAAAATTTATAGCTACATTAGTGACCCAATAAATGGGATTCTGAAACTGATCAGTTCTTAACAACCCAGTATCTCTACTACAAATGACCTCATAAAACTTTCCAGTTGTGGTTTTATTATCAACTTTGTAGATAAATTGCTTCATTCAAAGTTAAAAATGGTTATTTTCTAGTTCTTCCATTACATAGGAATATGTCCTAAAGAATGTTCTTTTGCTTGGTTAGAGTTATTCCAATATATTTTATATTATTTGTGGATATTGTGAATGGTGTTGTTTTATAGTTATAAAGAAGGGCTCTGAGTTTTTGGAGTTAATTTTGTATTAAGTTCTCTGGTAGAGTATTGGGAGTTACTTATGTATACTATCATATCATCCTCAAATAGAAATTTTTGTACTTCTTCCTTCTCAATTTTCATCCTTTTGATCTCCTTTAGTTCTCATATTGCTTTAGGTAGAACTTCAAGCATTTTGTTAAATAGATAAGGAGAGAGTGGACAACCTTGTTTGTCCCTAATTTTAGTGGAATTGCTTTAAGTTTCTCTCCATTTGATACTGGCTATCACCTTGCTGTATATTACCTTTATTATGCTTAGGTAAGGGCTTTGTATCACTGATTTCCCCAATACTTTTATCATGAAGAGGTGTTGGATGTTGTCAAAGGCTTTTCCAGTATCTAATATAATTTTTTTCTCCTTTGAGTTTGTTTATATGGTCAATTATATTGATGGATGTTTTTGTATGTTGTACCATCTCTCCCTCAAACGGGGAAATAAAATAGACATTGGAATTAGACAAAGAGGGAGAATTGGGTGAGAGAGGCAGTGGAAAGAGAAACAAGGGTGGGGATCGCGTGTGGGGAGAATGGGATGTGAAGTGAGAGGGCTGAAAGAAAGAAAGGAAACTGATGGAGGGGTGCATCTCTGGAACAAGATGGAGACCCACAAAGAGGTATGCTCCTGGATGGATTTAGGGTAACTCTAGTTGAGACTCCTGGCAGCGGGAAAAATGGAGACTGAAGTGGCCAAATCCTATACCTAGGCTGGAATTCTAATAGAGGATGGAGGACAGCAACCTACCCACAAAATCTTCAATGAAAAAAATTTTCTGCCAACAAGGTATGCAGGGATAAAAATGGAGCAGAGTTTGGGGAAAAGGTCAAACAATGACTGGCCTAATTTGAGACTCACCCCATGAGGACTAGCCAACCCCTGATACTATCAGCAATTCTCTGCTAGGCTTTCAGACAGAGTATAGCTGTCCTCTGAGAGGTTCTACCTAGGAGTTGATGGAAACAGATGCAGAGACCCATCAAGTGGAGCTCAGAGAGTCTTGTGGAAGGGTTGGGAGGAAAGATAGAAGGACATGGAGAGGATAAACTCTACACAAGACTAAATCTGTGCAGGGTCTTAGGTTATCTCCATGCATAGTCCTTAGTTGGAGTATCCATCTCAGGAAAGACCCCTGTGCTTAGATATTTTGGTTCTGTGGCACTCCCTGTGGAGTTCCTGTCCTCTCCAGATCTTACTTTTCCCCACTTCTTGGCCACAGAAGAAGACAATGCAGCCACTCCTGATGAGACCTAATTTACTAGGTTCAGAAGGAAGAAAAAGAAGACCTCCCCTATCAGTGGACTTGGGGAGGGGCATGGATGCAGAGGGTGGAGGAAGGGAGGGATTGGGACAGGAGGAGGGAGGGAACCACAGGGGGAGATACAAAGTGAATAATGTGTAAGTAATAAAGAAAAAAAAACTACAAGAAAGCCAACAGAGTCCATTAACTGAAGATCATGGTGGCTCACAGAGACTGAACCACAATCCAAAGAGCATGCATTGACTAAGCCTAGGTCCCCTACACACACACACACACACACACACACACACACACACACGCACACACACACACACACACACAGAGAGAGAGAGAGAGAGAGAGAGAGAGAGAGAGAGAGCTGATGGGCAGCTTGGTCTTCATGAGGGTCCTCTAGCAATTAGAGTGGGTGAGATCACTGACATGGACTCTTCTGTGGCCTGCGTTTGAATCATTTTCCTCTAGCTGGGATGCCATGTCTGGCCTCAGCGGAAAGGGATGTGCTTAGTCCTGATTTGACTTGATGTGCTATTGGGGATTGGTGAGGTTTGGCTCTCTATTCTGAGTAGAAGGGGAGGGCGAGTAGGAGGAGGATAGTGGAAGGGTGGGACAGGGAGGAGAGGAGGGCTTGGGCTATAATAGGAATGTGAAGTGAATAAATAATTTTTTTATTAATTACACTTTATTCATTTTCTATCCCCCCATAAGCCCCTCCCGGTCCCACCCTCCCCCCCCCCTTTCTGCATGCATGCTCCTCCCCAAGTCCACTGATAGGAGAGGTCCTCCTCTCCTTCTTTCTTTTCTTAGTCTATCAGTTCTCATCAGAAGTGGCTGCATTGTCAGGGTTCTAGGTTATCTCCACAGATAGTCCTTGGTTGGAGTATGATTCTCTGGGAAGTTCCCTGTGTTCAAATTATCTTGTTCTGTTGCTCTCCTTGTGGAGTTCCTGTCCTTTCCAGCTCTTACTATTTCCCACTTCTTACATAAAATTCCATTCACTCTGCCCATCGGTTGGCCATCAGGCTCAGCATCTGCTTTGACAGTCTGCACTGCAGAGGCTTTCAGAGGCCCTCTGTGGCAGGTTCCTAGGTTGTTTCCTGTTTTCTTTTTCTTCTGATGTCCACCCTCTTTGCCTTTCAGGATGGGGATTGAACATTTTAGTTAGGGTCCTCTCTTTTGCTTAGTTTGTTTAGATGTACATATTTTAATGGGTTTGTCCTATGTTGTATGTCTATATGAGTGAGTATATACCATGTGTGTCTTTTTTGCTTCTGGGACAACTCACTCAGGATGATCCTTTCCAGGTCCCACCATTTACCTGCAAATTTCATGATTTCCTTATTTTTCATTGCTGAGTAATACTCCATTGTATAGATGTACCACAGTCTCTGCATCCATTCTTCAGTTGAGGGGCATCTGGGCTGTTTCCAGCTTCTGGCTGTTACAAATAAAGCTGCTACAAACATGGTTGAGCAAATGTCCTTTTTGTGTACTTGCGCCTCTTTTGGGTATATGCCTAGGAGTGGTATGGCTGGATCTTGAGGAAGCGCTATTCCTAGGTGTCTGAGAAAGCGCCAGATTGATTTCCAGAGTGGTTGTACAAGTTTACATTCCCACCAGCAGTGGAGAAGGGTTCCCCTTTCTCCACAACCTCTCCAGCATGTGTTGTCACTTGAGTTTTTCATCTTGGCCATTCTGATGGGTGTAAGGTGAAATCTCAGGGTTGTTTTGATTTGCATTTCCCTAATGGCTAATGAGGTTGAGCATTTCTTTAAGTGCTTCTCTGTCATTCGATATTCCTATACAGAGAATTTTCTCTTTAGAGAAATTTCCCCATTTTTTAAGTGGATTACTTGGTTTGCTGTATTTCAGCTTGTTTAGTTCTTTATATATACTGGATATGAGTCGTCTGTCAGATAAAGGGTTGGTGATGATTCTTTCCCAATCTGTAGGCAGTCTCTTTGTTTTGATGATGGTGTCCTTTGCTTTACAGAAGCTTTTCAATTTCATGAGGTCCCCTTTATTGATTGTTGCTCTTAGAGCCTGTGCTGTTGGTGTTCTGTTCAGGAAGTTTTCTCCTGTACCAATGAGTTCTAGGGTATTCCCCACTTTTTTTTTTCTAGCCGATTTAATGTGTCTGGTTTTATGTTGAGGTCTTTGATCCACTTGGACTTCAGTTTTTTGCAGGGTGATAAGTATGCATATATTTTCATTTTTCTACATGTAGACATCCAGTTGGACCAGCACCATTTGTTGAAGATGCTATCTTTTTTCCATTGTATGGTTTTGGCATCTTTGTCAAAAATCAGGTGTCCGTAAGTGTATGGGTTTATTTCTGGGTCTTCTGTTCGGTTCCAATGATCCACCATTCTGTTTCAGTGTCAGTACCATGCAGTTTTTATAACTGTTGCTCTATAGTACAGCTTGAGATCAGGGATGGAGATACCTCCAGAAGATCTTTTATTGTAGAGGATTGTTTTAGCAATTCTCGGTTTCTTTTTATTCCATACAAAGTTGAGAATTTTTCTTTCCAGGTCTGTAAAGAATTGTGTTCAAAATTTGATGGGAATTGGTCATATTGAAGTATGATTCTATTGGATATCTAATTTCACACTATAATAATTTAACTGTTTTGTCTTTTTATTTTTAATTTCACTTCTATTTCATCTATTTCATTTTACTACAGATACACAATGAAACTGCAGTAATATTTGGCCCACAAAAACATTGAATTTTATTTCTTCTTTTAAAAAGAGATTTTTTTTTGCTGAAAAGTATAAAATTGGGTTTTATTGTTGTCAATGTAAATATATAATCAAAGAACTTAACATTATTTTTCTATGTTTGTATGCACTCAGTATAGATATTAGGACATAAAATGTCAGTAGATTAGTTGTATGCAAAGAATAATTCACCCAATTTACCATGTGAGTCCTAATCCTGTTGGTCATCATAATTGCCCTTCAAGTTTGATTGGCAGTAGTAATGGTTGTATTAAAGATGCTGCCTTATGCCTCATAAAAATATAGACAATTTATTAACTATGAAATGTCAACAAACGTTGGCATGAACATTCAGAGAATGGGAATGTAAAAGTCATTTTAAAAAATCCTTCCAGGGAAATGAAAAGCATAACATAAGCATGAGAGTGAAGTGCTAATCTTCAGCAAATAATTTACATAAGCTCTGATAATATTGGTAAGTTGCTGAAGTATTTAAAATTCAGAGCAAACTAGTTTTCAAAAAACATGAATAATTTTACATTCTGTAATATTGCAGAATAAACTAATAGAAATAGTATGTCTTAAAGTCTTAGGTTTGTGGGAATATACACACTAAAGTAAAATAATCCTACAGATTTATTATGAAACAGTTACCGTTGCTACAGATCTATTTCTGGCTTCAACTAAAGACATGGCTTTATTATAATGTCACATTTTGTCTCAAAGGTCATGTCATGAATTAAAGCTGAAATTAATCCAGTGGAGTCACATTATTTATTCTCTGTGTGAAGCTTTAATAATGTGACCTGTCTGACTTGTTTCACTAATGTCTCAAGATATCTTGTTAATATTTCCCTTTGCATTATCATTTTTTTCTATCCAAAATATACTTTCTTCTATGCTAAACATATGTATGTTAACTCCAGCTGCACCACATTCAGGTTGCCATCTGTTGAACATTTGGATTCTGCTGTAAATTATGAAATATCTATTCAGGAGGGGCATTTTTGCAAAATGACCTACTTCCTTTATTTAGTCATTCTGAAGCCTAGAGACATGAGTGCATGCCTTTTGAGAAAGTACTTGTTGCATTTAGAACAAAATAACTTTAGGGAGAAAAACTTTTGATAATAGAAATATTTAATACCCTTTTCCATGCACTAAAATGTGTCGAATCTCTAAAGGTGTTGTCTTATTGTTTGTGGGGTGGGGTGTGTGTGTGTGTGTGTGTGTGTGTGTGTGTGTGTGTTTAGCACACACCACAGCATATGTGTGGAGATCAGAGGCAACTTTCAGAATTTAATTCTCTCTTTGCAACGGTGGAAAAAGAGATTGAAATCGCATTATTAGACTCACTGGTAAGGACATTTACTTGCTGAACCTTCTTATGACCCAACTTTGTCTATTTTAAATATCTTCACTCTTAATTTAATTATTCTTATATTTGGCAAATAATCAACACAGTATTTTCTACTGAGATGTTATAAGAATATAATTATTCATTGGAAAATATTTTAAGGGTACAACATTTGGTTTAATTTTGTTTAAATATAATATAGAATCTTATAATAAAAATGTTTCAAGGTATTACTCATAAAAACAATCTCAGGGTCATTTTGATTTGTATTTCTCTGATGTCTAAGGATGTTGAGCATCTCTTTAGGTGTTTCTCTGCATTCTATATTCCTTTACAGCGAATTCTCTATTTAGACTAGCACCCCATTTTTTAAATTGGATTGATTGTTTTATTGCTTTTTAACATCGTTAATTCTTCACATGTTCTGGATATAAGCCCTCTGTCAGAGTTGGTGAAGATCCTTTCCCAGTCTGTAAGCTGTAGTTTTGTTCTGATGACAATGTCATTTGCCTTACAGAAGATTTTTGGTTTCATGAGGTCCCATTTATTGATTGTTGCTCTTAGAGCCTGTGCTGCTGTTGTTCTGTTCAGGAAGTTGTCTGCTGTGCCAATGAGTTCTAGGCTCATCCCCACTTTTTCTTCAACCGATTTAGTGTATCTGGTTTTATGTTGAGGTCCTTGATCCACTTGGACTTTATTTTTGTGATAAATATGGATCTATTTTCATTTTGCTGCATGTGGACATCCAGTTGGAACAGCACGGATTGTTAAAGATATTATAAGATAGGATACACATAGTAAAACCTGTACACTGAAAGAAGATAAACAAGAAAGAGGACCAGGTACAGAGCTAAACAGAGAATTCTCTATAGAGGAATATAGAATGGCAGAAAAACACCTAAAGAGATGTTCAATGTCCTTAGCCATCAGAGAGAGGCAAATTTCAATTTATATTTCAACTGATATTTCAACTTACACCCATCAGAATGGCAAATATGAAAAACTTAAGTGACAACACATGCTGGAGAGGTTGTGGAGAATTGGGAACCCTCCTCCATTGCTGGTGGGAACATAAACTTGTACAACCACTTTGGAAATCAATCTGGCGTTTTCTCAGACAACTAAGAAAAGTGCTTCCTCAAAATCCAGCTATACCACTTCTAGGCATATATCCAAAAGATGCTCAAGTAGACAACAAGGACATTTGCTCAACCATGTTGGTAGCAGATTTATTCATAATACCAGAACCTGGAAACAACCCAGATGTCCATTAATGGAGGAATGGATACAGAAATTGTGGTACTTTTACATATTGGAATACTACTTCAGCAATTAAAAACAAGAAAACAAAAGAGATATTTGCTCAACCATGTTTATAGCAGCTTTATTTGTAATAGCCAGAACCTGGAAACAACCCAGATGTCCATCAACTGAGGAATGGGTACAGAAATTGTGGTATTTTTACACAATGGAATACTACTCAGCAATCAAAAAGGAGGAAATCATGAAATTTGCAGGCAAATGGTGGGACCTAGAAAAGATCATCCTGAGTGAAATATCCTAGAAGGAGAAAGACAAACACGGTATATACTCACTTATATAGACCTATAAGATATGATAGACATAATGAAATCTATACACCTAGAAAAGATAATCAAGAGAGCGGACATGGGGTAAGATTATCAATCCTCATTTTGAAAGACAGATGGGATGTGCATTAAACATTGACAGGAGTCTACTGAGCACATTTGAAAAACTCTAACTAGCAGTGTTTTCAAAGCAAAGACTCATGACCAAACCTTTGGCAGAGTACAGGGAATCATAAGAAAGAAGGGGAGTTAGTCTGATGAGGAAAGGATAGGAGCTCCACAAGGACAAAACATATCTGGGCACAGGGTCTTTTCTGAGACTGACATGCAACCAAGGACCATGTATGAATGTAACCTAGATCCTCTGCTCAGATGTAGCCTGTGGGAGCTCAGTAACCAATTGGTTTCCTATAGTGAGGGGAACAAGGACTATTTCTAACAGGAACTCAATGACTGGCTCTTTGGCCTCCCCACCCCCCAAGGGAGGAACAGTCCTGTTAGGCCATAGAGGAGAGCTTTGCAGCCAGTCCTGAAGATACCTGATAAAACAGGATCAGATGAATGGGGAGGAGGTCCCCCCTATCAGTGGACTTGGCAAGGGGCACGGTGGAGATGAGGGAGGGAGGGAGGGACTGGGAGGGAATGAGGGATCGGGACACGGCTGGGATACAGAGTTAATAAAATGTAACTGATAAGAAAAAAATAAAATTAAAAAAAGAATAAAGTGAGACAAGTATTTTTCTAATTGTTAGAATATTTCAAATTAAATCAAAAATTTATCACAAAATAAAAAAAAAAAACAAGAAAATCATGAAATTTTCAGGCAAATGGTGGGATCTAGAAAAGATTATTCTGAGTGAGATATCCCAGGAGCGACACAGACGGTATATACTCACTTATGTAGACATATAATACAGAATAAACATTCTAAAATATGTGCACCTGAAGAAGATAAGCAAGAAAGAGGACCTAGGGTAAGATGATCAATCCTCACTCAGAAAGGCAAACACGATGGATATAGGAAGAGGGAGAAAACAGGACACAGGACAGGAGCCTACCGCAGACTCTACCCAGCATGGTATTGAAACAGATGCTGAGACTCATAGCCAAACTTTGTGCAGAGTGCAGGGAATCTTATGAAAAAAGGGGGAGATAGAAAGACCTGGAGAGGACAGGAGCTCCACAAGGACCAAATATATCAGGACACTGGAGCCCTCTATGAGACTGTTTCTCCAACCAAGGACCATGCATGGATATAAACTAGAACCCCTGCTCGGATGTAGCCCATGGTAGATCAGTAACCAAGTGGGTTCCTTAGTAAGGGGAATAAGAAGTATTTCTGACATGAAGTCAATGACTGGCTCATTTACCTCCCCCACTCTGAGAGAGGAATAGTCTTGCTAGGCCACAAAGGAGGACATGGCAGCCAGTCCTTAAGATACCTGATAAGCTAGGGTCAGATGGAAGGGGAGGAGGTCCTCCCCTATCAGTTGATGTGGAAAGGGGCAGGGAGGAGATGAGAGAGGAAGGGTGATGAGAGAATGAAGGAGGGGGCTACTGCTGGGATACAAAGTAAATAAGCTTTGATTAATATAAATTTAAAAAAAAAAGTTACCCAGAAAAAAAAAAAAAAAAAAGAAAGAGAACCCAGGGTAAGAAGATCAATCCTCACTTAGAAAGACAAATGGGATGGACATTGGAAGTAGGAGAAAACAAGTACCAGGACAGGAGCCTACCGCAGAGGGCCTCTGAAAAACTCTACCTAGCAGTGTATCAAAGAAGATGCTGAGACTCATAACCAAACCTTTGACAAAGTGCAGGGAATCATATGAAAGAAGGGGGAGTTAGTATGACCTGGAGAGTACAGGCGCTCCACAAGGACCAAATATATCAAGGCACAGGGGTCTTTTATGAGACTGATTCTCTAACCAAGGAGTATGTATGTATATAACCTAGCTCAGATATATCCCAAGGTAGCTCAGTATCCAAGTGGGTACCCTAGTAAGGGGAATGGGGACTATTTCTTACATGAACTCAATGGCTGAATCTTTGACCTCCCCCCCAATGGAGGAGCAGCCTTTCTATGCCACAGAGGAGCACATTGCAGCCAGTCTTGAAGATACCTGATAAGCTAGGGTCAGATGAAAGGGGAGGAGGACCTTCCCTAGCAGTGGACTTGGAAAGAGCAGGCAGGAGATGAGGGAAGGAGGGTGGGGTTGGGAGGGAATGAGGGAGGGTGCTACAGCTGGAATACAAAGTAAATAACCTGTGATTAATATAAAAAAATAAAAATTATAAAAAAAAATCTCAAAGTTTATTTAATAAAATCTTTGGATATATGCTTTCAGAAAGACTTCTCTTGGACCAGAGAGCTTGCTTATTTAGTAAGATAATGACTGCATAATAACAAGAAGCTATGCTGTAATCCTTGGCACCCATTTTAGATATAAAGTTTAGTACCATGAACCTATTCCCCATGTATTGTAAAGACATAGACAAAAGGATCCAAGACATTTCCTGACCAGCAATGGGAGCTGAATTCATGATCTCTTGGTTCAATTATAGACTGTATCTAAAAAACATAACTTGAAATGCTATCTAGAAAGATGCCCCGCTTCATTTTCTGTCATCCATATGTGTATGTACATGCACCTATGCTGTATACTACTTGCAACATAGAATAATAAAAGATTTCTAAGTGCCACTTATTTCACACAGAAAGAAAAATTTCAGATGGAATATAAACTGTTCTCAAGATAACCAAGATTTTGTTTATAGTAGATGTTTTATTGGTTAATCATTTAGTTTATAATATTTGTTTCATAACAAAATACTGTTTTGTTTAATCTTAGCAATCTCATCATTTTGAAAATATTTCTATGGAATTTAAAAGTGATAATGACGAGAGTCTCTAATACATGAAGAACAACAGCAACAGAAATTATACTGTGCAAGAGTGAAAACAAACTTCCACAGAACTAAGAAGTACAGGGCTACAGGAGAAAGTACACACAAGTATTTGATGCGTGAACCAATTAGAGAAGACATGAATAAATCTAGTCATAGACTTCCACTGTTTTTTCTTTATTTCAACAATGCATTATATGTTTTCCATACATAACTTTCGTTCACTTTCTTTCTCTATATACGGTTAAATACTTGAGAAACTATGGTAGAAAACTGGAAGGCCCATCAATTTTCTTTGAAGAAAAGATTAAAATATGTATATAAAATATAAATGACGAAGCAAGGAAGCAAATATATGCTCATGTTTCTGCTAAGCTATTAAGGTTTTTATTTTAATTTTTTTATTATCTTATTTTATTTTTATTTATTTTTTAAAATTTTTTATTAATTACACTTTATTCATTTTGTATCCCCCATAAGCCCCTTCCTCCTCCCCTCCCAATCCCACCCTCCCTCCCCTTTCTGCATGCATGCTCCTCCACAAGTCCACTGATAGGGGAGGTTCTCCTCTCCTTTCTGATCTTAGTCTATCAGTTCTCATCAAAAGTGGATGCATTGTCCTCTTCTGTGGCCTGGTAGGACTGCTCCCCCCTCAGGGGGAGGTGATCAAAGAGCAGGCCAATCAGATTATGTCAGAGCAGTCCCTCTTCCCATTACTAGGTAACCCACTTGGACACTGACCTGCCATGGGCTACATCTGTGCAGGGGTTCTAGGTTATCTCCATGAATAGTCCTTGGTTGGAGTATGACTCTCTGGGAAGTTTCCTGTGTTCAAATTTTCTTGTTCTGTTGCTCTCCTTGTCCAGTTCCTGTTTTTTCCAGCTCTTACTATTTCCCACCTCTTAACATAAAATTCCATTCACTCTGCCTGACAGTTGGCCATCAGACTCAGCATCTGCTTTGATAGTCTGCAGGGCAGAAGCTTTCAGAGGCCCTCTGTGGTAAGTTCCGAGGTTGTTTCCTGTTTTCTTCTTCTGGCTTTCAGAGGCCCTCTATAGCAGGTTTCTAGGTTGTTTCCTGTTTTCTTCTTCTACTGATGTCCATCCTCTTTGCCTTTCAGGTGGGGATTGAACATTTTACTTAGGGTCCTCTCTCTTGCTTGGTTTCTTTAGATGCATAGATTTTAGTGGGTTTGTCCTATGTTGTATGCCTATATGAGTGAGTATATACCGTGTGTGTCTTTTTGCTTCTGGGACAACTCACTCAGGATGATCCTTTCCAGGTCCCACCATTTACCTGCAAATTTCATGATTTCCTTATTTTTCATTGCTGAGTAATATTCCATTGTATAGATGTACAACAATTTTTGCATCCATTCTTCAGTTGAGGGGCATCTGGGCTGTTTCCAGCTTCTGGCTATTACAAATAAAGCTGCTACAAACATGGTTGAGCAAATGTCCTTTTTGTGTACTTGCGCCTCTTTTGGGTATATGCCTAGGAGTGGTATGGCTGGATCTTGAGGAAACGCTATTCCTAGTTGTCTGAGAAAGCGCCAGATTGATTTCCAGAGTGGTTGTACAAGTTTACATTCCCACCAGCAGTGGAGGAGGGTTCCCCTTTCTCCACAACCTCTCCAGCATGTGTTGTCACTTGAGCTTTTGATTTTATAAACCAAAATGCAAGGTTCCATGATTGCAGACTGTTTCACTTTCTACAGATGCTTCCTCTGGACAATGTTAATCAGTATTCCTGTTTTAATTCCACTACATATTAGCTTTGCCTCTTCATATAAAAATGTGGGCATTTGATAGCTGTTGGTGAATGCCTTTATTCCCAGCATTAGGGAGGATATACAGATCTGTATTTCAAAGCCAGGCCAGTCTACAGAAAGATTTCCAGGCAAAGCTAATATGTAGTGGAATTAAAACAGGAATAATGATTAACATTGTCCAGAGGAAGCATCTGTAGAAAGTGAAACAGTCTGCAATCATGGAACTTTTTGTCCCTAAGTCTGTACTTGTCCATTATTGGTCAAAACTTTTCAAACTAAACTTTTCATTTTTAGATTTCTATAAATCAGCTCAAATTCAGTGCATTCTTAACTCACAGTCAAAGTAATTCAAGAGCAAATACAACACTTTATATTCATATACAATGAAAGAAGAAAGGGCTAAAAATGCACAATGTAATTGCTTGCATTTTATGCTGAATGCGTGATAGAAGGTCTTTTTTTTTTTCCAATGAGAAAGAAATTTTTTATTTTATTTTTTTAGTTAAAACTATTATCCATCCTGTGGCATGGAAATATCACAGAAATTAAATAAGAGTACCCATTGTTTACTATTTGAAACCATTCAAAGAATATAATCGATATAATACATTAACATTATAAGTTACTCATGGGAAAAGTGATTAAGTTCCATGTTAACTAAATAATGAGAAAGGACCAGAGAGTCAAATTACCTATAAAGCAGCACACAAAACACTAATTGCTGGCCTTTCCAACTAAGAGAAACTGTTTATAATGATTTCCTACTTGTTTTCTTTTTCTTTTTTTATTGCTCAATAATTTTTATTTCTTCTGTTGAGAACTATATATTCATATATTTAGCCCAATTTCAATTGGGTCATTTATTTTCTTTTTTATTTAATTTTATTTTTTATTATTAGTTACATTTTATTAACTCTGTATCCCAGCTGTATCCCGCTCCCTTATTCCCTCCCAATCCCACCCTCCCTCCCTCATCTCCTCCCTGCCCCTTTCCAAGTCCACTGATTGGGGAGGACCTCCTCCCCTTTCATCTGACCCTGTTTTATCAGGTATCTTCGGGACTGGCTGCAAAATCCTCCTCTGTGGCCTAGCAGGACTGCTCCCCCCTTCGTGGGTGGGAAGGTCAAAGAGCCTGCTATTGAGTTCCTGTCAGAAATAGTCCTTGTTCCCCTTACTATGGGAAACCAATTGGTTACTGAGCTACCACGTGCTACATCTGAGCAGGATAGGAGCTCCACAAGGATCAAATATATCTGTGCACAGGGGTCTTTTCTGAGACTGACACTCCACCAAGGACCATGTATGGATATAACCTAGGCCTTTTTTTCTAAACCAAAGTATACTAATGTGCAAGTGCCATAAGATAAATTTCATATTCCAAATGGGCAAGATAGGTGGGTCTGATTCTTTTCACACTGTATTCATGCTCAGTAGCTAGGATCAATATATATATATATATATATATATATATATATATATATATATATATTTTTTTTTTTTTTTTTTTTTTACCAGGTTTTGAATAGGTCTTTGTTATGAGGCATATCTAGTCTTTAACACCAAAAAGTTCACTTCATATATGTCATTTGCTGAATCAATACACATTGTAAATCTATCCATTACTCTTTTTTTTTTATTGGGCGTTTGTCTTTATTCTTTTTTTTTTTCTTAATATAGGCAAGTTAAGCTATTAAGGGAATAGTTAAAATGTTATATAGATTATCTTCTAATAAATATTGTTTGTCTTGTGGTTGTATCAAGTTTAACAATCATTATTATTTATATCCCTAAAAATAATGCTAAGTTATATATCTTCAAAGATAATTAAACATTTTGAAAAAAACACTCAACAATTATTATAAATAGTTGTATATTATGTTCCCAATGAGCTTTTATATTTTTAAGTACTTTACTTGTTTATTTTTATAGAAGTATGTTCACAGAAAAATCACAAAATGCTCCATATATTCCCTTTTGATTTCCAATCCCTCCAAATACATAGTTTATGTAGCCATCAAAATTGAACTCTTCATTGCTAGATGTGTTGCCACTAGTGAATATACATATAATAACCACTGATGCATGTAGTTTATGTTGGGACACACTATTGGTATTGCATATTTTATAGATTTTGAAAATATATGACAGTGTATATCCATCATTTTCATATCACATAACACATTTCCATCTTTCAAATTAACTTTGGCACTGTGTTTTTCCCCAGTTTTTAATAACCATTGATAGTTACAGTGTTTTCACATTTAAAAAAAATTTTTTTTTTGTAAACGTGATTCCTATAGCTAGAACTAAAACAGTATATTGCCTTGGTGTACCAATGCCTTCTTTTAGGAACATGATTGTATTTTTTTTTAATTTGTCACATGAAGGGATGAGATGAGATATATAATACATGTGTTAATAATACATGACTTGGGCTGAGCACAGAGCTTATCTATCTAAGTATGCTTTGGCCTAGGCCTGGAAGCTTCTAGCCTCCATACACTGAATCTTCTGTAAGCCTGGACCTTAAACGTTTCAGTTTTCAGCTTATAGCTGCTAAATGAGGTATAGAATGTTTTCAGCCTCCAAACCTACTGCTCAATAAGCTCATCCTTTATGATTCATTCTGAATTCTGACTGGCTGGTTCAACTCAGCTGTTCTTCCTGAAACTCCTTTCCAAGCTGACTGATTAAAACTGGCTTTTCCATCTTCTGATTGAATTGCTCTCCTTGAAAGAACTGCCTCTGATCTCCATGAACTGAACTGCACTGACTGCACTGAGCACAAACTTAATGGAACTGTACAAATTCAAATGAACCCAACTGAAGTGCAGCAAACTCAACTCTGCTCGTCTCTCCACACTGCTTTTAAGTAGTCTCCCTCTCCTGTCTGTTCTCAAGAGATTTGGGCATATCCGATCTCTCACTTATTCTGTCAAAATTTTCTCTGATTATTCACTTTGTCTATCTCTCAATTAAATGTCATTTTGGGGAGAATAAAGGTGTATACTAAAACTATATCTGTATTTCAGTCAGAAAAATTAGAGGTATGTACTAAGATTGTGCCTGTATTCCAGCCAGAGTAGGCAGACCTAGGTCTTTAGATGTGATTCCTACTTAGAACAGCCATGTTGATGGATTAAAATTCCTCTACAGTCTTTTAAAATATACTCCATAGCTTTGCATAGTTGGGTAAAACACCCAACTATGTGTATATATATATATACACATAGTTGGGTGTTTTATATATATATATATATAGTTATAAATATAGATATATAGTTATAAATATAGATATATA
>NW_026591086.1:32629174-32638311 GCF_907164565.1 Psammomys obesus
ATATATAGTTATAAATATAGATATATAGTTATAAATATAGATATATAGTTATATATATATATAACTATGTTATTTGTTTGCTTGTTTATTTGTATATATGTGATCTTTTGGATAAACTAGTAGAAGAATCTTCTAAGGTACATCTTTGAAACAACCAAAGGAATGTTTGGTTGTTTCCGTGTTTGAGTAATCGTAAATAAAGCCATCATAAATATTCATGATCTACTTTTTGTGTGGAAATACAGTGTCAGTCCTTTTGTGTAAATTCCAAGGAGCATGATTGTTTAATCACACATAAAAATTATGCTTGTTTTTCAAGGAATAAAAAAGCACTCTAAAAAGTATTTGTATTATTTATCATTTCTATGATAAAAAATAATTTTTGTTTCTAGGTGTACATATAAGCATTAGTTATCACTGTGTTTTATTTTATAAATACCAACATATTTTACACATTATATCATTGCTAGACCATTTTCTGATGATGTGTGAGGAGGCATTTCTTTTTATATGTTTATTTATTGCTTGTATATTTTAATACATAGTCGGGTGTATGCTAATATTTGATGCCAAACAAATCATTGTTTTACTTACTTAATGGGAAGTTTTCTGTACCATGATTGAGTCCATTATCAAATACAAATTTTACAGCATAATATTCAGAAGTGATCTTATTCCTAGTCTCCTGACATTACCTACTGAAAAGACAACAAAAAAGACATTTTAAATAAGATCCCGTTTTTACTTTCATTATGTCAGTATTTATTATTGTCTAGGTTTTTGTGGTTCTTCTACCATTTGTTTTTTCTTTTCTCATACAATAATCCTGACCACAGTCTATGCTCCCTCCGCTTCTCCCAGCTGCCTCCCACCCCCCTCTCTCCTAGATCCTCTGCTCCTTTTCCTTTCAGAAAAGAGTAAGCCTCCCAGTGATGACAACCAAACACAGCATGCCAAATTGCTGTAAGATGAGGCACAAACCCTCTTATCAAGCCTGGATGAGGCAACGCAGCAGGAGGAAACACGTTCCATGAGCAAGTGAAATTGTTAGCGATATCCCCTCTCCCACTGTTAGGAGTTCCACGAAAACTCCAAGCCAAACAACCACAACATATAGGACGTGGTGCAGACCCATGCTGACTTCATCATTCACTTCCATCTTTGTGAGGTCCTATGAGCTCTGTGTGGTTGAATCTGTGAGCAGTGCTTCCCCGATGTACTTAACCCTCTGACCCCTGCAACCCTTTCTCACCCACTTCTGTGGGGTTCTCCTAGTTCCACCTAATGTTTGGCTTTAGGTCTCTGCATCTGCTGTCTTTAGTTGTTGGATGAAGCCTCTCTAATTAGGCTAAGCACTGATAAGTAAGTATAGGAAAATATTAGAAATCCTTTCGTTGACATTTTTCCTCCATCTTATTTAGTTCTATCCTATGTCTCTGAGCCATTGAGCTTCTGATTGCTTACCATCCAGTTTCAGTCATGGGTTCTCACTCTCTCTCTCTCCCTCTCTCTCTACTCCTCCTCCCTCTCTCCTCCCCCTCCTTCTTCCATCCCATCACCCTCGCCATCTCCCTCTACCTATCCATCTTCCCTTTCTCTGAGAGTGTGGGTTGGGCCTCAAATTAGACCTGTCATTTCTTGGCTATTCTCACAAGATCTGAGACACCATTGCCCAGCCCATCTTGCAGACAAGACAGGTTGTGGATTGAAGGTTTGGGGGCTGGGTTGGTGTCCCAATCCCACCACTAGATGCCTTGTTTGGTTACAAAAGATGGTCTGTCCAGGCTTCATGTTCTCCATTGCTAGGAGTCCTTGCTGGAATCACCCTAATTGGTTCCTGAAAGTTTCCACTGTACTAGGCTTCCACATCACCCGAAAAATGCCTTCTGCAATTCCAGTCATCTCTTCTTGTACTCTCTCCTTTACTCCCCCACTTGATCCCTCCTGTTCCCGTTCTCATTTCCCATGTCAACTCATGTAATCTATTATTTATCCCCAGGGAGATCCCTGTGTGTGTGCATGCTCCCTAGAGTCTCCGCTATTGCTTAGCTTCTCTGGATCACTGGATTGTAGCCTAATTACTCTTTACTTAAGAACTAATATCCTCTTATGAGTACATATCCTGTTTGTCTTTCTGGGTCTGGGTTGCTGTGCTCAGGATGATCTTTTACAAGTTCCATAAATTTACCTGAAAATTCCATGATGGCATATTTTAACAACAGAATAATTGTGTAAATGCACAAAATTTTCTTTATCTATTCTTAGGTTGAGAAAGATCTAGGTTGTTTCCAGTTTCTGAATATTATGAATAAAGCAGCTATAAACATAGTTTATCAAGTACCCTTGTAGCAGGATTGACCATTCTTTGGGTATATGCCTCAAAGTGGTCTTGGGGTATATCAACTTCAAATGTTCTAACAATTTACACTTTTTCATTTATTATTTACATTATTCTGTTTCTTCATTAAAGGCATTGACTAATTGGAACATATATGGAAATTTAAATATATCATAATATATCTCTATATATGTTCCCTTAGTTAAAACATAACTATATTTTTCTATATTGCTATATTGAAGAAATTCCTTTCACTCTTTATATAACTTTTAATTGCATGACTAGCTGCCATCCATTTTGAAATGAGATTTCAGTGTAAAGACCACATTTCTGCATAGATACCCTCAAGAGTTTATCCTCCTGGGGCTAAAGTCACAAAGAAGAATAAAACTAGAGGATAACTACAATTATGTGACAAGTCCCCACAGAAAATTGACCTTGAATTACATACAAAAAAAGGCATTTTCATCTTTAATCATCAGGTGAGCAACAGCAGCTCTGAGGTTCAGAACCACTTCGGCAGCTGAAGATCTCCATGTTCAAATAACACTACTCTGTGGCCTGGTAAGGCTGCTCCCCCGCTCAGGGGGAGGTGATCAAAGGACAGGCAAATCAATCCGCCTTACCAGGCCATAGAGGAAGATATAGCAGCCACTCCTGATGAGACCTCATAGACTAGGATCAGATGGAAGGGGAGGAGGACCTCCCCCATCAGTGGACTTGGGGAGGGACATGGGTGAAGAAAGAGAAGGGAGGGTGAGATTGGGAGGGAAGGAAGGAGGGAGCTACAAGGGGGATACAAGGTGAATAAAGTGTAATTAATAAAAATAATAATGAAAAAATAAAACAAATAACACTACTAATAGTACTAATGCATTTGGAAGCACTGCAGTGGAAAGGGAATCAAAAGTATGTAAAACTCAAGTAAATGTGAGCTAAAATGATATGTTCAACCATGAACAAAATTTGGGAAGAAGCTCTTTTTTATTGCTTCAGTGAGATTTCTGTGAGTACAAACATGGCAGTTACCATGTCTGTTTCTGTTGCTTATGATTTTTCTTTGACTCATATCATTTGTCTTTTATGTCCTATTCTGACTTGTTGCTTTTGACTTATTTAATTTTATTTCTATTCTTTAATATTCTGTTTATGGATTCAGATGCGAGGGGAGGTTGAGAAGGTCACAGATGAGTTGGGGGAGAGGAAATTATAATCAGAATATACTGTATAAAAGCAACCGATTTTCAATAGAAAAAAAATAAAAGGAAACTAAATTTTTCTGTATGGAGATAGTCCAAAAGAAATCCCATAATCTTATACCACAAAGACCACATGAAAAAAGAGCATAGAGATGAAAATGCCTAAGTGTAAAATAAAATGTTGAAGAAGCTGGAGCTGCCAGCACCTTCACCCTGTGCTCCAGGATACTATGTAAATCTTGTTGTTCACATGCTGGAGAGGTTGTGGAGAAAGGCGAACCCTCCTCTACTGCTGGTGGGAATGTAAACTGATACAACCACTCTGGAAATCTATCTGGCGCTTTCTAGGACAATTAGGAATAGTGCTTCCTCAAGACCCAGCTATACCACTACTAGGTATATACCCAAAGTTTGCTCAGGGACACAAAAGGGATATTTGCTCAATCATGTTTATAGCAGCATTATTTGTAATAGCCAGAACCTGGAAACAACCCAGATGTCCATCAACGGAGGAATGGGTACAGAAATTGTGGTATTTTTACACAATGGAATACTACTCAGCAACCAAAAAGGAGGAAATCATGAAATTTGCAGGCAAATGGTGGGATCTAGAAAAGATCATCCTGAGTGAAATATCCCAGAAGGAGAAAGACAAACATGGTATATACTCACTTATATAGAACTATAAGATATGATAAACATAATGAAATCTATACACCTAAAAAAGATAATCAAGAGAGCGGACATGGGGTAAGATTATCAATCCTCGTTTATAAAGACAGATGGGATGCGCATTGAACATATGACAGGAGTCTACTGAGCGCATTTGAAAGACTCTAACTAGCAGTGTTTTCAAAGCAAAGACTCATGACCAAACCTTTGGCAGAGTACAGGGAATCATAAGAAAGAAGGGGAGTTAGTCTGATGAGGAAAGGATAGGAGCTCCACAAGGACCAAATATATCTGGGCACAGGGTCTTTTCTGAGACTGACATGCAACCAAGGACCATGTATGATTGTAACCTAGATCCTCTGCTCAGATGTAGCCTGTGGTAGCTCAGTAACCAATTGGTTTCCTATAGTGAGGGGAACAAGGACTATTTCTAACAGGAACTCAATGACTGGCTCTTTGGCCTCCCCACCCCCCAAGGGAGGAACAGTCCTGTTAGGCCATAGAGGAGAGCTTTGCAGCCAGTCCTGAAGATACCTGATAAAACAGGATCAGATGAATGGGGAGGAGGTCCCCCCTATTAGTGGACTTGGCAAGGGGCACAGTGGAGATGAGGGAGGGAGGGAGGGACTGGAGGGAATGAGGGATCGGGACACGGCTGGGATACAGAGTTAATAAAATGTAACTGATAAGAAAAAAAAAAGATGTTTAAAAAAAAATTTAGAAGAGAAGTCCAAAAAAAAAAAAAATCTTGTTGTTCAAGGCACTTTGCCCATAATTTCTTGTTTGTTTTTGTTAACCTAAGTGGAAGGCATATCTCTCAGTATATAATAATTCTCAGCACAGAAGATTATTATTTCATATGAAATAAATTGCGATACCCAAAACTAGTGCTTGACTACTTCATATTTCAATGTTAATTCACACATGAACTTCTATACTTGTTAGTGTGTTATTAAACTATTTTGCTTCTGAATCTCATTTTTTTGCTTCTTTGCAATGGATGCTTCAGAGTTGAAAATTATAAAGGGAGTATACTAATGCCAAATAACAAAATTAGAAATATTTTTAATTTTAGTATTGTGCTCTCAATGTTGATTAAATTCACCATGTTTAAAGTTTACCATTAGATCAATGCTATGTTAACACAGTAAAAACATCATCAAAAATCATTTTACCCCACCTGTAATTCAGTAATTGCTTAAAGCTCTGCATTGGGAGTGTTTTAAAGTTACTTATACTATCTGTAATTTTTTGTGAAACCAGTAATCAAGCACTAATATGATCTTCCTTATGGTTTGATTGGACACAAAAATCTCATTATACTTAAACAAGGTTTCATTTTTATAACTCACTTTGAAAAGGGGAAATGAAAAGTAACTATTTTGGGTTTTACTAAAGAAGTCTGTAACAACTTCTAAGATGGCATTGTATAGCTCTAGCATACAACACTTACAAAAGAATAGCAAACAGCAGTTTAGGGAACGAATTGGACTTTTCTGGGTCATAGAAATGTTAAAAAATCTGATATGCCAAGAGATCTATCATATTTTAAAATAAATTCTATTTGGGGAAGTCAACCTATATAGCTTTTTCCCCTAAGTTTTTCATAAAAGCCTAACATCTTATTTGTATATTCAGACAAAATTTATTAACACTGGATTTTAGGTACTTGCTTATATCTCAAAATAGTATTTTGTAAGAAAGTAGTGTTTATTCATTAGCATACTCTGAGGCATGTCACAAATAATTTAAAATATAGCTATCAAACAAAATGAAAAAATGTATTCTGTACTCCTTTTAATGTTTTATTATCTGTGTTTTTGCTTGCTTAATATTCTACCAAGTCTAATAAGTCAGCGTTTATGTCATTTTAGAATATTATTCTACATCATTTCAACATGACTGATTAACTGGAAAGATGTCAAGAATCACTGTTTATCATTTAGACATTCTTTTTAAAGTGTTTGGTAATGATATTACAAAATTAAACATTAAAATATATTCAGTATATAAAAATATAATATCAAAGAGAATATTTAAATTGGTTTCTTAAAATTCTGAAAATGCCGGAAAATTTACAAGAAGAAAGCACATCAAACCAGCTCAAAATATATTGGAAAAATGTAAAGTTGTATAGTCTCACCGTAGAGGCACAGTGTATTACAAAAATAATTTGGGCTTAGAAATACAAATTAATTTTTTTGTTAAAAATTGAGTTTTGCTTCATCGACCCTATATCTTAAAGAGGGCTAATATCCAAAATGTGTAAAGAACTCAAGAAACTAAACATCTAAACCAAATAACCTAATTAAAAAAAAGTGTGTGTGTGTGTGGGGGGGGGCTACAGATTAAAATAGAGAATTCCCAATACAGCAATCTCTATTGGCCTACAAGCACTTTAAGAAAAGTTCAGTATCCTTAGTCATCAGGGAAATTCAAATCAAAACTAGATGAGATTGTATCCTGACCCTATCTGAATGGATAAGTTTAAATATGCAAATGACAGCTCACGTTGGCAAGTATGCGGAACAGGAACACACCACCTTTGCTGGTGGGAATGTAAACATGACAACCACCTTGGAAATGTTGTTTTAATAATTTTTATTTTTTTTATATTAATCAAAGGTTATTTACTTTGTATCCCAGCTTTAGCCCCCTTCCTCATTCCCTCCCAATCCCTCCCTCCCTCCATCATCTCCTCCCTGCCCCTTTCCAAGTCCACTGATAGGGGAGGTCCTCTTCCCCTTCCATCTGACCCTAGCTTATCAGGCATCTTTAGGACTGGCTGCAATGACCTCCTCTGTGACCTAGCAAGACTGTTCCTCCATTAGAAGTAGGAGAAAACAAGTAACAAGACAGGAACCTACCACAGAGGGCCTCTGAAAGAATCTACCCAGCACTATATTAAAGCAGATGCTTAGACTCACAACCAAACTTCGGGAAGAGTGCAGGGAATAATATGAAAGAAGGGGGAGTTAGTATGACCTGGAGATGACAGTAGCTCCACAAGGACCAAATATATCAAGGCACAGGGGTCTTTTCTGAGACTGTTTCTCCAACCAAGGACCATGTATGGATATAACCTAGAAATCCTGCTTGGATGTAGCCCACAGTAGTTCAGTATCCAAGTGGGTACTCTAGTAAGGGAAACAGGGACTATTTCTGATATGAACTCAATGGCTGGCTCTTTGACCTCCCCCACTTTGGAAATTAATTTGGCGGTTTCTAAGAAAGTGGGAATAGTTCTACCTCAAGACCCAGCTATACCACTCCTTCTCACATATTCTGGTCATATATCCAAAGGTGCTGATGATTCCACAAAGACACTTGTCTAACTATGTTCATAAGAGCTCTATTTGTAATAGCCAGAAACTGGAAACACCCTAGATGTCCCTCAATGGAATAATGGATAAGAAACTGTGGTACATTTACACAGTAGAATACCACTTACTTACTAAAAATGATGATGTCATGAAATTTCCAGGCAAAAGGATGAAAATTGAAAGGATCATCCTGATAGATTTAACGAAGTCCCAGAAAGACACGTGCAGTATGTACTCACTTATAAGTGGGTATTAGTTAGAAAAACAGGATAACCATGCTATAATCCACAGACCCAAAGAAGCCAAGTAACAAGAAGGGCCCAAGAGGGAAGCTTGAATCTCAATGAGAAGGGGAATAAAATAGTCATGGGGATGGTTTGGGTGAATTGGGGTGGCTTAGGGGTAGGGAAACAGGTTCAAGTCCTGGGAGCACAAAGGGAGAGAGTAAATGGAGAGAACTGGAATTGATAGAGGGGAGGGCATTTCTGGGATGAAATATAAATGTAGGACAAGAGAAACTCTCTGGAATCTCTGAGGGTAACCCTGAGCAAGACCTCTAACAGTGGAACATACGGAACCTGTAATGGCCATATCCTGTATCCAGAACAGACTTCCAGTGGAGGGACTGGGACACAAACACAGTCATAAAACCTTTCACTCACAACTTGTCCTGCCTACAAGATATGAGGAGGTAAAGACAGAGCAGAAAGTGAGGGAAAGACCAAACAATAACTGGCCCATTTTGAGACCTAAGCCATGAGAGAGAGAGCCCATCTCTGACACGATTGACATTCTGCTATACTTGCTATACTTAAAATGTTGATATGAAATTGACTTAATTCTCATGGAGTCTCAAGAGGGCCTTTCTCCACGAGGCTGGGACAGGGAGTTGCCTGTTGCGGTTCTGGAAATCGCCAGCCAGGTATGTAGAGGGAGGTACAAGGAAAACAAGACGTTAGCATAACTGTCCTCTGAGAGGCTTCCCCCATCAACTCATGAGATGCGGAGACCCACAGCCAAACACTAGGAGAAACTTGAGGAATCATGTTGAAGAGGGACATGAAGGATCAAGGAGCCAGGGAAGTAAAGGACACCACGAAATCAACTAACCTGAGCACTTGTGGGCCTCACAGAGCTTGAACTGCCGACCACAGAGGACTAATGGGACAGATATAGACCCATTGTATGTATGTAACGGTTGTGTAGCTGGGTCTTCATGAAGGCTCCTAAAGTAGTTGCAGGCACTGTCCTGTTTGGATCCCTTTCCCCTAACTGGGTTGCTTTGTCTAACCTCTGTTGAGAAGTTCTTAGACAGCTTGATATCCCAAGGAGGGTGGATATCCATGGGAGGCCTCTGCTTTTCTGAGGCATATAGGATGGGGGAGGGAGGAAGGGAAGTTGAGAGGGAGGGATTGGGAGGGAAAAAAGGGAGGTGAAGTGGAAATCAATATCTAAAGAAATTAATTAATGAAAAAAAAATGCTGTTACATAATGTCCTGTCGAAGCCACACATCTATGTACATGGGAATGACACAAACTGGAAGTAAAAAGGAGACACAAACACAAATTTGTGTTTTGGGGGAAGACGTCTATCTGGAAGATGTT
>NW_026591086.1:32638321-32641143 GCF_907164565.1 Psammomys obesus
ATTTAATAACTTAAAAAGCAACATAACCTGTCTTTTTTCTACAAACACCATTTCCTAGTCCTAAATTATTTTATTATAAAATATTTGTGTATGTATATATTACTAGCTACTTCAATGAATTTTCAGGTATTTACATATAGATGTATATTGATCTTGCAGCTCCATAGTACATATCATAAAATCTAATCAAAACAGTTTTGTAATATATGTTTTCTGGTAAAGCCTACAAAATCAAGTTGTACCAAATATTGTTGCAAATAAATAAACCAAAGTTTTAGAATATATTAAACAAAATTGAGCTTTGTACTTTACTGGAAAGTGGAAAAAGAAGTATGGTGTTCCTACCTATATCTGCACCTCATATATATATATATATATATACATATATATTCATATGTATAGATATGTGTCTATATAATATATATATTCATTATAAGCTGTGATCCAGCTAGTCCAACAATGGCTGTCTACTACCAGAATGTCCAAGAATCCAGTGTCATTTTTTTTTCAGTCCTTGAGGCTGAATGTCTCAGCTGGTCTTCAATAGACCAGAATCCTGAGAAACTAGGCCAGTGGAAGAATGAACTTTCCAGCAACAGTGGGAGTAAGCAGGTGAAGAGCAAAAGCTGCCTTCTTCTATGTGCCAACAGAAGACACGGCCTAGATTAAAGATGGATCATCCCATCTCAAAAGATCAGAATTAAAGGTGAGTCTTCTATTTCAAATCTCCTAGGTATACCTTGCCAGCCACTTGGGTTTTAGTTAATCTAGATGTAGTGAAGTCGATAACAAAGAATAACCTTAGGTGGGGCTGCATTTTAGTAGAGTAGAAATAATAATAATAAAGAAGTTCATAGAAAGATCGTAGGGCAAGACAAATTTGATTAACAAAATTAAACTTAGTAAACAATGGTAGTATGAATGATGCAATGGGAAAGGACTAGGTATACAGATTTCATTACTCTGCCACCGCTTGGCTTGCCTATAAAGCTTTCTCTATAAAGCTTCTTATGTGTTCAGAAGTAGAGCCTGCCTCTATGTTGTCCTCTTAAATTATAGTATCTGGCACTATCTGGGCCTTGGGGTACTCGATGGAGATAGCATTATGATTGCAAGGCAAGTACTTTATTACTGAGCTCTAGCCAGCTTGCGCAGAGCCAGCAGGTGGGATGCAGTCTTCTCAGGACAAAAATAATGCATCAATGTCCTAACTTCTTATCCTAATAGAAAGCTCAGAGCTCCAATCTTTAACATGTTCTGTGTAAGTGGCCAAAGCTGTAGTGGGTTAGTGAATGCAACACTCATGTCACGGCCAGAAGACTTTTCTGACCTGCACATTATTTAGTTTTTCTAATTGTTCCATTCCCTTCTGGTTACATTTGCTGAGCATTGGAGAGCATGAGATAAAGGACACATTAGGGAGTGAACATTCCGCTATTTCTCAGTATTCAGACTTCGGCCACTTATGAGTTTCTGCAAGCTGCTATGCACTATAATAAGTTTCTCTTGGGAAAGTTAAGACTGTCACAATGAGCTGAGCAGTGGTCGTCCATACCTTTAATCCCAGCACTCAGGAGGCAGAGGCAAGTAGAGCTGTATGACTTTGAGACCAGTCAGTGATTTCCAGGACAGCTAGAGCTATAAAGAGAAACCCTGTCTCAAAAAAAAAAAAAAAAAAAAAAAAAAAACCTCACAACCAAAGAAACAAACAAACAAACAAAAAAACCGTCATATTATATGAACAAACACAAACATAATAAAAAAGGAGGCTTATTACATGACCAAAGTTCTGACAATAGCAACGATTAGAAATATCTCTGCAATAGGATGTATATTCAGTGTTTAATAAGGAGTGTTATAGCATCTCAACCCTTATTTGCACATTGGCTGATCAGTTTAACATGATCTATATAATGAATCTAGGCCAGTCGGGGTTAAAGAGCAAATCCCTCATCTCAAAAAATTCAGAAAGAGAGGCATGAAAGAAAAAGAAAGAGGGGGAAAAGTAGGAACAAGGAAGCAAGATGGGTAGACCGTAGAAGGAGGAGGAGGAGCAGGAGAGAGAGATTGAGAGAGAGAGAGAGAGAGAGAGAGAGAGAGAGAAGAAAGAAGAAAAAACATCTAGCCAATTATCACTTGGCTAAGAATACATTGATTAATTTTTAGGTTTTCTAGTCTGTTTCAATGATATTATGCATCTGTCTGGATGTCAATAATATCCTTTTTTTGATAAATGGTTGACTTGTAGTATGCTTTGAAGACAGGTAAAATTCCAACTGTCTTCTTGTTCTTTTTCTTTTTTATTTTTCTCTGAAAGATTGAATTATCTATTCTATTTCCATGAACTGTGATTTTGGTTCTCTAACAATGTGCTAGATAGTTTTGTGTCAATCTGAAACAACTAGAGTCACTGTAGAGGAGAAAACCTCAACTGAGAAAATGCCTCCAAAAGATCAGGCTGAAAGCAAGTCTATAGAGCATTTTCATAATCAATGATGGATGTGGAGGGACCTAGTGGTCCTGGTTTCTACAATAAAGCAGCCTGAGCATACTAGGGAGAACAAGGCAGTGAGCAGCACTTCTTCATAGCCTCTGCACCTCCTGCCCTGTTTGAGTTCCTGCTCTGGCTTCCTTCAAGGATGCACACTGAGGTGCAAGTATAAACCAGACTAACACTTTCCTTCCCAAGTTGATTTGGTCATGATGTTTCACATCAACAATAGTACCCATAACTAGGATAACTGCATTAACTCTATAGATTTCATTGGGTGATATCAACTTTCTAGTAATATTAATTCTGTGAAATCACGAACAGTAGTTAT
>NW_026591086.1:32641153-32655644 GCF_907164565.1 Psammomys obesus
CAACTTTCTAGTAATATTAATTCTGTGAAATCACGAACAGTAGTTATAAGTATATTAATCCCTTCTCTGCTATCAGTTTCTTTCATGTCTTTTAGTTTTCATTCATTTGTTAAATTAGTTTTAAAGTTACTGTTGTTTTTGTTTTGCATAAATATTTGATTTGTGTTCTTGTTTTTCTCATTAAATTGTTTCTTGCTAGTGTAGTTAAACATCATTCTTGTTTGTGTGTTGGTTTTGGGTTCTGCAATATCACAAAACAAGTATTAGCTCCCAAACTGAATAGCATTTTAAATACACATGATGGTGTTTTCCGTAAACAAAGACATTAACATTCTCATTTATAATCTGAGTGTCCCTTAATGCTTTATCTTCACCAAATCCAAATGCATGAAGGTTTCTAACAAGATATGCAACAACATTGTGAGAGAGGAAATTTTGAGATATTTCAAAGCTCATAAACCTTTTTCAACTTTTTCCTCATCCAATCATATTATCAAATTTATAGTAAAGAGTTTTGAGTATTTCTCCATATTCCTTAAAGCACCCTTCTTTTTTAGATTTCAGTCATTTTGAATATTAAAATATTTGTTTACTCTTTATATAGTGAATATATCTAAAGGAAGTTGAATTCCCTGAGAGGAAAAAGATTTTGAATAAAGTTGCTAAAATATTTTTGGTATTAGAGTATTTTAAATTTATATATTTTGAACCAAGCATATCCAAACTTTTTTTTTTTTTTTCATTTCAGGCCTTTCTTTTTGTGAAATCTGTTACTGTTGTGACATGAGATTACAGCACCTGGAGGGTTTTGTAGTTTTTACTTTGTAGAGGAATTTTAATCCAGCAGCAAAGCTGCTTTGGCATGGGATCACATACAAACATCTCCTAGGTGTGTGTGATATGGCTGGAATACAGACACATATCTGTAATTCCTCAGGCTGGAACACTGACATGCTCTTAGTTCAAGCCTTTAATCCTAAACAATGACATCTAGTTGAAAGGCAGAGTAAGTGACTAGTAAGAAAGATTTGGTGGAATGAGTCAGATTTAGGACATGCCCATGTCTCATGAGACAGTACAGTACTAATGGACCCTACTAGTAAGGTTGAAGCCTGGCATTGCTGGATAGGTCCTGAGCTTGCTAAGGGGACAGACTCCCTTCCTCAGCTGGGTTCCCTTCTCTCTCCCTGATCTGGAACAACCAGAGATCCTCTAAAGGATTGTCACATAGCCCTCAGGGAGATTACATGCCCAACCCTTTTCTGATAAGAACCCCATTAAAGAGAGCACCTTGGTTTCCTGGAACTACTTTCCATGCTAATGAGACCTAGAAACCTACCATATCCTCCACTCCAACCCCTCACCCTGTTGCCCGTAGGATAATTAAGAACTGTGTTCCCCTTCTTATGATAGGACTGTCCAACTGCATGCAAATGAAGTAGCCCTGCACCCTTAGCCCCATCAAATCAAATACCTTCAACCTCACAGATCCTCCTGCTGCCCAAGGTTTATTAGTCCCCGTTTCATATAAAATAAACAAGCTGCATCATCTATTTCACCATGGACATCTGAGATTCACAATTTATTCTGGAGAAGAAAGACTGTTTCTTCCCTGAAGAAACTCACTGCTGAACCTCCAGGTTTGGTTGCCTCGGTTGCAGCTGAAACTTGCCATATCACCACAAGCTTGGTGCT
The DNA here is from genome assembly GCF_907164565.1 of Psammomys obesus. Classification (NCBI taxonomy): domain Eukaryota; kingdom Metazoa; phylum Chordata; class Mammalia; order Rodentia; family Muridae; genus Psammomys; species Psammomys obesus. Next base: position 32,642,849 of record NW_026591086.1, read on the forward strand.
TTTCTTCAGAGGAGATCCACTGACCACCAACAAAGCATCGCTCTTACTTGAATGGATTTAACAGTGAGACTCCCTAGTTTTTGCAGCGGTCTGGAACTGGCAATCTCGTTAGCAAGAGCAAATTGTGACTCAGTTGAAAACTCTTTTCCACACCCCAGGTGAGATCTGCAGCCTTGAGCAGGGACCTCATTCTTAGGGCTGTAGCCATTCCTTAGAAAAGCAGAATCCGCTACTCTGAGTACCCATCTGCTCCGGTCCAGAAGCCAGCAACTATTGGACCAGCCCCCCAGAGGAGCGTGAGCTTCTGGCAGCAACGTAGAACGTGGAAAAACACAACACAGTGGAGGAGAGCACTGTACAGGAATACAATAGCGTTCATGCAGTCAGTACAGTTCCCTGCAGGTTCACTGATTTCTGCGCAGGTAGTTCAGTTTGTCTTTTTCAGAGACAGTTTTTCCAAGCAGAGCAATTCAGTGAGAAGAAGAGAGAAGCCAACTTAAATCAGTCATCTTAGGAGTTTGAGCCAGAACAGATGAGTTGAGAGAGAGCTCAGAAAGGGCTAGAAATGGTGACTTTATTCAGCAGTAAGTCTCAGAGGCTGAAAACATTCTAGGCTTAGATTAGGGGCTGGAAGCCAGGAGCTGAAGCCTTCAAGGCCCAGGCCTGCAGAAGATTAGATTTCATAGAGGCTAGAAGCTTCCAGGCCTAGGCCTTGGCATATTTAGATAAAAATGTTTGGTGCTCATTTCAAGCTGTGAACTTGTACAGCTTTGGTTACAGCTCTTATCTCACCCTTTCATCTGAGGAAATAAAAGTGACATTTACACCAGGTGTCCACTGTGATCAGAGGAAAAGAAAGAAAGCCCACCAACATTTGTAGAACCCAGAAAACAAAACAAAACAAAACAAAAACCAAACAAATAAACAAAACAGAGGTTCCTACCTAGTTCCCTGCTGCTTTTCTTTCTGTGATTGATTGTGTCAGAGATGGACAGCATCATTCTCTATTCAGTGCTCCAGGCTCCCTTGGCTCTGGATCTCCTGATTCTCTCTGGGCTGAACTCCAATGACTGACGCTTCCTTTGGAGACAATCCCAGACAAATTCCTTCTCTACAGCTTTCTTTCAGATATCTCCTGTACTCTGTGTTGCTTCTGTGAGATGTCCTCAGCTTTTTGCAACTCTGTTGGACTTTCTTCAGATGTCTCCTGTCCTCTGATTGGGGAACCAGATTTAAATATTGCAAATATTCTATTGAGTCCTAAACTCAAGCCTGTCTGCAAATTTCAGAAAGGTGGCAGCTACCCTCATGGTTTTTAACTGATTGGTGCATTATCAGATTTTTATGACAAGTATAATGGTTGTACTTCTTTTTTAATTAAATTTTTATTTTTCATATTAATTACAGTTCATTCACTTTGTATCCCAGCTGTAGCTGCCTCCCTCATTCCCTCCAATCTCCCTCACCTACTCCCTGCCCCTCTCTAAGTGCACTGATAGGGGAAGTCCTCCTCCCCTTCCATCTGACCCTAGCTTATCAGGTCTCATTAAGACTGCCTGCAATGTCCTCCTCTGTGGCCTAGCAAGGCTGCTCCTCTCTGGGGTTGGGGGGGGAGGTCAAAGAGCCAGCCACTGAGTTCATGTCAGAGACAGTCCCTGTTTCCATTACTTTGGAACCCACTTGGATTCTGAGCTGCCATGGGCTACCTCTTAGCAGGGGTTCTAGGTTATATCCATGTATGGTCCTTGGTTGGGGAATCAGTCTCAGAAAAGACTCCTGTGCCCAGGTATAATGGTTTTACTTCTTTAACCATAGAGGTATTTGGGGTTCAGACAGAGGGCTTTAGCTTTCCACTCACAGCAAAAAATATTCTTGAACAGAGAGTATAAATTTCTGCTTTACAATGTCTGAAACCTTACCAAGGCAAAAACTGGAATAAAGAAAGAAAGAAAAAAAGAAAGAAAGAAAGAAAGAAAGAAAGAAAGAAAGAAAGAAAGAAAGAAAGAAAGAAAGCCCCAGGCACAGAGAGAAAAGAGCAGGGGTGCTGACTGACTGATGTACTCTTGTAGGGAATCACTCACCTTCCTCCTGTGTGTTCTGGAAGTCTTTGATCCTCATGTTGTTTTTCCAGCTGTCATTCAGGCTTCATTTTCCCAATTGTCACAGCTTGATTGTCCCAAGATTTTTACTGTTGGATCCTGAGAGGGGAAGTGATGCAGGAATAGCCCGGAGATGGAGAGACCTCAGGCAGCCGTGAACACACCAAGAACAGACACTTGTGAGGCAGCTTCAATGAGACAGCTTGTTTAATGGGGATAATAAAGTCTACGTAAATATTTGGGGGCTTTCAGGGTGTGTATACAGCATTGACCAGAGCTCTCCAGGAACCAGATAGAAAATGCTGCTACACAGAGTGGGCAGGTTTTCCAATCTCTGTTGATACAAACAATATAGTCTCTCACAAGCATCACTAAAGGCCCAATTTCCACATGATAATGAATATATGAAGTTGACAATATTAGCCATGATATATAACATCAGCATATTTATCTAGATTAGGATTTACAATTCAAACTATAAAATTTCACTAAATAAAGTTATCAAATTTCTAGTATAATAGTCATCTTTGTATAAAAACCACAAGCATGGAAGTTCCTATGTAAAAGGTACTTCAACCACAGCATGTAGCACATACAGTTTATTTTTAAATTAGAGTTACTCTAAGTTACCATTATTACTAGATTAGTAAGTGTTTCCTAAGACAGCTAAATACATAGAAATAATGGAGATGCTTTTTAAATAATAAATGACTGCTTATTAATTAAAAATACCAATCATATAAATTACAAAACAAAATTGAGTCTTTCTCCACTTCCCCATTCCTTTGTCTCAGCTGCCACTTTGTGTAGGCCTTCCCTAGAAGCTCATCAGCCATGCCAACCAGGAAATCCGCTAGGTAATTCTCACTCCTTTCCTCCAATTCCAATCCCACAGCCTTCTATCCAGCTTTGTATCAGAACCTAAGCCTCTTTTTTATTTCTGTCCCCATACCGAGGGGTCTAAGTGGGGTCATTTATCCTGGTGACCCTCCCTTCTGCAGACATTCTTAGTCCTCTCTCCTTCTAGCCCATCCTAATTCCTTAACATCTGCTCCCAACAGGTAGAAATACTTTCTACTTGGGACTCCCAGTGGCTATACCACAAAAACATTTCTACCAGGCAACTCACAGCCACAAAATCTTCTATGATAACCAGAGAAGATAACAGAAACCAAGGAATGGAACACCCAATCAACAAATACAAGATTAGATCTTAGCTCCTGGAATTACAATAGTTGCAAACCCAGATGTGTAGATGCCAGTGTAATAACACAATCAGCCAGGATGGTATATCTCTACAAACTCATCAAACCTACAGTAGTAGGCTCTGAAAATTTCAATATTGCTGAAAGAGTAAACAAGGACATCAGAATAGCTATTAGGAGAATTATCAAGGACTTTAAGGGGAACATGAATAAATCCATTATTTAAATCTATAAATACATGAAGAAACAGGGGAATGAAATGAAGAACTGGTCTTGCTGTTTTGTTTTGTTCTTTTTTTTGGGGGGGGGGGGATGGTTGCAGGTACAATGATAGGAGGGTGGACCTGGGAGGATTCTGAGGAGAATGGGATCAGTGTGCAATGTATGAAATTCCATATAATTAATAGATATATTATGTTGGGGGAAAGAAAACTGTTCAAGAATTGAAAGTGTAACTATAACCAATAAAGAGAACTCAAACTGAGACATGTTTAGAAATGAAAAACATGGAACGACTGTGTATATAGAACTTTCACCCACCAGGACTTTCTCTTCATAATACTGGAAGATTCTCTGAATACTACCAAAGAAGAAAGAGTAATCCTTTAAACCTTGTGATATACAATTATCACCTGACTGCAAATGAACTGTTGCAATTGTAGCACAACGCTAGTGAAAGTACCAATTCAGTGCCTGACTGGATTTCAATTCCAGGTCATGAGATGGAACCCATCTCAGCATTGCTCTGGTAGCCAATAAATAACAGATGACCAACCAGAGAGGCCAGTTACCTCAGAGAAAACCTAGTGTCTACTGCTATTCTGCTAAAGGAATGTGACTAGAAAATGGCTCATGGCTCATGACCATCTGCTGTACACATAGATCAGTGTCTTGCTTGACCATTAAACTTCCTTCTACAGTAGATGGGAGAAAATACAGAGACCCACGTCTGAACAATGTGCGAAGAACGAGAAACCTGGGAACACTCAGTTCTAATTGAGGAGTCATCATTAAATCCTTTCCTATGGGCTCAGTAACCCTGAAGAGGTAGAGGCAGAAAGACAGAACCAGAAGGGACTGAGGACAACACAGAAACAAGTTCCTCTAAGCAGAACAGTTAAGACACACGTTCGAACTCACAGAGATTTTGGCAGCATGCGTAGGACCTGCACAGGTTTATTTATTTTTTTTTTTGTGTTTTTTATTTTTATTTTATTTTTCTTTTTAGTTACATTTTGTTAACTCTGTGTCCCAGCTGTATCCCGCTCCCTCATTCCCTCCCCAACCCCACACTCCCTCCCTGGTCTCCTCCCTGCCCCTTTCCAAGTCCCCTGATAGGGGAGGACCTCCTCCCCTTTCATCTGACCCTGTTTTATCAGGTATCTTCAGGGCTGGCTGCAAAGTCCTCCTCTGTGGCCTAACAGACTGCTCCTCCCCTGGGGTGGGGGTCAAACAGCCTGCCCTTGAGATCCTATTAGAAATAGTCCGTGTTCCCCTTACTTTGGAAAACTACTTGGTTACTGAGCTACCACAGGCCACATCCGAGCAGAAGTTCTAGGTTATATCCATAGATGGTCCTTGGTTGAGTGTCAGTCTCAGAAAAGACCCTGTGCCCAGATATATTTGGTCCTTGTGGAGCTCCTATCCTTTCCATATCATACTAACTTCCCTTCTTTCATATGATTCCCTGCACTCTGCCGAGGGTTTGGTTATGAGTCTTAGTGTCTGCTTTGAAACACTGCTAGGTAGAGTCTTTCAGATGCCTTTTGTGATAGACTCCTGTCATAAGTTCAATGCACATCCCATTTGTCTTTCTAAATGAGGATTAATCACCTTCGCCTGTGTCCACTTTCTTGATTATCTTCTTTAGGTGTGTAGATTTCATTATGTTTATCATGTCTTGTAGGTCTATATAAGCGAGTATATACCAAGTTTGTCTTTCTCCTTCTGGGATACTTCACTCAGAATGATCTTTTCTAGATCCCACCACTTGCCTGCAAATTTCATGATTTCTTCCTTTTTGATTGCTGAGTAGTATTCCATTGTGTAAAAATACCACAGTTTCTGTATCCATTCCTCCGTTGATGGACATCTGGGTTGTTTCCAAGTTCTGGCTATTACAAATAAAGCTGCTATGAACATGGTTGAACAAATGTCCTTGTTGTGTACTTGAGCAAATTTTGGGTATATACCTAGGAGTGGTATAGCTGGGTCTTGAGGTAGCACTACTCCTAGTTGTCTGAGAAAGCGCCAGATTGACTTCCAGAGTGGTTGAACCAGTTTACATTCCCACCAGCAATGGAGGAGGGTTCCCTTTTCTCCACAACCTCTCCAGCATGTGCTATCACTTGAGTTTTTCATCTTGGCCATTCTGATGGGTGTAAGGTGATATCTCAGGGTCGTTTTGATTTGCATTTCCCTAATGGCTAATGAGGTTGAGCATTTCTTTAAGTGTTTCTCTGCCATTCGACGTTCCTCTTTCGAGAATTCTCTGTTTAGCTCTGTTCCCCATTTTTTAAGTAGATTACTTGGTTTGTTGCTTTTCTGCTTCTTTAGTTCTTTATATATACTTGATATTAGCCCTCTGTCAGATAAAGGGTTGGTGAAGATTCTTTCCCAATCTGTAGGCTGTCTATTTGTTTTGATGACAGTGTCTTTTGCTTTACAGAAGCTTTTCAGTTTCATGAGGTCCCATTTATTGATTGTTGCTCTTAGAGCCTGTGCTGTTGGTGTTCTGTTCAGGAAGTTGTCTCCTGTGCCAATGAATTCTAGGCTGTTTCCCACTTTTTTTTCCAGCTGATTTAGAGTATCTGGTTTTATGTTGAGGTCCTTGATCCACTTGGACTTTAGTTTTGTGCAGGGTGATAGATATGGATCTATTTTCATTTTTCTGCATGTAGACATCCAGTTGGTCCAGCACCATTTGTTGAAGATGCTGTCTTTTTTCCATTGAATGGATTTGGCTTCTTTGTCAAATATTGAGAATTCATAGGTGTGTGGGTTTATTTCTGGGTCTTCTATGCGATTCCATTGATCCTCCTTTCTGTTTCTATGCCAATACCATGTAGTTTTTATTGCTGTTGCCCTGTAGTACAGCTTGAGATCGGGAATGGAGATACCTCCAGATGATCTGTTGTTGTACAGGATCGTTTTGGAGATTCTGGGTTTTTTGTTTCTCCATATGAAGCTGAGAATCTTTTTTTCAAGGTCTGTAAAGAATTGAGTTGGTATTTTGATGGGAATTGCATTGAATCTGTAGATTGCTTTTGGCAGGATGGCCATTTTCACAATGTTAATCCTACCAATCCATGAGCACGGGAGATCTTTCCATCTTCTGAGATCTTCTTCAATTTCTTTCTTCAAAGACTTGAAGTTTTTCTCAAATAGGTCTTTCACTTGCTTGGTTAGAGTCACACCAAGGTACTTTATGTTGTTAGTGGCTATTGTGAAGGGTGTTGTTTCCCTAATTTCTTTCTCAGCCTTTTTGTCTTTGGTATACAAGAGGGCCTCTGATTTTTTTGAGTTGATTTTGTATCCTGCCACTTTGCTGAAGGTGTTTATCAGCTGAAGAAGTTCTCTGGTTGAATCTTTGGGGTCGCTCATGTATACTATCATATCATCTGCAAATAGTGACACTTTGACCTCTTCCTTTCCGATTTGTATCCCCTTGATCTCCTTTAGTTGTCTTATTGCTCTGGCTAGGACTTCAAGTACAATGTTAAAGAGATATGGAGAGAGTGGGCAGCCTTGTCTTGTCCCTGATTTCAGTGGGATTGATTTAAGTTTCTCTCCATTGAGTTTGATGTTGGCTATAGGCTTGCTGTATATTGCCTTTACTATGTTTAGGTATGTGCCTTGTATCCCTGATCTCTCCAAGACTTTAAACATAAATGGGTGCTGGACTTTGTCAAATGCTTTTTCAGCATCTAAGGAGATGATCATGTGGTTTTTCTCCTTCATTTTGTTTATGTGGTGGATTACATTGATGGATTTCCGTATGTTGAACCACCCTTGCATTCCTGGGATGAAGCCTACTTGGTCATGGTGGATGATATCTTTGATGTGTTCTTGGATTCGGTTTGCAAGTATTTTATTGAGTATTTTTGCATCAATGTTCATAAGAGAGATAGGTCTGAAGTTCTCTTTTTTTGTTGGATCTTTGTGTGGTTTAGGTATCAAAGTGACTGTGGCTTCATAGAATGAGTTTGGTAGTGTTCCTTCTGTTTCTATTTTATGGAATAGTTTGTGGAGAATTGGTGTTAGTACTTCTTTGAAGGTCTTGTAGAATTCTGCGCTGAAGCCATCTGATCCAGGGCTTTTTTTGGAGGGGAGACTGTTAATGACTGCTTCTATTTCCTTGGGAGATATAGGACTATTCAGTCTTTCTACCTGATCTTGACTTAATTTTGGTAGATGGAATCTGTCAAGAAAGTTATCCATTTCATTTAGATTTTCAAATTTTGTGCCATATAGGCTTTTGTAGTATGACCTAATAATCGTTTGGATTTCCTCAGTGTCTGTAGTTATGTCCCCATTTTCCTTTCTGATTTTGCTGATTTGTATGGTTTCTCTCTGCTTTTTAGTTAGTTTGGCTAAGGGTTTGTCTATCTTGTTGATTTTCTCAAAGAACCAGCTTTTTGTTTCATTGATTCTTTGGATAATTTTATTTGTTTCTAATTGATTGATTTCTGCCCTTAGTTTGATTATTTCCAGCCGTCTGCTCCTCTTGGGTGTATCTGCTTCTTTTTTTTCTAGGTTTTTCAGTTGGGCCATTAAGTTGTTTGTATGTGATGTTACAGATTTCTTCTTGTAGGCACTTAGTGCTATAAATTTTCCTCTGAGCACTGCTTTCAATGTGTCCCATAAATTTGGGTATGTTGTGCCTTCATTTTCATTGAATTCTAGAAAGTCTTTAATTTCTTTCTTTATTTCTTCCTTGACCCAGCTGTCATTGAGTAGTAAGTTGTTCAGTTTCCATGTGCGTGTCGGCTTTTTGTTGTTTCTGTTGTTGTTGATGTCCAGCTTTAGTCCATGGTGGTCAGATAGTATACAAGGGATTATTTCAATCCTTTTGTATCTGTTGAGGCTTGCTTTGTGACCAACTATATGGTCTATTTTGGAGAAGGTTCCATGTGGTGCTGAAAAGAAGGTGTACTCTTTTGAGTTTGGGTGAAAAGATCTGTAGACATCTATTAGGTCCATTTGATTTAGGGATTCTGTGAGTGCTTTCATTTCCCTATTTGGTGTCTGTCTGGTTGATCTGTCCCTTGATGAGAGTGGGGTGTTGAAGTCTCCCACTATTAAGGTATTAGGATCAATGTATGATTTAAGCTTTAATATTGTTTCATTTACGAATGTAGGTGCTCTTGTATTTGGGGCATTATTCAAAATTGTGATGTCCTCTTGTTGGATTTTTCCTTTGATGAGAATATAGTGGCCCTCCTTATCTTTTTTGATTAACTTGGGTTGAAAGTCTATTTTATTAGATATTAGGATGGCTACTCCAGCTTGTTTTCTGGAACCATTTGCTTGAAAAACATTTTTCCAGCCCTTTACTCTGAGGTAGTGTTTATCTTTGTTGCATAGGTGTGTTTCTTGGATGCAACAGAATGTTGGGTCCTGTTTCCGTAACCATTCTGTTAGCCTGTGTCTTTTTATTGGTGAGTTGAGTCCATTAATATTGATAGATAATATTGACCAATGCATGTTAGTTCCTTGTGTAATGGAGTCGATGATCTTACCTTGTTTCATTGCTTGTTTTCTTTTCATTTTTGTTGGGACATTATCTGTATGCCCTGTTTTCTTGGGTGAATTCGTTTTCGTTGGATTGGAGTTTTCCTTCTAGTATCTTCTGTAGGGTTGGTTTGCTGTATAGATATTGCGTAAATTTAGTTTTGTCATGGAATATTTTGTTTTCTCCATCTATGTTGATTGAAAGCTTTGCAGGGTATAGTAGTCTGGGTTGACATTTGTGATCTCTTAGAGTCTCCATGATGCTTGCCCAGGCCCTTCTGGCTTTCATAGTTTCTGATGAGAAGTCTGGTGTGATTCTGATAGGTCTACCTTCATATGTTACTTGGCCTTTTTCCCTTGCTGCTTTTAATATCTTTTCTTTGTTCTGTAGATTTAGTGTTTTGACTATGATGTGACGTGATGTGTTTCTTTTCTGGTCTAGTCTATTTGGTGTTCTGTAGGCCTCTTGTATATTTATGGACATCTCTTTCTTTAAGTTGGGAAAATTTTCTTCTATGATTTTTTTGAAAATATTTTCTGGACCTTGGAGCCTGGAGTCTTCTTTTTCATCAATTCCTATTATTCTTAGATTTTGTCTTTTCATAGCATCCTTGATTTCTTGGATATTTTGTGATTGGAATTTTTCTGATTTTACTTTTTCTTTGAGAGAAGTATCAATTTCTGCAAGTGTGTCTTCAGCTCCAGAGATTCTCTCTTCCATCTCTTGTATTCTGTTGATGATGCTTACTTTTGTGGTTCCTGATCTTTTCTCCAAGTTCTCCAGCTCAAGAGTTTTCTCACTTTGTGTTTTCTTTATTGATTCTAATTCTGTTTTCATGCCTTGCACCATTTCTTTTATGTGTTTGAATTTGGATTCCTGTCTCTCTACGATGGACTCTATTTCTTTGTTCATTTCCTTTTTGTATGCCACTAATTTCTTCTCTACTTGTGCCTCTATTTGTTTGGCTATGTTTGCCTGTGTTTCTTTAAGGGTTTTGTCTATTTCTTCTTTCTTTACCTCCAATTGACTGGCCATCTCTTTGAAAGATTTGTTCATTTCCTCCTTATGAGCCTCAAATAATTGAGCAAGCATGGCTTTAAGGTCATTTTCCTGTGCTTCTGATGAATTGGAATATCCATCGATTTTGGGGTTTGCTGGTGAAGTCATGATGTCCTGATTTATATGTCGTCTGCACAGGTTTATATCAGACGACATCTCAGTCCTGAGAGGAGTGGCAAGCTCATCCCTAATCTACCAACTATATCCATTTGATAGCCTTTAACAAATTAAGAACTAGTTCTCGCTAATGGAGTCTCAGCAGACATACAGACCACACCCCATGCCCAGTAGTAAATTGTTTATAGTAAATGAACTAATTTGCATCTCTGTTGACTCTTTACCTCCTAATGTTTTCTTGACCACCAGCTCCTTACAGTCCTTTGTGAATATATTATGGCTTCTAGTTCTGTGGGTTTAGAGGGTAACTGTGCATATGAATTGTCTTTCTGCAACTATATATGTTTCTCTTAGTTTTGGGGGAGCAGATCTTTTCATTCTATTTGTTTTGTCCTTTTCTGATTTGATGTTTTTGTTTTCATCTTACTTTATTATTATTTAAATGCCTTTTCATTTTCTAAAGAAAGAGAAAGAAAAGATATGGGTTCAAATGAGACTATAAGTTGGGGAGATTTTGGACGATCTGAGATAGCGGAAACCATAATAATCTATTTTTAATAAGATAAATAAATAAATAGATAGATAAAAACCCCACAAATTTGGCAATTGGAAATCATTACTGAAACTGACCAGTTCAGAATTATGTACAAGTTTTGATAAAATTTAAGTAATGATTTTTCAGCTGTTTTATTTTTTATAATATAATTATATAATTTCTCTATTCCCTTTACTTTCTGCAAACCGTACCATATACTGTTCCTTGCTATTTTTCAAATTCACATTCTCTTTTCATTAGCAGCTGTTATATGCCTAATGGTTGGTTAAAGGATGTAGAGAAAACACACCAGAAACTGACTATTCACTGCTTACACAATGAAACATGAGGTCCATTATTTCTAATGAAATATTTGTGATATATGATATATTATATAATATGTTATAAAACCAAAATTAATTACTACTGAAAAGACTTTGTTACTGTCACAAAAGAAACATAAACACATAATTGTCACAAATTAACCAGATGTTCCACTCAAATATCCGGCCAATATAGTTCTTGTCCTATTTGAAGGGACTGGGAGTCTCAGTTCTATAACTAGTCTAGCTAGTTGGAGCCAGGATGTCCATTATAAGTCTGCTGAGGTGAGTCCATTTTGACATTTTTTTCCAGATTCTGGCTTTTACCTTTATTCTATGATACTTGCCCTTTTCCCCTGTTTTTAAAGTGCATATGGTGGAATGAATCATTTTAACAGAATATCACTCTTACCTACATTTTTTTTTTTAATTTTAGAATTGTGATTACATCAGTTTCACTTGAGCAAACCAAAATAATGTCACAGATTTGAAGTCAGTTGATTGGTACTTTGCATTACTCATCAAAAATTCACGCTATTCTTTCTTTGCATCTAACACATTCACATATCCTAAAGAATTAACACAAGAGCATCTTCGAGAAGCCATCACGTCATTATTTGTCTTTTTTAATACAATATCCCAAACAAACCCAACTTCAGATACTGAAAGAAACATCTATACATTTGCTTTCCATTCGATAGATTTTGAACATATTTGTACTCAGTCAAACTGTGAACTGTTACAATTATAAATCAATAGGCTGTCAATGCAATTAATGCTTTTCTAAGGAAGATTAATGATTTTAGCTAAATGTATTATTTTTTTTCTAAATACAAAGAGAGAGAAGAAGACAGGAAGGGAGAAAGAGGTGAGAAGAAATACGCATATGTATGCATGTGCTCTGAAAACTAGGACCTGGGTCACTTGCATAGTTCCTTGAATGTATTTAACAAGAAAAAAACAATACATAGTTTCTAACAAAATATTGTATCGAAATTCTTGTTATTCTTATTTTTTTTTCATTGTAGGCGATTATTACTATCCTCTATTCTGGGCAAGTTTGGGTGCATTATGAATGTGTAGACATAAAACTGTAGGCATTACTGTCACCCTAGCAGAAAATAGTGGCTTGGGTGTACGAGGTAATCCAATTAAGTTCAAGAACAAAACAGATCCTGGAAGTGGTATTATTAGCATTGAGATAATGATGAAAAGTTATGAAAAATCAGTTGCATAATTTTATAATAATGGTGTTTGGATTTAAATTTTTTCAGATTAAAGTGTTTTATTATCTTTCCAATTGTTCTCTACATTTAAGGCACAGATAACTAGAAAGTTCTTTCTTTAAGTCTTAAACAGTTCTACTTCTATTTGAAATTTTTTATGATCAAAATATTTTATTCACAGGTATTAGAAGTCAAAATAAAACCCATTTTTAATAATTTAGATATGCTAATAAAAGCATAAAGAAATCCCTTAAAATATTGGAAAACATCAATCTAAAAATAGATGATCTCTCAGAATCAGAAAAAACTTTCTCTAGAAGACCCATGCTCACATCTAAAGAATGGAAGCCTGCTTTTGCTTTATGCAGACCGTACCAGTTCTTTGAAACCCCAGTATGCATACAAAGCCAGATCCTCAGTCCAAAGTAGTGGCCCCTTCTCCATGCATGAGTTTCTTTCTTTCTTTCTTTCTTTCTTTCTTTCTTTCTTTCTTTCTTT
>NW_026591086.1:32655654-32665337 GCF_907164565.1 Psammomys obesus
CTTTCTTTCTTTCTTTCTTTCTTTCTTTCTTTCTTTCTTTCTTTCTTCCCTTCCTTCCTTCCTTCCTTCTTTCTTTCTTTCTTTCTTTCTTTCTTTCTTTCTTTCTTTCTTTCTTTCTTTCTTTCTTTCTTTCTTTCTGTTACTTGTTGTAAAGACTTATTTATTTTTATTTTTTATTTATTTTATTTTATTTTTCTTATTAGTTACATTTTGTTGAAATTTTTAAATGATGATCCAGAGATGAAAACCTACTATAGAGTGATTCAGCATATTGTGTAAGAACCATGGCTGAAAGAAAATGGCTATATTTATACAATAAATAGCACATAAACAATATTACATTTATCTTAAAAATCAATGAAAAGAAAAAAAAATTAACTTAAAAGACCTAAGGGCTTTAGTAAACATTTGTGACATTTTAACAACAGAATTAATGTAGTTTCAGAGGTTAAAGTACTACACTTAATCAAAATTTTGTTTGAAGAAATGTCATTTTAAAATTTTTATTTTTGAGGTTTGTAGAAGTATTTTAGTTCCCCTAAGTGCATTTATTGCAAATCAATTGGAAAATTGTCATGTTTTGCATCCCATTTTCTTACAGTGTTATTTCCATTCACTCAGTCCTATTTAAACTGAAAAAAAGCTTAGACATTTTTACTCTCCCAAATAAAATTGCTTTTCTGAAAATAAACTTATTGCATGCAAATTTATCTGTCAAATAGGTGCTATACAGAAGTTTAACTACCTAAATAAGTATTTATATCATTCTCTTAGTGCAAATCTGCCTCAATGATAGATACTATGTCCACTGTGATTATTTGAATTGTCTTAATGTATTTCAGCGATAAATTTTTTTCTTTTCGTTTTTTAAATTTTATTTATTTATTTATTTTATTAATTACACTTTATTCACTTTGTATCCCCCCATAAGCCCGTCCCTCCTCCCCTCCTTGCCCCACCCTCCCTCCCCCTTCTTCACACATTCCCCTCCCCAACTCCACTGATAGGGGAGGTCCTCTTCTCCTTCCTTCTGATCTTAGTCTATCAGATCACATCAGGAGTGGCTGCACTGTTTTCTTCTGTGGCCTGGTAAGGCTGCTCCCCCCTCAGGGGCAGGTGATCAAAGAGCAGACCAATCAGTTCATGTCAGAGGCAGTCCTTCTTCCCATTACTATTCAACCCACTTGGGCACTGAACTGCCATGTTCAGCAATAAATTTTTATAATGAAGTCCATGATATAAGGCATATGTACAATTGTTTTCTGTTATTTAATGCCAGAATTACATGATTAAGTAATTGTATTTTAAATAAAATATATTTCATTATATAAAATATACTATATAAATCAATTTATTTAAACCTCAAGAATATTATATAAATATATATCTTTAATGTGTCTATGCATATTAAATATCTTTAAATATATTTCAACCTAGTAAATTATACATATTTAATATATATTTACATATTAATAGCTTTCAATAGGTCACTATTTCTAGTAAATTAAAATTGAAACTAGAACAAAATATTCTACAATGAAAGAATTATAGAAAATAAAGCAAGTCATAACATCTATACTTAGCAATTTTTTATGTATTGGTACTTTACTCTCAGTTCAGTAAAATCAAGTATCAATTAGCTTTGAATCTTAATAATTTTATACAAATTTTTATTGTGTACATATATGATCATGATGCTTGTTTATGGGCATGTATGTGTGGAGTTCATAGAAAACCTTTGGTGAAGCTAATCCTCACTTCACCTTTAGGGACATTAAATCCAGATCACCTGTCTTTCCTGGAAAATATCATCACCTGCACTTGCATCCTCCTGACCCTTTAATCCTAATTCTCTGTGTACTCATCAAATGTGGTAGAAGACATTATACCAAAAAAAAATGTTTGAAATGTGCTCATAGAACAGGAAAAATAAACTATCTCTACTAGTATTTATCAATAATTAATATTGCATGTGCACTCATATCATGAACTTGCTCATAAGTATAATATTTAACACTATTTTCTTTTCATGAACTTGAGTGTAAAACAGGCAATAGTTGAAGGCTTCCAAAGAGCCATTTCCACTTTCATCAAAGGAGTCAGTTACAATTCTATCACCACAAGGTGCATCTTAAAACCCATGCCACACATTACTGAAGCTGTCCTCCAAGCTTCCTAAAAACCAAAGCTGTTAACCTGCATTTTAGTGATTCCTGCTTCTGGATCTTCTCTAGGTAGAAACCGTAGCTCTCCCATACTTGTGAGGACTTTTTTCATTAAAGCTTTCTGACTAGGGAAAGTGTATGCTTATACATAGGCTGAACAGTTTTGAAACAACATAAAAATAAGATAAGGAAAAAAAAAAAACAAGCAAAAACCTGATGTGTTACATATACCTCAGAAGCAGAAGAGAATGGGTGATGGAGAAAATTGTTTTTAAATCTATGAGATAACTAGGACCTCAGAATTGTCATGTAGTATGAGATCTGAGGGAAGAGTTGAAGGATGTATTCTGGGAGACTTCCAGAATAAGGTGCTATGAGTTAATGGCTTAAAATAACAAAAACCGGGCTGGAGAGATGACTCAGGGGTTATGAGCACTGGCTGTTCTTGCAAAGGTCCTGATTTCAATTCCCAGCACCCACATGATGGCTCACAAACATCAATAATGAGACCTGGTGCCCTCCTTTGGCATGCAGGAATACATGCAGGCAGAATACCATAATAAATAAATAAATAAATAATTAAATAAATAAATAAATAAATAAATAAACAAATAAATAAATAAACAAATAAATAAATGATAAATAAATAAATAGATGTTTTAAAAAATAAAAAAAAGAAACTAAACATTATTGAGCTAAAATATTTCAGAAGACTTCTTCACATCTGGTGGTAACACAAAAATACATGAAGTTTTGTGACTTTCTTTCTTTCTTTTTTCTTCAAGAACTGTGTCCAAGATTTAATTGTTGATTGGCTTTGCATTAATTGGGGAGACTGAGCTTTCGGGCTGTCAAGTAAGCAGTCTTGCCTGGGGAAAAGTGCTAAAACTTTTGTTTAAATACCATATGCAAACTGTGTGCTAAGCACACCTAAAAGGACAGAATCTTTATTTAGATACGTTTATAGAATCTATCTTATGGAAAGCTATGTAGCTAGTAGCCAATTTACTGTAAATAACTGTAATATGAGGTAAAAAATTTGGTCCAAAACTGAGTTTCATCTAGTCTATAATTGAGGTGGTAAAGGAAGATAGCTAACACCTTTGTATTATAGTTATGACCGTTGATATTAACAAATTATCTGTAAATATAACCTTATACTTTGCCTAATATTTTTTATCTTTTTAAATTATTATCATTTATTACAATTTATTCAATTTGTATCGTGGCTGTGGCCCCCTCCCTCATCTCTTTGCAATCTCATCATTTCTTCCTCTTCTCCTCCCATGACCCTTCCCCAATCCATTGATAGGTGATGTTCTCCTTCCCTTCCATCTGATCCTAGTCTATCAGGTCTCATCAGTACTGGTTGCATTGTCTTCCTCTGTGGACTGGCAAGGCTGTACCTCCCAGGGGGAGGTGATCAGAGAGCCTACCACTGAGTCCATGCCAGAGAAAGTTCTGCTCCCCTTACTAAGGACTCTACTTGGAGACTGAGTCTATGGGTTACATCTGAGCAGACATTTTAGGTCCTCTCCACACATTGTCCTTGATCATTCTCTTCAGGGATCCCAATAGTTTTTATGGCTCTGTGCCTAATTATTTTTTAATTTTTTAATATTAGTTACAGTTTATTAACTTTGTATCCCAGCAGTATCCTGCTCCCTCATTCCCTCCCAATCCCACCCTCCCTCTCTCATCTCCTCCCTGCTCCTTTCCAAGTCCACTGATAGAGGAGGACCTTCTCCCCTTTCATCTTACCCTGGTTTATCAGGTATCTTCAGGACTGGCTGCTAAGTCCTCCTCTCTGACCTAGCAGGCCTGATCCTCCCTCAGGGGTGGGGGGAGATCAAAGAGCCAGCCATTGAGTTCATGTCAGAAATAGTTCCTGTTCCACTTACTAGGGTACCCACTTGGATACTGAGCTGCCCTGGACTACATCGGAGCAGAGGTTCTAGGTAATATCCATACATGGTCCTTGGTTGGAGATACAGTCTCATAAAAGACTCCTGTGCCCAGATATATTTGGTCCTTGTGGAGCTCCTATCCTTTCCACATCATACTAACTCCCCCTTCTTTCATATGATTCCCTGCACACTGCAGAAGGTTTGGTTATGAGTCTCAGTATCTGCTTTGGTACACTGCTAGGTAGAGTCTGATTATTTTAAGTTACATTGTTCAAGGAGAGAAATTCAATAACCATTGCTAAACTGAGGAAGTAAGCTACACCTGTCACTGGCATAATATGTCAGTGGTTTTAAAAGAATAACAGAGGAAGACATTACCTTTGGCTAGTGAAGATCCAAGAATATTTGAAATATGAACATCTGATCATAAAAAAAATTAAATAAAGGATGTGAATATCTTTTTAATTCTGCCACCCTGGGTAGTACTGGCTATGATTACATAGATTATATCAAGGAGGGAGATCAGCTTCTAAATATTGGTCTATTTATGAGAATTTTAAAATCTTCCTTGTCCTATCCTTTATACTCAAAATCACAATAACAAGTATACAGGAAAAATACTTTCATAATGTTCTATCTCCTTTATTTTGTTTGGCAGCATGATCTCTTAGGTTCAAGAACCACCTGTAAATGTGTCAAGTTTTGCTTCTAGAATTCAAAGCATTTTCCAATTTAGAAGGAGATTTTACTTTTAGTGTTATGACTACATTTTACAGTGTACATATTGAGATGATCTTTAATGTGATGTTGAAAGATATAGAACATTGCATTAACTAAAAGTATTCTCAAATTCACCCTCTCACTCTCTTTAAATTTCTTACATTTTCTACTGCCTAAGATTACATGTTCTTATTTACATAGAAATTGGTTTTACAAGTTAAAATTATCATCTCATAAATTTACTCATTTTCATACTTTTAATAATGTAATGCATCCAATCATTCTCTTCTTAATTAAAGTAAAACATTCTGCTTGCAGTATGCAAACAAAACAGACAAAGGGCATTAAAAATAAAAAAGAACAAAAAGTAGTTTTAGATCAGTTCCTTTGCCTCTATTTAAGTGTCTCCTTATAACTTTGGGATGCAGGCAAACAATAAGAAGCAACAACAACAATGGCCCTTGTTCAATTCGGGCAAATATGCTATGAAGACAAGGAACTCCCGTATTTTTTAGTTTACTACTATTACAAGAGGATACATGATTTTTTTTTAATCTAAAATTTTATATTTTGGGTTTATATCCCGAAGCTTTTTCACCTACTAGCGCTTAGAAATTCATTCTCTTTCTAGCCAGGAATTAAGTTCTTTCAATCCCAGGCTTTCTCTGTTAAGCTGGTGACCCCTCCGTCTTTAAATAGACAGAATTACATCCAGTGAGCATCACTTAATTTAGTGACTTTCCTCATTGCTGTTTATTTTTCTTCTACAAGCTAAAATTGGTCTTTGAATTAAACACTCTTGCATGATCAGACCCATTTAGAGAACCAGGCATAGTGTCCTGATATAAATGTCCTGTTGTTTGCGATTCTCCACTGTTTTTCTGTAATGCAATATATTTGGAAGTTCCTATGATTAAGGCAGGAATAACATTGAAGATTGGTGGTGTAATTCTGCTTTTTGCAGCATTTCTAAATGGATATTTTCTATATACAATTTAAATGCCATCCTTTAGCGAACATTTCCATTTAGTGGTTCACCTTTATTATTTCTTTTTTATTTTAGTTTTTTCTTTTATTTTTTTAATTATTTTTTTACACTTTATTCACTTTGTATCCCCCCATAAGCCCCTTCCTCCTCCTCTCCCGATCCCTCCCTCCCTCCCCCTTCTTCATGCATGCCCCTCCCCAAGTCCACTGATAGGGAGGTCCTCCTCTTCTTCCATCTGATCTTAGTCTATCAGATCACATCAGGAGTGGCTGCATTGTCATCTTCTGTGGCCTGGTAAGGCTGCTCCCCCCTCAGGGGGAGGTGATCAAAGAGCAGGCCTATCAGATTATGTCAGAGGCAGTCCATCTTCCCATTACTATGTAACCCACATGGACACTAAACTGCCATGGATTATATCTGCGCAGGGGTTCTAGGTTATCTCCATGCCTGGCACTTGGTTGGAGTATGGGTCTCTGGGAAGACCCCTGTGTTCAAATTTTCTAGTTCTGTTGCTCTCCTTGTGGGGTTCCTGTCCTCTCCATAACCTACTATTTCCCACTTCTTACATAAGATTCCATGCACTCTGCCCAACAGTTGGCCATAAAGTCTCAGCACCTGCTTGGATAGTCTGCAAGGCAGATCCTTTCAGAGGCCCTCTGTGGCAGGTTCCTAGGTTGTTTCCTGCTTTCTTCTTCTTCTGATGTCCATCCTCTTTGCCTTTCGGGATGGGGATTGAGCATTTTAGTCAGGGTCCTCTATCTTGATTAGTTTCTTTAGATGGACAGATTTTAGGTTTATCCTATAAGTCTATATGAGTGAGTACATACCGTGTGTGTCTTTCTGCTTCTGGGACAGCTCACTCAGGGTGATCCTTTCCAGGTCCCAATATTTACCTGCAAATTGCATGATTTCTTTATTTTTAATTGCAGAGTAATACTCCATTGTGTAGATGTACCACAATTTCTGCATCCACTCTTCAATTGAGGGGCATCTGGGCTGTTTCCAGCTTCTGGCTATTACAAATAAGGCTGATACAAACATGGTTGAGCAAATGTACTTATTGTGTACTTGAGCCTCTGTTGGATATATGCCTAGGAGTGGTATGGCTGGATCTTGAGGAAGCGCTATTTCTAGTTGTCTTAGAAAGCGCCAAATTGATTTCCAGAGTGGTTGTACAAGTTTACATTCCCACCAGCAGTGGAGGAGAGTTCCCCTTTCTCCACAACCTCTCCAGCATGTATTGTCACTTGAGTTTTTCATCTTGGCCATTCTGATGGGTGTAAGGTGAAATCTCAGGGTTGTTTTGATTTGCATTTCCCTAATGGCTAATGATGTTGAGCATTTCTTCAAGTGTTTCTCTGCCATTCGATATTCCTCTACAGAGAATTCTCTGTTTAGCTCTGTTCCACATTTTTTTAAATTGGATTACTTGGTTTGCTGCTTTTCAGCTTCTTTAATTCTTTATATATACTGGATTTTAGTCCTCTGTCAGATAAAGGGTTGGTGAAGATTCTTTCCCAATCTGTAGGCAGTCGTTTTGTTTTGATGATGGTGTCCTTTGCTTTACAGAAGCTTTTCAGTTTCATGTGGTCCCATTTATTGATTGTTGATCTTAGAGCCTGTTATTTCTTTATTTATGAGATTTTTACGGTTTGATTTAAAGATATACCATTGGAATTTTTATATTTACTGCACATTTGCAATAGTGTTGTGAGTATTCTTCTGAAGGGGAAAGCAGTAAAGACTCTACCTTTATGTATAACAATTGTCACTTTATTGTAATTGTACAAAAGCCTTAAAATGTCTCATTTAACTTCTATAATATGTTAAAATTCATTTACATTGTTGACTTTACTCATGCCATTTATTCTTTTGTTGTTTGAGAAAAATCCCTTCTGTTGCTTTAAATGGAAGGATCTTCAGCCTCGACTTCACAGAACACTTCATCATATGCCATTGCTCCTCTACATGATCCTATTTCATTATTTTCAGGATTCTGAGTTCAGCTTAGTGTCAAAAGAAACTTCCAATCTCCATCTGTACATTTGTTCCCGGTGGGGAAGTCAGTATCTAGGTATCCAGAAAGTTTGAGGCCATGAACATGAAGAAAAAAGGAACATACAAGACTTAGCAATTTGATCTCCTAATAACATATTTTATCTCTCTCAGTAACATATGGGAAATGAAACATCATTCTGATTATAAACCAGTGTAAAGTCACAGTGATACCAGAATCAAAGCCAGGAACAAGAAATATGGGAAAGGGTTCAGACCATCTTGCCATGAGCCATATGGGAAAAAAATCTCTGCTTTACAAATTCCTCATTTTTTTATCCTGAACTGATATTGGCAAATTCAAGTTTAATAGAAAAAAGCCTATATCAGCTATATTAACAGATACAGAAGAATTCCTGGCAAAAGAACTCTAACAGCCGACATCACTAAAGCAAGATAAAATGTTCCATATTTGTGTGGAGGGATTTACATTTTGATGCATGCATTTCCTTAGGCATATTCATTTTATGTGATAGAATTAATAATTGAATATATTTTCCAAAATAGACTTCAAGCCGTAAACATACCATTTCTTGATGCACCATCCATTTGTTTTGTTAAAAAAGTTGCAGAGTGCATGGAACCTTATGTAAGAAGTGGGAAATAATAAGATCTGGAGAGGACAGGAACCCCACAAGGAGAGCAACAGAACCAGAAAATTTGAACACAGGGGTCTTCCCAGATACTCATACTCCGACCAAGTACCAGGCATGGAGATAACCTAGAACCCCTGCACAGATGTAATCCATGGCAGTTTTGTGTCCAAGTGGGTTCCATAGTAATGGGAAGAAGGACTGCCTCTGACATAATCTGATAGGCCTGCTCTTTGATCACCTCCCCCTGAGGGGGGGCAGCCTTACCAGGCCACAGAAGATGACAATGCAGCCACTCCTGATGAGATCTGATAGACTAAGATCAGAAGGAAGGAGAGTCCCTATCAGTGGTCTTGGGGAGGGGCATCCATGAAGAAGGGGGAGGGAGGGTGGGACTGGGAGTGGAGGAGGGAGGAGCTTATGGGGGGATGTAAAATGAATAAAGTGTAATTAATAAAAAAAAGTTCAATCGAAAATAAGTACATAGAATCAAAATAATATTTAAAACTCTTTAGTGAGTCTGGGATTATTGGCAATTTCATATCTTTAATTCTAATAATTGAAGAGGTAGGCTGATCTTTTAAGTTCAAGTACAACCTGGTCTAGAGAGTGAGTTATGGGACATCTGGGAACGTGTAGTAAAGAATGATCTCAAAAAAAAGTTGCTTAATGATAATCTTTAAATATTTTCTTTAGTATTGGACTCTCCAAAGTCCTCCAGAAGTGCTATATCAGTGACACAATCCCTGTTTAGTTTTTGAGTTTTATATTTTGTTTAGTGAAATATGATCAATTTTTATGTTCTTTTTCTTCCTTCACATAGAAAATTTGTTTGAATTTAAGATACTTTTAGATGTTTGTAATAAAAATATAGTTATGCATTATGCTTATGGCCTATTAACCTAAGAAGAACATTGATTTATTTCTAACAGTAAGAGAAATGTGCATAAATTACAGAATCATGACTTCTTGAATGCACAAGTGCTGAGGCTGCCCCCCAAACAAGGACCTTGGTATGTAACTCACTGTGGGAAAACAAAGTATGTTGAAGTACTAAAAAAAAAAAAAAAAAAAAACCCTCTTTGGAGGTTGGGATTTAGCTCAGTGGTACAGTGCTTGCTTAGCAAGCACAAGGCCCTGGGCTTTGGCTTCAGCTCTGAAAAATAAAATGAAAGACAGAAAGACAGAAAAAAGAAAGAAAGAAAGAAAGAAAGAAAGAAAGAAAGAAAGAAAGAAAGAAAGAAAGAAAGAAAGA
>NW_026591086.1:32665347-32711677 GCF_907164565.1 Psammomys obesus
AGAAAGAAAGAAAGAAAGAAAGAAAGAAAGAAAGAAAGAAAGAAAGAGAAAGGAAGGATGGAAGGAAGGAAGAAAGAAAGAAAGAGAAAGAAAAGACAACATAGAAATCTTTTATTTACGTTTTCTTTATCTTTTTCTCCCAATCACTTCCAACACACCAACACCAGATTGGAGAAAGGGTTAATGGGACAGGGAGCACAGTTCTATTAGCTACTTCCTGCTGGTTAGGGTCATAAATCTTCATTTCAAGAGTTCTCCAGCCTGATCTCATGTCAGCAACCAGGAACAGCAAGAGGGAAGCAGGAGTAGCACTGCTTTTCTATGACCTCTACATACTCTGGGCTGTGGAATCTTTTTTTCTCTCTCTCTCCAGAGTCCTCAGATTTAAACTATCTGCAGCTGGCAAAGAGCTTCTCTTAGAGCCTGCATGGAGCAAACAGTCTGCTGCTGTGGACTGTTTCAATCAGTCCCACTTCCCACACCTGGGACCAAAACAAAACCATGTTTATATCCACAACAAAAGTATAAAGATTACTTTTGCTCTGTGAAATTAGTACCTAGTGTATTAAAGACATTCAACTAAATTTTTAGCAAGTTCCTAAATGGTAACCATGTGCTAGCATGCATACAGAGAAATTGAGAAGCCACGCACACAAAGGACATCTGCATTCATTTGGTAGGGGAGAAGGGTGAAACTACATCCAACCAAAGAACCACCATGTGATTACAGGTTTGAAAGTACCTGATACCATAAGAATTGGTTTTATTTCCTCTTTCACAATTCAAGTGGCTTTTATTTTGCCTTATGACTGAATGAAACTTCCAATTAGATGTTGAATAGCAGTGGAAAAAATAGCAGCTATTTTCTTATCACTACGTTTGTTTTGACAGTAATTCATCTACGAGCATAATGTTGGCTGTAAGCTTTCATAATCACTGTTTACATCATTTGGGACCTCACCCTCCAATCTTAATTTCTACTATGAAAGGGCATTTGTTCCTGTGATGGTCCCATTTTCATTCTATTAATGTGATAATTACGTTATTGATTGACTTAGTTAAAATACTGGAATTCTTAAAATAAAACTCTTGTAACTATCACAAATAATATTTTGATTATGCTGCTGGGTCATTTTTTTTTAATCCTCACTTGAGTATTTTACATGCATAAGAAATGTTAGTCTGAAATTTTCATTGAATATTACTATATTTGTTGGTGGTGCTACGGTTTTCTGGTTTCATAGAATGAATTAGATTTCTTATCCTCTTTGACTTAGCCAAGTAAATTGAGAAGAGTTAATATTAATTCCCTTAAAAATTCAATATTAGCTCACAGGGGTCTTTTCTGAGGCTGAATCTCCAAGCAAGGACCATGTATGAATATAACCTAGAACCACTGCTCAGACATAGCCCATGGCAGCTTAGTATCCTAGAGAAATCCCTAGTAAGGGCAACAAGGTCCATCTCTGACACTATCTCAGTGGCTGGCTCTTTGACCTTCCCCATCCCTGCCAAGGGAGGAGCAGCCTTGCTAGGCCACAGAGAAGGACATTGCAGCCAGTCCTGATGAGAACTGATAGACTAGGTCAAATGGAAGGGGAGGAGGACCTCCCCTATCAGTGCACTTGGAGAAGGGCAGGGAGGAAATGAAGGAGGGTGGGTGGGAATTGGGAGGGAATGAGGGAAAAAATTCAGTATTAGACAAGGCAAACACTTAATTTAAGTTTTTTTCTCTTTTAAACAGATTTTAATTCTCATTGAATCATTTTAATTGTTATAGGTAAGCCTAGATTTTTTTTTCGTTTTGCACTATTTTAGGTAGTATGTGTATTTGTATGTGTGTGCTTGCATAAGCTCTCATTTATGTGTTTTGTTTTTAATTTTTTCATTTTGTTTTTTATTGAAAATAGATCCTGCTGTTATACAATATATCCCAATCACAGTTCCTCCCTCTACTCTTCCCAGCTCTTCTTTATGCCTCCTTTCACCCAGATCCCACCACCCTGCCTCTCCCACCACAACACAACAGAAAACACACACACACACACACACACACACACACACACACACACACACACATACACACACATACACACACACATTGCTACTGCTTGCTGTTCAGAAAAGATCAGGCCTCCAAGAGACAGCTGCGAAACAGGAGTAAACAAGATAAAATAAGACAAGGCAAAAGCCCACGTAGAGAGGCAGGACAAGGCAACCTACTGCTAAGAGTCTCACTGGAAAGCCAGCTAACAGCCATGACATGCACGCAGAGGATCTTGTGTAGACACATGTGAACCCGGCCCATGCGCTTTCTGTCTCTGTGAACCCACATCATCCTGCTTAGTTGATTTGACAGGCCATGCTAATCACTTTAGTATGAAAGTGTACAGAAAGAGAAACCTGGGTAGTAACCCAGAAACTTCTACCTGCAGCCTTTCCTGTCTGGGAGATGCTGGGGTCACCATGGCACAGAACATGTGGCAGGGGCTGACCAATGTTCAGTGTCTGTAACTGGCTTATTTCAAAAATCTGACTTCTCTTCTACATGAAATTTTCTAGTTCATAATAGTGTAAAATGATTTTTATTGTTTTTGTCTTTTTATTTATATTTTTATTTTTAGTTTGTTCTATTGGTTAGTCTTTGTTTGTTGAAGACAGGGAATTACAATATAGTACTGGCTACCCTAGAATTTGCTATGTAGCCCATTGTGCCTCAAAAATCACTGTGACTTGTTTCCTTCACAATATGTTGGGATTAAAGTTAAATGCCACCTCCTAGGTCTGTTTTTATCTCCTAAAGTCCGTTGTAATGTTATACTTTTACTTCTGATTGTTGTTATTTGTAAGTTTTCTTAAAGTCAACAATAATGTTTATAAAGCTAGTCTGAATAATTTTTATATGTTTGGTCTCATCAAAGAGAGAACGTTGTGTTTAGCAACGTAATTTTGTTTTTTTTCTCTCAGGTCTCAGTTTTGCTTTTCTCCTTCTTAGTCTGTGTTTTAGTTTCCCTAGTAGGTTTGGTTATGAACCTTTCTAAAGGTTCTTCTTTGTTTACCATTATTTTAGAATATGATACAAAAATATGAATTTAAGAACTTTTTATTGTTGTTGATGAAAACAGTCACAATATAAATTTCCCCATGCGTTTGGCTTTTCCAGATGTATATGAATTTTGAGGTTGTGTTTCACTTTTACTTTGTTTCTAGAACATTATATATTTCACCTTATACTTTTTCAAGAAGTCATTGTTTTTTATAATTAAACATTTTAAATCAAAATATAATTATATCACTTCCATCATTTGTTCTTTTGACTACCCTTTTGATGACCTCACTCCCAAATCCCTCACATTATTCCCATTTTTTTCAAATTTATTACCTCTTTTTGATGATTATTATTATATACAGGTATATGTATATACATATAAATTGTTATATTCATGTACATATACATATATGCATATATGTATATAACAATAATTATATGTATATATGTAAAGAAAGAAGGGAGAAATAGATGAAAGATAGATAGCCTGATGACAGATATATGCATACATAGATACATAGATACATACATAGATAAGCATGAGTACAGAAATGCTACCTCTGATTCACCTCAGTGTGGCTTGTATGCATATAATTTTAGGACTGAGCACTTTGTATTAGATAACCAATTAGGCAGCTCATTCATGGAAAAGGCTAATCCCCCACTCTCCATAATCCTTATTTGTTGGTAGTTTTTTTGTCTAAGGGTAGGATTTACTGAGATTTTTTTCCTTTCTCTATTAGGATATCTATTGACATTATCACTGTTCATCTCTGTTTGGGAAACCATATGAGCTACCATAAATCAAAGCTTCCTTCCATTTCTAGGAAGGAGTGCATGAGAGCTACACTCATCTGTGGCTATACAGATAAGTTTTAGTGATTGCAGTGAGCAATTATGGTGGTCTAGTAAATTGACAGTCATTGCTTTTTCAGGGCATTATAATTTATATTTATTTGAGAATATTTCAGATCTTTTTCTTCATAAATATCCAGCTTTAAAATATTGTTGCTGGAGAAGATACCTTTTAAAAATGGACCTGAGGGAGGAGCAGCCTTGTCAGGCCACAGAGGAGGATAATGCAGCCAGTCCTGGTGAGACCTGATAAGCTAGGGTCAGATGGAAGGGGAGGAGGACTTCCCCTATCAGTGGACTTGGAGAAAGAGATGGGAGATGAGTGAGGGAGAGTGGTATTGGGAGGGAATGAGAAGGAGCAGCTACAACTGGGGTACAATGTGAAAAAAAAACAGTAATTAATATAAAAATAAATTAAAGAAAGAATAAAGCTCTTGTTATAATACAGAAAAAAATTAGCATAAAAACGAATCTGGATTTTTATAACGTCATTTGCAATTTGTAAGTGTACTTCCTAACAATGTCTCATTTCTCAAATAACTATTGAGATGTTGGGAGGAGTGTACTGTACTTGTGTGTTAAATCTGGTTGGATTATTTTCATTATCAGTAAGTTATTTTGTTTGTAGATTATTTTATTTATTTATCTTCTATTTTAATGTGTATTGCAGTCTCTAGAATGGTAAAATTGTCAGTTTTCAATTATCCCATTCTGTCTTATTTTTCAACTCATATTGAAAATCAACTAGAAAATCTACTCAAAATAAAATTTGTCTATTCATAATAAAAAATTAAATATTGAAACTTAAAATATTTACTTATTCATTTTTAGTGTATGTATGTATTTATGAATGGGTAAGTATAATGTATGTTTGACCACCATATGCATAGAGCCTAAAGAGTTTGGAAGAAGGCATTGGATCTCTTGAACTAGAGCTACAGATGGTTTTGGTCTCCCATGCGAATTCTAAGAACCAAATCTAAGCCTTTGAAAGAGCAGTTATCTCTCTTAACTTCTCAGACATTTTTCACCCCCAGAAAATTGTAAGATAATGTTTTGGAGAAAAGTCGCATTTTCCTTATTATAATAATAATCTCTAAACATCATTTTCTTCCTTTTTATTTGTTTCCTTCATTTTATGTTCAACTCACATGCATTTATATATATATATAACATAAGTCATATACAAAACATGACTTGTAGGCTATGGTCCAGCTAATCCAACAATGCTTCTCTACTAAAGAAAAGTCTAAGACTAGAATAGGTTTTTAGTCACAACCTTGGATGTTTCTATTGATTTTCAGCAGGTACAAATTCTGAAGAAGTAGACTTTGAGGACACTGAAGAAAAATACTTACAGAAAGAGTGAGGAGAAGAAGGAAAAGAGAACTTTCTTTTTTCATGTCCTTTAGAAGGGCTGCCAGAAGATTATGTGGCTCATGTCAAAGGTGAGTCTTCTCTCCTGAAAAGATCCAGATGAAAAGTTGTCTTCAGATATATGTCCAGGAGTGGTATGTTGGGTCTTGAGAAAACAGCATTCCCAGTTTTCTGAGAAAGGGGCAGACTGATTTCCAAAGTGGTTGTAAAAGTTTGCATTCCCACCAGCAATGGAAGAGTGTAATCCTTTTTCTACATCCTCTCCAGCATGTGTTGTCACTTGAGACTTTGATCTTTACCATTATGATTGGTGTAAGATGGAAACTCAATGTCATTTTGATTTGCATTTCCCTAATGACTAAGGATATTGAGCATTTCTTTAAGTGTTTCTCCGCCATTCCTGTTGGGAATTCTCTGTTTAGCTATGTATCCCATTTTTAATTGGATTATTGGTTTGTTGGTGTTTAACTTCTTGAGTTCTTTATTTATTCTGGATATTAGCCTTGTCAGATGTAGGGTTCTTGAAGATCTTTTCCGAGTCTGTATGCTGTCATTTTTGTTCTGGTGACAGTGTCCTTTGCTTTACAGAAGCTTTTCAGTTTCATGAGGTCCCAATTATTGTTTATCTTAGACTTTGAGCTCTTCATGTTCTATTCAGAAATTTGCCTCTTGTGTCAATGAGTTCAAGGCTCTTTCTCACTTTTTCTTCAAACAGATATAGTGTGTCTGGTTTTATGTTGAGGTCTTTGAGTCATTTTGATCCATCCTTCTGTTCAGGGTGATAAGTATGGATCTATTTCCATTTTTCTACCTGTAAACATCCAGTTAGACTAGCACCATTTGTTGAAGATGCTATCTTATTTCCATTGTATGGTTTTGGCTTTTTTTGTCAAAAATTAGGTGTTTATAGGTATGTAGCTTTATTTCTGGGTCTTAGATTTGATTCCATTAATCAACTAGGCTCTTTCTATGCAAGTACCATGTCATTTTTATTGCTGTTGCTCTATAGTACAGCTTGAGATCTGGGATGGAGATATTTCCAGAAGATTTTCTTAATTGAACATGATTGTTTTAGCTTTTCTGTTTGTTTTTGTTCTTATTTTGTGTTGTTTTTCCATATGAAGCTGAGAATTGTTCTTTCTGGGTCTGTAAGAATTGTGTTGCTATTTTGAGGGGAATTACATTGAATCTGTAAATTGCTTTTGGTAGGATGGCCATTTTTACTATGTTAATCCTTCTTATCCAGGAGCATGGGAGATCATTCCATCTTTTGATATCTTTTTCAATTTCTTTCTTCAAAGACTTGAAGTTTTTTTAATTTAATTTTATTTTATTAATTACACTTTATTCACTTTGTATCTCCCCATAAGCTTCTCCCTCCTCCTCTCCCATTCCCACTCTCCCTCCCCCTTCTTCACGCATGCCCCTCCCCAAGTCCACTGATAGGGGAGGTCCTCTTCTCCTTCCTTCTGATCTTAGTCTATCAGATCACATCAGGAGTGGCTGCATTGTCATCTTCTGTGGCCTGGTATGGCTGCTTCCCCCCCTCAAGGGGAGGTGATCAAAGAGCAGGCCAATCAGATTATGTCAGAGGCAGTCCCTCTTCCCATTACTATGTAACCCACTTGGACACTGAACTGCCATGGGCTACATCTGTGCAGCGGTTCTAGGTTTATATACAAGTCTTTCTCTTGCTTAGTTAAAATTACACCAAGGTACTTTGTTATTTGTGGCTATTGTTAAAGGTGTTGTTTCCCTAATTTCTTTCTCAGCCTGTTTGTCTTTTGTATACAGGAGGGCAACTGAATTTTTTGAGTTAATTTTGTATCCAGATACTTTGCTGGGCATATATCTGAAAGATGCTCAAACATATAAGATTGACACTTTCTCAACCATGTTCATAGCAGCTTTATTCATAATATCCAGAAAATGGAAAAAACCTAGATGTCCCTCAACAGAAGAATTGATACAGAAATTGTGGTACATTTACACATACTAAAATCTATAGATCTAAAGAAGCTAAGGAGGACTCTAGGAAAGATGCTTAATTCTCATCCAGAAAAGAAAACAGAATAGACACCAGAAATGGTAGAAGAGAGAACAAGCTGGGAGCCTATCACAGATATCCTCTAAAAGACTCCACCAAGCAGAGGATTGAAGCAGATGCAGAGACTCACAGCCAAACTTTATTCTGAATAGAGTGCATGGAATCTTATGGGTGAAGGATAATATAAAAAGTCCCAGAGTGTACAGGAGCTCTACAAGGAGACCAACAAATCCAAAAAACCTGGGTCCAGGGTGGGGGAAGCTGCAGATACTGATGCATTAACCAAAGACCATGCATAGAGAGGACTTAGACCCCTACTCAGATAGAGCCATAGACAGCTTAGCCTCCATGTGGGTCCTCCAGTAAAGGGAGAAGAGACAGTCTCTGACATGAACTCCATTATCTGCTCTTTGATCACTTCTTCCTAGTTAGGAGAACTAGCAAGCCCACAGAAGAAGAGGATCCAGGTAGTCCTTATGAGACCTGATAGGGTAGGGTCAGACAGCAGGAAAGGAGGACATCCCCTATCAGTGGACTAGGAAAGAGGGATAGGGGAGGAAGAGGGAGGGAGGATGGGACAGAGAGAAGATCATGAGGGAGCCACAACTAAGGTACAAAGTGAATAAATTGATAATAATAATAATTATAATTATAATAGAAGAAGAAAAAGTTTTCCTCATACTTCAAATGATGTAATCAAGGAAAAAATGTTTCACAGATGAACCAACCATGTTGGTTTTGTTAATTACAGATATAGTTGACAATCAATAAACACACATCACAACAGATGAGAACTATAAGTATCTGTAGCTATAAGAATAGATATTTAGAATACAGTTAGGGACTATTCTTCTTTAGAAAAGTGTAAGTTTTAGATTCTCTTCCACGATCAATAGCTTCAGTAGCCCCTGGGCAGGTAGCTAAGTTTTCAATAGCAATTTCAGTGTTTCAGGTTTCAATTTTAGGTGTTTGATGAATTTGGAATTGCTTTTTGTGTGTGCTGATAGATACAAGCCTAATATCATTCTGCATTTTCCAACCATTTTTCCTAGCATCATTTGTTGAAGATGCTTCTTTTCTCCAGCATATTATTTCTGCATCTTTTTCTAATATTAAAGGGCTAAAGGTATCCACACTCCTGTTTGGGTCTTTGATTTTGTTCATTGGTCTACAAGTTTTTTTTTTTCTAGTAACATATATGTTTTAATCACTATAGCTTTATAATATTTAAGCCATCTATAATTGTTTTTGTTTCTGTTCAGTATTTACTATACATTTTTTGTGGTTCCATATTAATTATGTGATAGATATTTCTGTTTCTGTGAAGATTGAAATGTTGATTTGGGTAGGGATCGCCTTAAATTTGTAAATAGCTTTTGGTAAAAAGCTCAATTTTATTATTTATTATTTTATTATTATTTATTATTTTACCAATATATCATCAGGTGAGAAATCTTTATTACAACCTTCCTCTCACTGTTTAGGAATTTGTGAAGAACAGAAATAAGAAAAGATGCTAAGAGACAGAGGTGATGGGTGATTTTAAGGAAATAACATTTTCTAGACAGAACAAGACTGATGCACATATGAAGTCAAAAAGACTATAATAACATAAACAATACCAGCACAAGATCAAGACAAAAATAAATCCAGAATTTAGTAGAGGAGGTGAGTTCTACGTACTGTCACTAGCCAAGAAGCAATTCACAAATGATAGCTAATAGGAGAAATAAAATCAGAGTCTTCAAAGGAGTGACACTAAGTTCATTAACTATGACCCAGTGTGAACATCATGCTTATCAATTGTTGACCAACACCATTTTGAGTGTTTGGTTTAGTAGCTTATTTTTGTTCTTTTGAGAAAGTGGAAGAACATGAAACTGCATTAGTGGGGGATCTGAGAAGAAGAAAGAAAGGAGGAGGAGTTGGGCTATAGAAAATAATATAAAATATACTATATGAAATTTTCAAAACCATAAAAAAATTCCTGTGGGAATTCTTAAGAGAATGAACTAAAATTAGTTATCTTGAACATTATTCTAGATTTTGAATGTGACAATGAAAACATCAGATTTAGATTGTCACTAAACCCTTTTGTTGTAAGATAAAGAAAATAAATGACATAGAGAAAAAAATGAGACATCTGCTAAGTTCAAAAAATATGTGTTTATATTTCCTATGACAGTTTCAATAAAAATTCTTCCTAAATTCACTATTCATGTTTAAATTACCTTTAGATGCTTTCCACATCACCTCCTTTGTTATGCTATTTTATTACCGGAATTTTTTTGTTTATAAAACATAGATTTGTTTCTTTCTCATAAGAATCATAATAATAGCAGAGAGGTACACTATATTTTTTAATAATGTGTCATCTCAATGCTACAGGGAGTCCTTGAACACATGCTGCCCATATGCCCAATGAATTTACCCTGTGCATATCATTCTAAATGACTAACTGACTAAATAATTCTCTCAAGACACGTCTCATCATAATGCTGATCAGCTACGGTTCATTTACTCTTATATAATTGCAGAGGAATGTTTATCCTTTTCTGCCCTTTTATGCTGCACAAGCTGTTGTTCTGTTCTGGGTCACAGATAGGATGAAACAGTGACTAAGCTCTTTTGTAAGGACTCTACAATTTGGTACTCTGCAAAAAAACTAAGTAAATTATAATGTGTCTTCTCACTAGTGTATCATAAAGCTTAAATATAAACAAGGTCTATTAAATTCATAAAGAGTTTCATGAGGTCCCATTTATTGATTGTTGCTCTTAAAGCCTGTGCTGTTGGTGTTCTGTTCAGGAAGTTGTCTCTTGTACCAATGAGTTCTAGGGTCTTCCCCACTTTTTCTTCTAACTAATTTAATGTGTCTGGTTTTATGTTGAGGTCTTTGATCCACTTGTACTTCAGTTTTGTGCAGGGTGATAAGTATGGATCTATTTTCATTTTTCTACATGTAGACATCCAGTTAGACCAGCACCATTTGTTGAAGATGCTATCTTTTTTCCATTGTACAGTTTTGGCATCTTTATCAAAGATCAGGTGTCCATAAGTGTGTGGGTTTATTTCTGGGTCTTCTGTTCGGTTCCATTAATACACCATTCTGTTTCTATGCCAGTACCATGAAATTTTTATTACTGTTGCTCTATAGTACAGCTTAAGATCAGGGATGGAGATACCTCCAGAAGATCTTTTATTGTAGATGATTGTTCTAGAAGTTCTGGGTTCCTTGTTATTCTATATGAAGTTGAGAATTTTTCTTTCCAGGTCTTATGGGAATTGCATTGAATCGTAGATTTCTTTTGGTAAGATGGCCATTTTTACTATGTTAATCCTGCCAAGCCATGAGCATGGGAGATCTTTCCATCTTCTGATATCTTCTTCTAATTCTTTCTTCAGAGACTTGAAATTTTTTTCACACAAGTCTTTGACTTGCTTGGTTAGGGTTACACCAAGGTACTTTATGTCATGTGTAGCTATTGTGAAGGGTGTTATTTCCCTAATTTCTTTCTCAGCCATTTGTCTTTTGTATAAAGGAGTGCTACTAATTTTTTGAGTTAATTTTGTATCCAGCCACTCTGCTGAAGGTGTTTATCAGATGTAGGTGTTCCCTGGTAAAATTTTTGGGGTCACTGAGGTATACTATCATATCATCTGCAAATAACGATAATACACGGTATATACTCACTCATATAGACCTGTAATATAGGATAAACCTACTAAAATCTGTACATCTAAAGAAACTAATCAAGAGAGAGAACCCTGACTAAAATTACTCAATCCCTATCCTGAAAGGCAAAGAAGAAGGACATCAGAAGTAGAAGAAAACAGGAAACAAGCTAGAAACTCACCATGGAGGGCCTCTGAAAGGCTCTGCCCTGCAGACTATCAAAGCAGATGCTGAGACTTATGGCCAACTATTGGGCAGTGTGCATGGAATCTTATGTAAGAAGTGGGAAATAGTAAGATCTGGAGAGGACAAGAACTCCACAAGGAGAGCAACAGAACCAGAAATTTGAACACAGGGGTCTTCCCAGAGACTCATACTCCAACCAAGTACCATGCGTGGAGTTAACCTAGAACCCCTGCACAGATATAGCCCATGGCACTTTAGTGTCCAAGTGGGTTACATAGTAATGGGAAGAGGGACTGCCTCTGACATGATCTGATTGGTCTGCTCCTTGATCACATCCCCCTAAGGGGGGAGCAGCCTTACCAGGCCACAGAATATGACAATATAGCCGCTGCTGATGAGATCTGATAGACTAAGATCAGAAGGAAGGAGAGGAGGACCTCCCCTATCAGTGGACTTAGGGAGAGGCATACGTGAAGAAGGAGGTGGAAAGGTAGGACTGGGAGGGGAGGAGGGAAGGGCTTATGGAGAATACAAAGTGAATAAAGTGCAAAAAAAAATATCTGTATATCTACCCAATTGAAATCCACTAAAATTTATATTATTTCAAAAAAATTAATAAAGTGTTATTTAAGTCTTCAAAATCTCTTACATATGACTTATTCTGTTCTCTTCATTATATGATTATATATTCCAACTGAATGCATCAATATATAGAAGTATTTTATATTGTTCTTCATATTACTTCTGCTTTAAACTTATGTAACCAAGAATTTATAAAATATGAATAGAAAGTTGGAAAGATAACAAATGTGTTATTGAATGCTAGGTCTTCAAATGGAAAGTTAAGAATACTTTATCTTTAAATTTCAACACCAAAGACTGTATAAATTATATTGCTAAACTTCTACACATTTAGATTTTCAATATACATGAACAACTGTGCTTAATCCAAAAGAATTCCATAGTAATATGTAGAAATTGACTTGATCTTCATACATATATGAAATATCTTGGAATCAAAGAAAATGTTATTACAGATTGCACATATCTGTCAGTCTCCTCTCCTATCATGCTCATTGATTTTTTAGAAGTTGAAAGGATGCCAAAAAATACCTTTGAGTCAAATATTGCTTATTACGCCAATAGATACCCCCAAATCTTATATAAGCTCCACTTTTTTTGAATAAAATTTATGACTTCTAATTTTTATAGTTAACAAAAATGTTATGCTATTTAAACATTTGATTTCTTAAAATTCTTGTTTAATTTAATACAATTTATTTGGTAATATTAAAATTAGGAATCTTTATCATTGCAATTCTGTATTTTCTCTCTACTTGCATATAGTCTTAGAATTGGAGTAAGGCAGGATTATGACTTCCATTGCTAGTCTTATCCCAGGCTTCTGGAAAAAGGTGAAGTGACACGATTCATCTAGTAATATGTCCCGTGTCCCTTTCCAAAATCTTACTATTACAAAAAAAAAATAGTTTTAGCAAGGAGATCACTGATTTAACACATTGCATGGTTGACATATTTGATTGGTGATTCCTGATATTCTGATTTACTTTGGTATTAATTTATTGTTGTACCATCTAGCTGTAACTGTCAACTCAAAGGGATGCATACTTTTAAAATTATAGACCAGTGTCCTTGTCTTTCCAGTAATACTATATCCTGATGTGAGACATGTTTCACCAATGAGAAGTTTTGTTTTTCTTGTCTTAGATTCTGCAGATTTTCTCTGGTATCTTCTGCTACTATCCTTTCACTAAATGATCATCAATAGGTATTTTCCAAATGGTAGTGAAGTTTTCTTTCCAAAACTATTGTCCCTCACTATCACATCTTCTTCTCAGTTTCTTTTTCCATTAATTCAAGTGGATTTGTGCCAAAGCTTAAAGACATTAATCCCACTATTTAATCATATATTGATAAGTGAGTGAGGTATCAATTCATTCCATGATGCTTTGAAAAGTCATTATCTTGAAAGCGATATTATCAGCTGCCATTGCCAATGTTTGAGAGCCTTTTGCAAAGATAGCACTCTCCCAAACATTTTGATTAATAGCTCTTCCTTCTATAATTTTTCTATATAGCAAGACACTTTATAAATGTGTAGATATTGATACATATTGCAGCCTTTTACTTATGATTTTATATTGTTTATTTTGTGTTATTATATACTAGAGAGAAATAGTAAATGAATATCTTGTGAATTAATATGTTTTTTAAGAATTAGCCATTTTAGTGTATTTTCTTTCAATCAGATTATGAATTATTTAATTTTTCACCTTAGTAAAATTAGCTTATTCATATTTTGTGATGTGTTAACACTGATTTATTTACACTGATTTATTTACATTATTTTCATACTGCCTAACTCAAAATAATATTTTTAAATTGCTTCAGAATCATTCATCTAATTGGTATCACTGAACATAACACTCTTAGTTGAATCATACCTTTACTGCATCAATTTTCAATGGTGAATTCTATTGTAAAATCCCATCCAAATACAGGTAAAATACATCAAGCACTGGCCATATGGTTTTCCCTATATTGCTGTTTTGTGATATTCTTTATGCCAAGTATATTTCTTAGCAGATGTTTAAACTTACTCATCACCTCGCCTCTTCTTAGAATGCATTTAATTGTTTCCTAGCTTATGATGACTGTATTGGACTATATATTTTAATCTGTGGAGAATTTTGCATATTTATATTCATTTTGTATATGCTATACACTGTAAAATATACATAAATATTGTGAATGGTTACTTCAGAAACTGATTCAAGACTAATATCTTTCTTTGTATCCATCAAAGCGACTGCCTACAGATTGGGAAAGAGTCATCACCAACCCTTTATCTGACAGAGGACTCATATCCAATATATATAAAGAACTAAACAAGCTGAAAAGCAACAAACCAAGTAATCCACTTAAAAAATGGGGAACAGAGCTAAAGAGAGAATTCTCTGCAGAGGAATATCGAATGGCAGAGAAGCACTTAAAGAAATGCTCAACCTCATTAGCCATTAGGGAAATGCAAATCAAAACAACCCTGAGATTTCACCTTACACCCATCAGAATGGCCAAGATGAAAATCTCAAGGGACAACACATGCTGGAGAGGTTGTGGAGAAAGGGGAACCCTTCTCCACTGCTGGTGGGAATGTAAACTGGTACAACCACTCTGGAAATCAATCTGGCGCTTTCTCAGACAACTAGGAATAGCGCTTCCTCAAGATCCAGCCATACCACTCCTAGGCATATACCCAAAAGAGGCGCAAGTACACAAAAAGGACATTTGCTCAACCATGTTTGTAGCAGCTTTATTTGTAATAGCCAGAAGCTGGAAACAACCCAGATGCTCCTCAACTGAAGAATGGATGCAGAGACTGTGGTACATCTATACAATGGAGTATTACTCAACAATGAAAAACAAGGAAATCATGAAATTTGCAGGTAAGTGATGGGACCTGGAAAGGATCATCCTGAGTGAGTTGTCCCAGAAGCAAAAAGACACGCATGGCATATACTCACTCATATAAACATACAACATAGAATAAACCCACTAAAATCTGTACATCTAAACAAACTAAGCAAAAGAGAGGACCCTAACTAAAATGTTCAATCCCCATCCTGAAAGGCAAAGAGGAAGGACATCAGAAGAAAAAGAAAATAGGAAACAACCTCGGAACCTGCTACAGAGGGCCTCTGAAAGCCAGAAGAAAACAGGAAACAACCTTGAAACCTGCCACAGAGGGTCTCTGAAAGCTTCTGCAATATAGACTGTCAAAGCAGATGCTGACTGAGCCTGATGGCCAACTGATGGGCAGAGTGAATGGAATTTTATGTAAGAAGTGGGAAATAGTAAGAGCTGGAGGGGACAGGAACTCCACAAGGAGAGCAACAGAACAAGATAATTTGAACACAGGGAACTTCCCAGAGACTCATACTCCAACCAAGGACTATTCGTGGAGATGACCTGGAACCCCTGCACAGGTGTAGCCCATGGCAAGTTCAGTGTCCAAGTGGGTTACATAGTAATGGGAAGAGGGACTGCCCCTGACATAATCTGATTGGCCTGCTCATTGATCACTTCCCCCTGAGGGGGGAGCAGCCTTAC
Source organism: Psammomys obesus (assembly GCF_907164565.1). Taxonomy (NCBI): domain Eukaryota; kingdom Metazoa; phylum Chordata; class Mammalia; order Rodentia; family Muridae; genus Psammomys; species Psammomys obesus. Next base: position 32,680,669 of record NW_026591086.1, read on the forward strand.
CAGGCCACAGTAGAGGACAATGCAGCCACTTTTGATGAGAACTGATAGACTAAGATCAGAAAGAAGAGGAGAACCTCCCCTATCAGTGGACTTGGGGAGTGGCATGCATGCAGAAAGGGGAGGGAGGGTGGGATCGGGAGGGGGAGGAGGGAGGGGCTTATGGGGGGATACAAAATGAATAAAGTGTAATTAATAAAAAAATTAAAAAGGAAAACAATGAAAAAAAAAGAAAGTACCTGAGATGATCAAGTTATAAAGAGAAAAAGGTTAAAAAAAAAAAAGAAATATATAGGCATATCTAAATACATGCTAAAATAATTTATGCACATGCTTTTCACTTAAATTTAATAATGATATTTAATTATCAAGAGTTTTCCATTATTATACCTGAATGTATAACTAATTTTTGTTATTTTTAAATTCTCTTTGGCATTTTCACTATTACTATTTATCCTTTCCTTGCTGGAGGCAGAAAGCCCTTTTAAAATAAACTCACCAGAATGTGGTATGTGCCATACACACATATTCACAGCACCTCCATTTATTTTTACTGTATGATTGCACCTTTCTTTTTTTATTTTTTTTATTGTTTGTTATTATTAGTTACATTTTATTAACTCTGAATCCCAGCTGTGTCCCCCTCCCTTATTCCCTCCCAATCCCACCCTCCCTCCCTCAGCTTCTCCCTGCCCCTTTCCAAGTCCACGGAATGGGGAGGACCTCCTCCCCTTTCGTCTGGCCCTTTTTTATCAGGTATATTCAGGGCTGGCTGCAAAGTTCTCCTCTGTGGCCTAGCAGGACTGCTCCTCCTTTGGGGGGTGGAGAGGTCAAAAAGCCTTAAAGCAATCCCACTGAAATCAGGGACAAGACAAGGCTGCCCACTCTCTCCATACCTCTTCAACATAGTACTTGAAGTCCTAGCCAGAGCAATAAGACAACTAAAGGAGATCAAGGGGATACAAATCGGAAAGGAAGAGGTCAAAGTGTCACTATTAGCACCTCCATTTTTTAAAAAACAAACTGAAACTGTTGACGTTGATGTAATATGCAATATTTTATATATGAGGAATGTTTATAGGTTATGAATTGAATAAAATTTCTTATGATAAAAATATTTCAAGATATTTAAGTAAATATCTTTCATTATACATCATAAAAACATTGTTCAAAGAACTGTATTGTAACTTCATTTTTGAAGTATGATATTTAATATTCAAAGGTTGCTTTTTAAAAATAGAACAATTTTTTATAAGCATATTTAAAATATTTTTATTGTTATGAAAATTCTAATTTTTATACTTCTCTTCTAGAACTCAAGCTTCACATTGCTTATAGGAAAAATCATGTTCCTGTTGTCTCCAAATAAATCCATAAATTTTCTTATTTGTCCATTTCTTTTCTTCTTTTTTCTTTTGTGTTTCTTTTGTGTATCCTCCAGTACACATTTCTTTATACTTTAATCACCTCATTTAGTATCATTAGGTAAATTGTTATTTCAGTCATATGGCTTATAAAATTAATGGTTTTTTGTTTTCCTCTTTGTATATTTATATAGCTTCATTGAACACGATATATTTTTATAAATTATGAATATCCTTCACAGTTATAAGTTTACTTTGCAAATCCTACATGCTTTAAAATTTTTTCATTCAAAATTATTACTATTTTTTTTGGCTTATCTTAGAATTGTGGTCAACACACACTACCCATATGCAGTAATGGGTATATATTTTAAATTGGTAAAAATATAGATGTTTGAAGTTTCTTTTAAAATTTGAAGTTAATAGTTAAAATAATTTGAAGTCAATTTGGGACTAAAAATTAATGAATCATTTAAAATGGTATTCAAAAGCTATTTTACATAACAATGCATGATGCTAAAAATGTAAAATACCCCCACATTTTGAGACACCAGTCTCAACATGGCAGTTTATTGAATATTTTTCATCCCTTAAACTTTTATTTCTTAGTTCATATCTTCTGGAGTCAAACAAATTATAATCAATTTCATATTTATATAACTATCAATTGCTGTTTATCAATAATAGCATTTCATTTTAAACTTAAAGAAAATTTATAATTTAACCAAATTTTCTCCTGGATGTGAAAATATATTTAATCAGACAACCGGAGCTCTTTTGGGAAGGAAGATGCATTATTATGGACAATCAAGGGTTCCCTCACAGGGCCCTTAATTTTACTAGTTCTTCCTTATATTTTCTTCCTCTTCTCTCTCCCTCCCAGTTTAATCCTCTCATTCTTCCTGTGCCCCACTTTATCTGTCTTGCAACTACCTATTTCCCTTCCTAGAGAGATTCATCCCTTCTCCTTATTCCCTTACTGTATCTATAACCCCTTTGATTATTTTATTGTAGCTTGCGAATCAAAGACTTTGATGGTGATGCCCAGATATAAGTGAATGCATACCATATTTGTTTATAGGGACGTAGGTAACTGTGGACATCCCCAGCAAAGGGCAGTTAGGGCCCATGGCCTGGGTCGGCTTCCGCTGATGTGACTACAGAAGTAGTTAGGTGTGAAATCAGTGACCTGACTGAAGAGTCTGCCCGAGGAACCTGATTGGTCACCCAAAGCTAGGTAACGTGCTCTCTCTTTCTGGAATAAATAAGTCTTCATCTCCCTGCCCTCATATTGCATACACCTGATCCCGGTGTCTGTCTAGTGATTCTGGCACCTCTCACTCCCTCGGTTTGGACCTCCTGTCCTCAACTACTGGCTGGACCTTTGGGAGGAGGACTTACAAGTAACCACACTCAGTATGACTTTTTTTCTAACTTGAAACCTAATAGAATGGGAGTGTCCTAAAATACAAGCATATATGAAGGAGATCTCAATTAAAATAATGATTACAGGGGAGATAACTCAAATTGACATCTTTTGTCACCAAATGAAGTTTTTTCTTCGGGGAATGGATTATATCTAATAGAGTTATTGGGTAAAAGCATCTTATGGGAAGCACAAAACCACCCAGACTTTTGCCAAGGCTACTGGTTTCTCTCCACAAGCTAACAGGAGACCCTTTTGCTGAGGACAACACCTATAGACCTCACTGAATTTGGAGACTCTGAGTTTGTGCTTACCAAGAACCTAAACACCTATTGGATTGTGTTCATGGTTCTGGAAGGTACTCTGCATGCTATAAAAAAATTATGAACATCCAGCTACAAACTCTGCCATCTACAGTGATGACATGACTGTAAGATGTGCTGGTGCGATAATGCCACAAAGTTTGAGTAGCCAGTCCTTAAGTCTGGCTGAATTTAAGGCCAACTCCACAAAAAAGAACCATTCTGACCCAGCTGAGGTAGCCAAGAACCTGAGACCAGATAGAGCAGAGATAAATGGGATAAAATTCAATACTACTGCTATGCTAAAATAACATAACTGTAAAATGCCTGCTAACAACATTCTGTGCTTATAGAGCTGTTATCAATCATATAAGCTTCTTCCTGAAGAAGATGAGAACAAATAGAGACTGATAGCTGGGCAATGTGCAGAGTGTGAGAGACCTTCCTGATACACCTAGTCCTAAATGGGATGTGTTGATCCTATCTCATATACTAAGGGGGCCTCAGGACTCAGAAAACCTTGTTAAAGAGGAGGCAGAAAGATTGTATGAGCCAGAGGGGATGGAGGACACTAATATAACAAGCCTTCTTAACACAGAAGGATGAAGGCACACATGAACTCACAGAGACTGTGACAGCATGTGCAAGATAGACAAGGTTCTAATCCAGATGTGTTGCAGTACTAAGGGAAGAGGACGCATTCCACATCTCTCACTGAGAAGCTATTTACAATTGGTAACCAATCACAAAAGAATAATTAGGGTTCTCTAATAGAGTCTAACTGAAATTTAAGCCACCCTTAAGAGTAACAGCCATGCCCAGCGATAGGTGAATAACACAAAATGAACTCAATGACATCTTTGTATGTCATTTGTTTCATAATATCCTGTCAGAGCATTGTTTAACAAGACAGTTCTTATTTAATATTATACATTTTGTTCTGTGTTTTTATAGGATTCTGATGTGTGCAAATGTTCATTTCTCTGTGTCTCTTTTTCTTCTGTTTGTTTGATGTTCCTTATTGCAGTTTTTTTTATCTTATTTTATTTCATTATTATTCTTTAGATGCCTGATTCTTTTTAAAGGCAGAGGGAGGGATGGGGGTGGATTCAAACTGGGTTAATGTGGGTAGGATCTCACAGAAGCGGGGAAGAAGAAACTTCAATTTGAATAGAATTTTTGGAAAAAAATATTTTCAATAAAATAGATAAAAAGAAGCCAATAGTCATGTGTTAATGCGTACATGAGGTTGCATTGGTCTCCCAAGATGGTCTCTCCATTACTGCAGTTTATCTCTAATTTACTCTGACAGTGACTAGAAGAAACATGGCCAGGTGTCAACTTTTCCTTTTTGAAGCTCCTGGTAAGCCCTGACATGAGATGGATGTACAGTTACAAAACTCTGTAGGTAGCAGGAATGATAGGAATGATAAATATTAACTACAAATACATTAATTTAACAAGTAATTGTATAGAATTCTATCAATAAATAGAATAAAGTAACCCTGTAGGGGATTCTCATTGTATAGCATACATTGACAAACTTCCCAAATATATATATATTTTTTTCTGGTTGAAGTGTACATGTACTATTTTCAGGTATTTCTATTTTCTGATCATTGTTGGCCAATCTGATAGAAACTTTTTATCAGTAAAGGGTCGTTTTTTTTTGGATGATGTTAACTAGTGCCAAGTTGGAAAAAAAATTAACATTGCTTTTTTTATAACTTTTATTTTTTTATATTAATCACACGTTATTTACTTTGTATCCCAGCTGTAACCTCCCTCATTCCAGCATATTTAGGGGATATTTTTAGACTCTTTGTCAAAACTACAATGGTTGTAGAAGTGTCAGCTTATATATGTGTTGTCAGTTCTATTCCAGTGAACAATGAGTTCTTACATTTACAGTGAAACTTGTGACTTTCCTGTATTACAGACCTCCAAGTGAGAGATTAAAATTTTGATGCCTGCCTGTCTTCTGGGTTCCCTACATGCTCACTGGTTTATTTATGTTTTAATTTTCTATTCCCAAAATACTTCACCTCCTGACAAATTTTATTCTGACTAATATCTGACTGTTACAATAAATATATAAAACTTTAAATGTATAAAACATCTCATTTGTTATCTCAGTGATTTAAATGAATGAAAATCACACCATTAATGAATTATTCAGTAAAATGTTTAAAACACATAATATCTCACTATCTTTGTCTGAAAAAAGTTTTTAATAGTTCACTGAAAGAACTGTTTTGACAAATGAATAAGTGATATACAATAATTATTTTGTTATTGTATAAGGTAATCAGAGAACTATCGTATAATATCCAGTGTATGTTATTTGTGAAAATAAAGTAAAATTTTTCAAATTAAAGTGAAATTAAAAAATTCTCTAATGACCATATTTTCTTGATAAATCATATGTGTGTGTGTGTGTGTGTGTGTGTGTGTGTGTGCAAGACAGACAGACAAAGAGAGACAGAGAGAGAGACAACTATGAACTTACAACAATGACAGGCATGATCTCTAAAGATTTAATAGTGACACGTGTAACTTGGCAATAACCAGTAACTTTATAATTGGCAAAAGGCCAGTTTGACAGGAGAGAAATCATGCTTCATTATGCAAACCTAGAAAATCACAGTGACTAGTGAGCTCATGACACTTAAAGAAACTTCCAGTTATTGATTTTCTAAATCAGTATAATCCCTAGCCTCATTCTAAACATTTATCTTTATGTGCTTAGATGTATGTGTCTCTCGCTGCATATCAAAGAAGCTTTTTTTAAATAGCAAAAGGCAGCCATTTTAGAAAGTTTAATTCCAAAGAATAAATGACTCTAGGGTTTCCATACTTAACTCATCATCTGCGACCTACTACCCAACTCTTAGACCTAAGGTTCAGGAAACATTTTGGAACGGGGGTAAAAAGTGTGTAGGAGCCTAGGAAGTATTGTGCCATCTGGCTTTGAAAAGAATGCTACACTTATAGAAATCTCACATTGCTAAATGAACAATAGTTGAACAATTATAAGACTAGTTAATCTTTCAAGTATGTGGGTGAAATATCATTGAACCAAACCCCTGGATGAATAATTACAAATAATTAAAAATTACTGAGAATGGGATAATCAGTTTCCCCTAAGGATTCACCCCACGACTGGTTTTTCAGTTCCATGTTGTAATCCCTAGAAAATTACACATTGCTAGCAACACTGATAGATTCAGCAGGTTCCATTTGTGCTTATTAACTTATACCCACATGTAATAACATTAGTAAAGAGTCAAAAAAGTGAATTGTGAGCAGAGCAGACATGGGTAAGATAGGGAAGGAGAGAGGGAGCAGGTACACACAGTAATTGTATTTTAAATTCAGTTCAAAAAGAAGTAAACAATACTTCTTTGTTTGTTGATTTAAGTAAAATAAATTCTAAGTAACTTAAAGACCCTTTTTAACATGCATAAAAATAGAAAGGCATCTTGCAAAGTTAGCAAATATGCACTCTATAAAATAGTAGTAATAGTTATAATAAAATAAAATATTTTAGAACATATTAACATATGGAAGATAGTGTTAAGAAATATCAGAAATTTCTTTAGAAAATTTCAAGCTGTATCAGGCAAACGTATGAAAGAAGACTATGACGTTATCTTGAAATATGTACTACCTACTATTTACCAATGATTGAAAAATGTCACCAAAGTTAAAGCATTTGAATATGAATAATTAATTATTTAAAATTTATAGATTATATTTACTATTATATTTTTATTCAAATTGTAGGGCACTTTTCAGCTTGACACTACAGTTCATAAGATGCAGTCTTAGAATTTAGAAAACATTGACATTTTATAACTCCAAAAATCTCCGTGTCAAAACTACTATGTGCCTGCAAAAATTTATTATGATGCAATGACATCTCACCTTTGCAGATAGTGTGGAGTTCTTCACCATGAAAATCGTAAAATGCTAAGAAATAGTTTATTTTCATGGTGTGCATGTCAGAGTGTGTTTGGCCTCTAAATTGGAATTAATTTTGAACAATTTCAACACAAATGAAGGCTAAAGAAACAAATGACAGTTTTAATGACATTGAAAAGCTATTATTTACAAGTGTGTGCGCTCTTTAAAAACTGACTGAAATACTACACAAGTTTGATGAGCTTAGGAGAAGGTCACATAAAAATAAGGTACCGACAGCTTTCAAAATAATTTCTGGAATTATAACATTACAGAATATAAGACTGAGAACATGATTTAAGTTTAAGGAAAAGCGAATGTGTTGCCCCTTTTGATATTTCCCATAGATATCAACTAAAGTTTCGTCCATGCTCTTGATTTTTTTTTTTTTTTTGTATGTTTGACGACTATCTTATAAACATACCAGCAAGGTTAAAACAAAAGTAAGAAAGGATGGAAATAAAAGAAGAGAACAGAAAAGAATAAGAAGAGGGAAAAAATTAAAGGCCTGTGAGATTATTCTTGAGTTTAGTTACTTTTAACCCCACGACACAGTCCTGATCTGAAGTAGCAAGCTCAATCACTAAATAGAACATTAAAAGACAAGATGAGGAAAACGCTGTGTTTACAAGTGCCTCCTCTCATCACACATACATGTGCGCTCACATACATACAACAATAACAAATAAAATTAAAATTATCCTTACATAAATGCGCCATTCACCTCGGATTTAGGCGACATTACGGTATGAGGTGGTAGGTTCACAGAAACTAAGAGGAGAAAAGAGATTGCAGTCATGTGTCTAGAAACATCACTGAGAGTGACCTAGACAAAAGGCTAGCACTAATGATGCTGCTAGAAGTGAGAATCATATATTGCTGATGAACGGAGGTTTGCAGAGGTGTATTTTACTAGCTAGTTTACAAAGAATAACTCCCCATGCGACAACTTTCATTCTCCAAGTGAGTATCTTTATCTTGACTAAAATTCGGTATGTTAGCAACTGCTATCAAATTTTACTGCCTAGCTTTCTCCATAAAAGTAAAAAATCCATCGAATTATCCTATACTGAATACTAAAATATATCTAGAGCATAACTTTTTCATTATAAATACAGAGATAATTAGAAATTTACACAGAAACACTGCTTATGTCTCATCCTAAATCCTGAGATAGTTAGACATTTACACATTTGTCACTGTTATATGTAATTTGATAAAAACTTGAGCACTCTCATCTCTAGTAAAATTTGAGAGCAGTAATAAACATTGTAGGTATATTTATATTCATATGTATGTACATATGCAATTAAACACATCTTATTTTACTATATACTGAACAGTAGACATCAATAATTTACGTGAAGAGGATATAACCTAGAACTTAGGCTCGGATGTGGCCCGTGGTAGCTCAGTAACCAAGTAGTTTTCCAGAGTAAGGGGAACACAGACTATTTCTAACAGGATCTCAAGGGCAGGCTGTTTGACCCACCCCACCCCCCAGGGGAGGAGCAGTCTGTTAGGCTACAGAGGAGAACTTTGCAGCCAGCCCTGAAGGTACCTGATAAAACAGGGTCAAATGAAAGGGGAGGAGGTCCTCCCCTATCAGTAGACTTGGAAAGGGGCAGGGAGGAGACCAGGGAGGGAGTGTGGGGTTGGGGAGGGAATGAGGGAGCGGGATACAGCTGGGAAACAGAGTTAACAAAATGTAACTAAAAAGAAAAATAAAATCAAAAAAAAAAAAAAAAGAAAAAAAATTTACGTGAAGAGTTGACTGAGAGAAAAAATCAAATCAAGTGTATAGTTGTTGTGTTAGTAGGTGTTGGGTGTTCTGTTGGGATATTAAAATCTTTCTATCCATTCTCAAGTTGAAGGCTGCAGGTCATCCACTCACAAATTACGATATTGTCATATAGACATAAACAAGCTTTGCCTCACTGTAGTTACTACGTTTGTATGATTTCATATTATGTGAATTACTGGAAATTGGAACTCAAGTTTTATGACAACACAGTATGTATTTTTCCACTAAACTAAGCTTTGTGGACTATATAATCCATTAATGTTTGGCAAAAAAAAATAATAATTGAGCTTCATTTGAAAACAAATTTTAAGCATTGATACTTTTTATCATGTCTAGTTTTAGTTAGGTGAAGATCCTTTCCCAGTCTATAGGTTAGATGAACTAAATAAAAATTATTTGTAATAGAAAAATATAACTGACAAAGTTTTCTCTGCTGATGTCATTTTGAAGTTTCCTCCATTATTTAGATTTCAAGGCACAATATTTGATACAGAATGTGCTATAAGTCCTTCAGATAGCTATGTTATTCAGTAAATCTTTAAAATTTTCTCTTTTTCATATTATATTGGTCTTCTGAAGTACAAACTATCTTAATATATTTTATAAAATATGCAGTAAGTTATTAAGCCTTACCTGAGGAAATATAGGATTTTGTTCTCATTTTTTATTTTGCTTATTTTTCTTTTTAAATCTAAATTTAAAAGTGTTTCACAAAATATATTGTGATCATATTTTTTCATTTCCCCTAACTCTTCCAAATTTTCACCATCTCCCTACTGACCCAAGATTACACTCTACTTTTTCTCAAAAAAAGGGAGTAAAAATGAAAACAAAATCAAAATCAATAAGACAAAGCATACCAAAAAACAAACAAACCAACAAACAAACAGCAACAAACACACCAAACAAACAAGCAAAAAACAAATAGTAACTCCCTTTTTTGTTGGCCAGCTGCTTCTGGACATGAGCTTCCTTTGGAGTATAATGAAAATACATAGTGACACTCCATTGGATATTTTTTTTTTTCTGTTTTGCAGCAGGCATCAATTGCAAATAGATACTGGTTGTGGAAAGGACATTTTATTATTGCACAAGTTAATCAAAACTCTATTTAATATTTGCTTTACTTTTCAATAAAAATTAATGGATATATTTTTTACATACCTTATTATAGTTTACCTCTACCTAAGAGCCTACTTTTGCATTAGAGTTGGGGATATTATGTTTCAAAGGACAGATCACTTCCAAATAGAAATAAAAGGTTTATAGCAGACTGGCAACAAATGAAACAGGAAAATAAGCCCAACAATAGCCTATCAATGACAAAAAAAATCAAAAATTCTTAATGGATAAATGTTAATATTTTTTGTTTCCCATGTGATAATGACCAACAGTGTGTTTTTTTTTTATTCAAGCATTTTCATAAACCTCATCTACACACAATAGACTCAATTAATTGTCAATAATTTATGGAGCAGAAAAGAGTAATTGTGCCTATCTTGAGGCATTGTAAATACAAGTGAAAAGAGTAAAGTTTAGAAGAACAAACACCTTGCAAAATAAATTATTACAAAATTAAGTGTATGGAGCTAAACAGAGAATTCTCTGTAGAGGAGTATAGAATGGCAGATAAACACTTAAAGAGATGCTCAACATCCTTAGCTATCAGAGATATGAAAATCAAAACGACCCTGAGATTTCACCTTACACCCATCAGAATGGTTAAGATCAAAAATTCAAGTGACAATACATGCTGGAGAGGTTGTGGATAATTGGGAACTCTTCTCCATTTTGGTGGGAATGTCAACTTGTACAACCACTTTGGAAATAAATCTGGCGCCTTTTCAGACAACTAGGAATAGCGCTTCCTCAAGATCCAGCTATACCACTCCTAGGCATATATCCAAAAGATGCTCAAGTACACAACAAGGACATTTGCTCAACCATGTTTGTAGCAGCTTTATTTGTAATAGCCAGAACCTGGAAACAATGCAGATGTCATTAACAGAGGAATGGATACAGAAATTGTAGTACTTTTCCACAATGGATTACTACTCAGCAATTAAAAACAAGGAAATCATAAAATTTGCAGGCAAATGGAAAGAAAAGATTATCCTGAGTGAGGTATCCTAGAAGAAAGACACACATGGTTTATACTCACTTATAAGTGGGTACTAGACCTATAAGATAAGATAATATACTAAAATTTATATAACTACAGAAGATAAACAAGAAAGAGAACTCAGGGTAAGATGATCGATCCTCACTGAGAAAGACAAATGGGATGGACATTGGATGTAAGAGAAAACAAGTAACAGGACAGGCGCCTACCACAGAGGCCTCTGAAAGACTCTACCTAGCAGTGTATCAAAGCAGAAACTGAGACTCATAGCCAAACCTTCGGCAAAGTGCAGGAAATCATATGAAAGAACTAATTAGTTCTTTCTAAAGATTTTTTAAAAATATACCTGACACACTCTCCCTTTTAAAATAAGAAGATGCTCATGAACGTGAAGAAATATTTTACATAAATACAGTGAGTCTAAATTAAAAGTGCTGGCCAAATTATAAGAAGATATCAAAACAAACTAAGGAGGGCTTCAAATAGTGGTTTGAATCATGAGGTAAATGAGTACATGGAAGTAACACCTTTGAAAATATTTCTAGGATCCCAATCCTCAACTGGTCTAAAAGATTTTAGAGTTGAACTATCAGAAACTAAAGTGAAAAAATGAATCTTAGTTCATGAGTTAATTATTCAAAGATGCTTTCATTCGTCGACACATTTAGCAATGCATTTAGTTTCTCTAAAAATACCTTTTTTTAAAGTATTTTTTTAAAAAAAATTGACTCAACCAGAGTAGTTAATTTCCAAAGAGTGGCTCTCTAAAATCTAAGAACACTTGTTTTAAAAGAACTTCAAGATTACTTCAAAATCACTTGGTCTTTCATATGAAAAATATTTGAATGAGTGCATGTGTATTTGAATAAGGATACAAGAAAAAGTATGCTCACTGAAGTTAAATGATAGATGTAACCAATATACTTTACTAATTACTGTTGTTTCTAAAGCCATTAACTTGCTGAAGTCACCATGCTATTAGTATTAAAAATGTTCCTGTTTTATTGACAAGAGGTTAATTTTTAAAAGTAAAAGTTTAAGTGAAGGTTGGAAATATCTCTTAAGAAACATTAGTGCTAATGATGTCCTAGACCTTTAAAATACTGAAATTTTAGCAAAGGATCAGTTATGTTCAGCCTCTCCTTAACCATAATCCTCTCTACTCTGTGTACTGACTCCTTATGGGTATATGTTAATGGGCCACAAAGAGCAAAATGAGGTTGTGAATAAAATTAAGCTAAGGAAAAATCAAGAAAGTAGTTACTGTGATTGTTATTACTCTGTCCAGTAATATTTCATTGCTAACACTACTAAACTTTAAAAATGTGAGAATTTTAAAATTTTTTTCAAAATTACTTTTAACATTTATTTATTATGTATACAACATTCTATCTGCATGTGTACCTCTGCACCAGAGGAGGGCACTAGATCTCACTATAGATGGTTATGAGCCACCACCTGTTTTTTTTCAGAACTTTTTAAAAATGTTTATTAATTAAACTTTATTCACTTTGAATTCCCTCCTGTAGATCCCTTCCCCATCCCTTCCCAATCCCATCCTCCCTCCCCCTTCTGCACCCATGTGCCTCCCCAAGTTCACTGATAGGAGAGGTCTTCCTTTCCTTCTTTCTGATCCTAGTCTATCAGTTCTCATGAGGAGTGGCCGCATTGTCTTCCTCTGTGGCCTGGTAAGGCTGTTCCCCTCTCAGGGGGAGGTGATCAAAGAGCAGGCCAATCAATTAAATCTGTACACCTAAAGAAACTAATCAAGAAATGTTCAATCCCAATTCAGAAAGGCAAAGAGGATGGACACTAGAAGAAGGAGAAAACAGGGAACAGGACAGGAGCCTGCCAAAGAAGGTCTCTGAAAGGCTCTACCCTGCAGGGTATCAAAGCAGATGTGAGACTTCTGGCCAACCTTTGGGCAGAGTACAGGGAATCTTATGAAAGAAGTGGGAAATAGTAGGATCTGGAGAGGACAGGAGCTCCACAAGGAGAGCATCAGAACCAAAATTCTGGGCACAGGGGTCTTTTCTGAGACTGATACTCCAACCAGGGACCATTCTTGGAGATAACCTACAACCTCTGCACAGATGTAGCCCATGGCAGTTTAGTGTCCAAGTGGGTTCCACAGAAATGGGAACAGGGACTGTCTGTGACATGAGCCACCATGTTTTGAAAGGAAAGAAAATGGGACATTTCAGGGGAAAAAAAAGAGTTTTCAAATCAATTTAACAGACAAAAATCTATATAAGATTAAAAAGAACAAAGGTACAGGGATAGCTGACCTTATACCCACTGAAGAGAACAGTAAGAGGATCTGTAGTAACTTCTTACTGAAATGTTACCTCCAAATTAAATATTGATAATCATCAGACATTCTTCAAGACTTCTAAAATATCATCTTTATTTTAGTATGAGAAGTACAGGCTAATGTAAGAGATAGTGTTTTATGAAATTGTTTTTTAAATTTTCATTTGAGTAGTCCCATAACATGTTGCTCAACTCTTTGATCATAGTTAAGGTGCTATTTTGTGAAATTTAGACAAAAATTAACATACTTGCTATTCAGAGAGCATGGAGAAAAGTTTTAAGAAATTTCTAAGTAATTATATTCTTATATAATTTCTATGATTTTTCAATTGATGTAATATTTAAAACCCATAAAAGTTTATTATTTTGCTATGAATAATGGGATGGCATTTAATATGCTCAAAACACATCTTAACTGCCACCTCTGTGTCAGTATTGAGGCTCCGAGTCCCTCCCCGTGCCTCAGCAACACTAGAATGTAAACATCAGCTTGGATATTCATTAATATTTAAATTGCTATATAAAAGCTCGAGGCATCTTGGCTTTTCTCAGGCTGTGCCCTTTAAAATAAAGCTACTTTCTCCTGTGTCAAAAGAATAGTCTAAGGTAATCCTTTGTCACAAGATGGAAACCAGGCATTCTAAACTAAACAGAATATTACAAACTATTTTTCCCTTCTTTTAAGAGTAAATCTCTCCATCTGAACTTGTCAATAACCTGGCCAGAAATCTACCCTCCCCTTTCTTCTCCTCCTTTTGCAAGAATCCTGGTTCACCTAGAACCGTATTAAGGAAATGGAAGGAAGTCTTATCCCCTTAACAACACATCCACTCAGAAAACCCTTCTCAGTGTAGTCACTTAACAGCTTCCACCACGTAACACTGCTCATTTTTCAGAGTTATTAAAGATGGTGGTTTGAATGAAATGTGTCCTTCATAGGCTTGAGCATTTAAACTCTTAGTTTCTAACTGGTGACACTCTTGGGGAGATTATATGGAGGCTCAGCCCTGCTAGAGCAAGCACATCACTGGCTGTGGTTTTAAGAGAACAGTTTCTCTTGGCTTCTAGTTCTCTCTTCTTCATAGTTGTTGAGGATGTGAACTCTCACTTTCCTTCTCTGTCCACCATGGCTTCCTGCTTCAATATCTTCCCCAAGATGGATGCTTAAGTTTCTAGAATTTTAAGCTCAAATAACATTTTTCTTGTATAAGTTGCCATGGTAATGGTATTTTATTGCAGCAACAAAAATGTCATAAATACATTCATTGAAAGTTTATGCTTCTCCTTTTCTGGGCATTCTGTCCTAGATGCTCTGGGATGTCTCACTGTTTTCATGTTTCCCAGAAGCTACCCAATCTTCCAAAACTGCTTGTCTGCCGAGTGGCTGCTTACAGACTGTACTAAGGGTTTTCTGTTTGTTTCACTCTTCCTCTTCTAGAGTTGCTTCTCTGACCCACTGATACTCTCAAACTCCAATAAAATTGATATCAAGCTTCCTTCAAGTTCCATTTCTAAATTATCTTATTAACAGGTCTGGAAAGCTAAAGGAGTCCCCCATTTGCCCCATTAACATAAGCAGTTCAAAAACATCTATGAGTCCCCCAAAATAATCTTGTACACACATATCATGCCATCCTTCCAGTATCTCATCATAACATACCATACTGTTTTAAAAATAAAAATTGAATGCATTTTATGTAAATTATTGCCTAATAAGAAAAACATTTGAAACTACATTAAACATTGGAAATTAATTATATATCACAAGGAAAATATTATGTATCGCTTGGAAAGCTTTCCTAGTCTCTTATGCATTCATTGTTCTCACCAAAGTGTCCTGAATTTGTGACTTGATCTCTTGAGAAGCTGGGAGTAGAAGCTTATATCATTTAACTCACTTAATGACAGGTCTTTCATTCACGGCAATATATGAATTTACAGTGTACAAAAGTTGCACATAGTTGACTAATCTCATCTGAGTAATATAAATAGGAGTTGTGATAGATCTGAAAGTTCATCAATAAAGCACATGTTTCTAAGTCAGCATGGATGCAAGTTGGATCTTTGGTGCCAAACTCTTGACCTTATTTATTTGTCCTGAGAACTGACTCATTGTCACTGTTCCAGAGGCTGTGCGACCCAAGAGAATGGAATTTAAAAATAAAGGAGATTAAAGTCTCATGCAATAGGCAAGTTTATTTAGGGAATCAGACAATTTACGTTCCTAGGGGTAAGCAAGGTCATAGGAACAAAGCTCACCTGATTTCAAGCCGTATACAATCAAGAGGGCAAATGGCACAGAGTTAATAACAATAGCAAAACCATGGGTAATCTAAGTGAACTCACTTGTACTTACTACACCTGGAAGGGCATGAAAGCACATTACAAGAAGAAAGCTGTGTCTTGAAGGAATAAAGGTCACAAGACTTGTTTTGTTTTCCTGTAGTTTTTTTTTTTCCCAAGCACTCAGAATTCTCTTTATATTCTTAGACAGTGTTCCAACATCTAATGCTTATAGTTAAGGACAACTAACACTAAGTTCTTTGAATTTGAGCTATAGAAACCACACAAGACATGAAATCTAGTTGCAGTGTACAGGTTTCACCCATTAAACATATCAACTGTAAGACTGCAGAGTATGGGCTCATTGGCAGAGGATCTCAGGGAAGAGGTAGAGAAGCAATATAGCTCTTCTCTTCTACAGAACACATACAATTCAGTAGAGAACAGGTCTTTCATTATTTGTTTATTTGATTTAAATAATTCATTCATTAATTAAAAATAGTATTTTTGTAGGCAGACAAGATGTCTCTTAAATTCAGTATCCTCCTGTCTCAGCCTCCCAACTACTAAAGTTCCAGGTATTTCTTGCCATTCTCACATTCATTAATCATGTTTTAAAAGCTGAGCTGTCTTGCAATGCTATCAATCATCTTAAGGCACAAGCTACTTCTAGCTTGCCTAGGTCCAACCTTAAAGGCAGAAATAAAGAAGTGTCTCTGTACCATGGATCTTATAAATTGGATTGCCTAAAAGTCAACCTTTGACAAAGCATCGAGGAACACCTGGCTACAGAAGCTGCCCTGAAGAGTGCACCATCTTTAAGAAGGGTGAAGAAACTTCATTTTCTAGAACTGGTCAAGGGACACTTTGAAATAAGATGCCTTTCAAAAGTCTACTGAACTTCTATTTCTCAAATTCCTTTTTTGTTATCTTGTGTGAAAATTTTCCTAAAACTTTAGAGCAGATGTATTTTTCCATCACAGAGCCATTGGTGGTTATCCAGAGCCAACTGAACCCTATCTGGCTGGCTTAGTCAAGAGGATAACAACCTGGGGTACCTCTATGTAAATCATTGTAAATCAATCATATGTAAATCAACAAATAAGGAAAAAATTCATCTAAAACAGTGCTTAGTATCTACTATGAAAGATAACATTTTGCCTTTACTTTCTTTACTCCTTCTTTCTGTTATCAACAGTTCTGAAGTAAATTTCTATGCTAAAATTTCTCATTATACCAATGGCTTAGACCAGCATTTTCCATTTCATATGCAGAATGAACATTTTTAAATTGATAAAAACATCTGTGCAGGGGTCTTAGGTTATCTCCATGCATGGTTCTTGGTTGGAATAGCAGTCTCAGAAAAGACCCCTGTGTTCAGATTTTTTGGTTCTGTTGCTCTCCTTGTGGAGTTCCTGTCCTCTCCAGTTCTTACTGTTTCCCACTTTTTTCCCAAGATTCCTTGCACTCTGCCCAAAGGTTGCCCATAAGTCTCAGCATCTACATTGATAGTCTGCAGGGCAGAGATTTTCAGAAGTCCTCTGTGTCAGGCTCCTGACTTGTTCCCTCTTTTCTCCTTCTTCTGATGTCCAGCCTCTTTGCCTTTCTGGATAGGAATTGAGCATTTTAGCAAGAGTCCTCCCTTCCCTGAGGGGGAAGGAGCATTACCAGGCCACAGAAGAAGACAACTCAGCCACTCATGATGAGATCTAATTGACTAGGATCAGAAGGAAGGAAAAGAAGTCCTCCCCTATAAATGGACTTGGGGAGGGGCATGCATGCAGAGGGTGGAGGAAGGGAGGGATTGGAATGGGAGGAGAGAGGGAACCACGGGGGATACAAAGTGAATAAAGTATAAATTGATAAAAACATATACTATACTTGCCCTAAGGCTAAAGGATCAACAGTGATAAAACTTACAATAAACTTTTTAAAAATGATTGATAGATTAATCTTCATTTTCAGTGTGGAAATGCATATTCTAGAAAAATAGTAAGATCAAAATCTACAGTTTAAAAAGAAAAGGATTGATTTCAAATATTTGTCTTTAGATTTGGTCATCTCTGGTGCAGTGAAGTTCTCTGTGTTTGTATTTTTGTACCAGAGTGTGTTCTCTAGCAGGTAAAAATTGCTATCAACATGAAATAAGAACACAATTACCACAAAAGAATCATCTTTTAGAGCCTCTCAAGTTATCAGCAAAGCACTTTTCTAAGTACTTGAAAAATGATAAAAATTTAAATTGCTGCACTGGGTCTCAGTGTTACAGTCAAGTATTTCCTTTACACTTTCATTTTGATGTCTTGAATTTTGTGCTTGGGATGATACTCAGGGCTTTCTGAGCCTAAGTGAGTCGCTGGCCTTGATCATTAGCACTGCTTTAAAAATCGTTAGATATTGTACAAAAGAAAAAGAAAAGTTGCCAATATGAAGATGAAAAGATGTTCAACATGATTAGCTACCAGGGAAGTGCAAATTAATAGCCCTTCGCTGTTTTATTTCAACTGAGTAATTATGACTAAGATCAAGAAAATGAATGACTGCAGATACTGTCAAAGTCACATTTTAACAAAAAGGGTAGTCTCATTCACTGATGTGGGAGTATAGTCTGTTTCAGTCACTATTGAAATCTTTTTAGAGCTGTAGTGTTCAGCTTTTCCATATGACCAGAATATAGCCCTCAAGTATATAGTCGAAGGATTCTATCTTACTACAGAGGGACCTGCTCATCCATGTACATTATTAATATATGAAAAATAACTGGGAAATGGAATCAATGTATTCATCAACAAATGACTAGATGATGAAAATACATTACATATATGTCGCAGCACTTCATCTGTACACATAAATGAAATTATGAAGTTGACAAGTGGGAAGAACTGGAAACATTCTATTGAATAAGGTAAATCAGAGCCAGAACATCAGCTCTCTCATGTTCTCTCTCACATTTACGTCCTCCCTTCAACTTCTTAGCTTTGAGGATTAACTGGAGTGCCAGTAGAAGCAGCAAACTCTAAAGAGTCCACTGCTGTGGGGATGCACCACAGGTGACGTGACAAATAGAGATGGAAGGCTGGCATAATAGCAATCAAGCGTAGATGTGGGTACAAAGATGAGAGGGAGGACCAGAAAAGAAGAGAGCGTTAAACTGAATAAATAAGGATGAATGAAATCGCATTGGAATCTACTGTGCAGAAAATCGATAATGGTGCCTTTAAAGTCATGTTATTAAATATAATTTCTACTTCAGATGTGGGATACTTCCTTATAGTTTCTTGGTGATGGAGACAGAGGAAGACCCCAAGATAAGACAGCACTTTGACTTTCCTCTTTGCTGTCTATCAGAAGAAGCTTATAAAGTGCTTTTACTGAAAACACCACACAGCTTTGTAATATATATATATATTTTATATATATATATATATATATATATATATATATATATATATATTAAGAAATTGACCTTGAACTAACTTTTTGCTAGTTAGGTTTCAGTGATAAAAGGTCCAGTACAGGCTGCTGGGGAAGGAAAGAAAAATCATGAGTACCACACATGTATGGACCCTTTTGTGGTATGGTATGAATTAAAATGGTCCCCATAGTTTTACAGCAAGTAGTATTATTGAGAGGTATGACTTTGGTGGAGTAGGTGTGGCTTCATTTAAAGAAGTGTGTTATTGGGAGTGGGCTTTGGAGTTGCAGAAGCCCAAACCAGGCTGAGTGTCACTTTCTCTTCTTGTTAGCTGCCAATCTGGAAGTTAAACTCTCAGCTCCTCTCCAGCACCATGTCTTCTATGTGGCCCTACACTTGCCTCCATGCTGAAAATGGGCTGAACCTCTGAAAGATAAGGCAGCTCCAGTTAAATTCTTTTTTTATAAGAGTTACTCAGGTCATGGTGTCTCTTTACAGCAATAGAAACCGTAAGACACTTTTAAAGTACAGTAGCAACCTACAACAGAAGATAAATCTGCACATGCCATACTGGCACAGTTGTTTCCAGAATAACAACAGGCTCTCTGTATTTGTTCCAACCTCAAAAACAAAACAATAAAACAAACAAAAATGGGTACTCACACCTGTGGTGGTTTGAATAGGAATGGCCCCCACAGACCCAGGTGCTTAAAAACTTAGTACTTAGAAAGTGGCAATATTAGGAGGTGTAGCTTTGTTGGAGAAGGTGTAGCCTTGTTGGAGGGAATGTGTCACTCTGGGGATGAGCTTTGATGTCTCAGATGCTCAAGCTAAAGAAATCATCGTGACATTCACGTGTGCTGCCTATGGATCAAAATGTAGAAATGTCAGCTCCATCTCTACAACCATGTCTACCTGACTGAAGAGATGCTTCCTGCCATGACCATAATGGGTTAAACCTCTAAAACTGTTTTGCCTTAGAAGAGTTGCTATGGAAATGTTGTCTTTTTACAGTAATAGAAATGCTAACTAAGACAATGCCTGATACTATGAACACATTCAAAACCCCATGAATGATGGGAACTTAATGCAGTTTGCTGTTTATATAAGTTGGAAAGAATATATTCATTTATATGTTAAAAGGGTGTGATTTGCTTTTTTATTTTTATTTTACAGAAGATTATAGTAAAGAGACCACATGAATCCCAGAAGAAACTTTGAACTTCAGACTTTTAAACAAGATTGAGACAGGCACACAGACATTGAGTTCAAGGTCAGTCTACTGAGTGAGTTCCAGCCAAGCTTAGGCTGTAAAGAAAATAATCGGAAATAGAAAGCTGGGAAGATGTATAGAATGAAGGGAGCATGTTCAAGCCCCAGCAAGCAGCAGAAGTTGGAAGCATCTGCCACAAGGCTTTAGACTCAAGAAATCTTCCACAAATTCAGTGGTTGGTCAGGAGAGCTGGCTCAGTGATTAAGAGTACTCTTTGTTCTTGCAGTAGACACTGGTTCAGTTTCCAGCCTCCACATTGTGATTCACAACCATTTTTGTCACCATTTCCAGAGGACCTGATACCTGAAAAACCTACCTGACTACATTTTAAAGGCAGGAGCCATTTTTTAAATTTTTATTTAATTTTAGTTTTAATTACACTTTATTTATTTCGTATCCCCCCTCTAGTTCCCTCCTTCCTCCCTTTCCAATCCCTCCTTTCCTCCCCCTTCTCCATGCATGCCCCTCCCCAAGTCCACTGGTAGGGGAGGGTTTCTTTTTCTTCTTTCTGATCCTAGTGTGTTCGGTCTCATCAGGAGTGGCTGCATTGTCTTCCTCTGTAGCCTGGTAAAGCTGTTCTGCCCTCAGGGGGAGGTGATCAAAGAGCAGGCCAATCAGTTCATGTCAGAATCAATTCCTGTTCCCATTACTATGGAACCCACTTGGACACTGAACTGCCATGGGCTACATCTGTGCAGGGGTTCTAGGTTATCTCCATGCATGGTACTTGGTTGGAGTATCAGTCTCAGGAAAGACCACTGTGCACAAATTTTTTGGTTCTGTTGCTCTCCTTGTGGATTTCCTGTCCTCTCCAGATCGTACTATTTCCCACTTCTTTCATAAGATTCCCTGCATTCTGCCCAAAGTTTGGCCATAAGTCTCAACATCTTCTTTGATAGCCTGCAGGGAAGAGCCTTTTGGAGGCCCTCTGTGGGAGGCTCCTAACTTGTTTCCTGTTTTCTTCTTCTGAAGAAGAAGAATGGGCATCTTCTGATGTTCATCCTCTTTGCCTTTTGGGATGGGGATTGAGCATTTTAGTCAGGGTCCTCTCTCTAGATTAGTTTCTTTAGGTGTACAGATTTTAGTAGGTTTATCCTATATTATACTATATGTCTATATGAGTAAATATATACCATGTGTGTCTTTCTGCTTCTGGAACAGCTCACTCAGGATGATCCTTTCCAGTTCCCACCATTTACCTGCAAATTTCATGATGTCCTTGTTTTTCATTGCTGAGTAATATTCCATTGTATAGATGTACCACAATTTCTGTATCCATTCTTCAGTTGAGGGGCATCTGGGTTGTTTCCAGCTTCTGGCTATTACGAATAAAGCTGCTACAAACATGGTTGAGCAAATGTCCTTATTGTGTATTTGAGCCTCTTTGGATATAAGCTTAGGAATGGTATAGCTGGATCTTGAGGAAGCGCTATTCCTAGTTGTCTGAGAAAGTGCCAGATTGATTTTCAGAGTGATTGTACAACTTTACATTCCCACCAGCAGTGGAGGAAGGTTCCCAATTCTCCACAGCCTCTCCAGCATGTGTTGTCACTTGAGTTTTTGATCTTGGCCATTCTAATGGGTGTAAGGTGAAATCTCAGGGTTGTTTTGATTTGCATTTCCCTGATGGCTAATGATGTTGAGCATTTCTTTAAGTGTTTATTTGCCATTCGAAGTTAAAAAGCAACAAATCAAGTAATCCAATTAAAAACTGGGGAACAGAGCTAAACAGAGAATTCTCTATAGAGGCAGGAGCCATTTTATTGCATTGTTGAAAATAAGTTTCCATTTACTTTAAAAGCTTAGTTTCTGTCTCCTGAAACATGGCCTATCCCAAACCATGACCTTGATTTGTTGTTGAGAACAGGCAGACCTCCTTACTCAGTAATCACATGATAGTCACTGTTTTTTTGTTGGTGGTGGTTTTGGTTTTAGATTTTTCTTTATTTTCTAACTGCCCCGTTGTCTCACTTCTGCAAGCCTGCTTTTCAACTATTTCTGATTTACACTCCCTAAAAGTGCTCTAAGAAATGGAAGCAGCAGATCTTTCTCTAACCGAACTAGGAGGCATTGCTGGCCAGTTCTCAGGTGCACCAAAGCTTGCTTTAAATTTAGCTCAAAAATTGTAGCAGCTCTGTGGGTCTCCTAGCAAAGGGAGCAGGGACTTTCTCTGACATGGACTTGTGCCCATATCATGGAGACCCCAAAATACCACCAAGGAGCTGATTCCTATGCAAACTCAGGAGGGTTGTTTTATTAATGCTCCAGCAAGGCCTCGTAACTGTTACCCACACGGTGGGGCAGGACTGAAAACACTGAGCTCCAAATCAGCAGGTTTTTTTTATTGGGGTTACAGTGAGGCCTGGGTGGGGAATTTCAGGTCAGTAGGTCTATGACTGACACTTAGCAAATATCGGGTGATAAAATCCTGCGGGACCAACCATAATTGGTTGACTCAACCTATTGTAAAGAATACCTGGATAAACTCCAGGGATTCACCGATTAACCTTTGCTAAGGGTGATGAGTAACTATTACCAGAGGTGAATGGTCGAAGCATATTTTCGTGTTATTTTTTTCTCCTTTTCTGAAACTGGAGTTCATGCCCAGAGCATTTATCCTCAAGAAACAGTTTCTTTTCCAGAAATGAGATTACACAGGCCTCACAGGATTCTGTGCCCCCCTCTCTTTGAGCTCTTCCGCCCCACCATGGGTGGCTTTGCCAGGCCCCAGAGGAAGAGGACTCAGTCCTGATGAGACTTGATGGGCTAGAGTCAGATGGTAGGGAAGAAGTGTTAATATTTAATCAGCCTACTTCTGAGTTGCCTAGCAACCTATGATGTCATCATGTGTCACCCACCAGCTAGCCACACCTGGCAGGCTTGGTTAAGTTGCTCCTTAAAAGGGTCAACCCACCAATTTGTCTGTCTCTTGCCCTGTTGCCCTCTTGTGTCTTGCTTGCCTGCTCTTTCCCTGGTCTCTGTAGGGGAGTCCCCACCTCTTCCCCCTATCATGTCTCGCTTTCTCCTTCTCTCTCTTTCTTTATCTCCATCTAATAAACTGCTTTCATGTAAAATATGTGCACATCATTGTTCCATTGGTCCTAACAAGAAGGACCCCCAATTTTAGCGTACTAGGGGAGGGGGCCGGGGGAAAGAGGGAAGAAAGGTGGAACCTGGAGAAGATGAGGGAGGGGGCTACAATTGGGGTATAAAGTGAATAAATTGTAAAGTAACTAAATAAATAAATTAATTTAAAAAATTTGGTAGTGCTTTTATTTTTGTCTAATGAGATTAACTTACCCGATTCTGACCTCTGAAGACACCAGACATGCAAGTGCAGGGAAAATAGTCATACACATAATAAAATAAATCTTAAAAAAAATGTATAAATAAATAAATAGATAGATAGATAAATAAATAAATAAATAAGAATAAAAATACAATTGTTTTATGATATTCCTTATTTTCTTTTTTTCTTAGTAATGTTTTTATTTTCATTTGTTTGTTTATTTATTTATGTATTTATTTATCTTCCTTTCTGGGATCTGTAGAGTGTTACAAAAATACTCTGATGCTAAAGCACTGTCTGGTCCCACAAGTAATTCCTTTCCCTAAGAAATGACTTGGGAATTACTTAGACAAAAGCCAGCATTCCCTCAGGGCTTGAGGAAAGTTCCTACTTAGGTAAAAAGGAGTTGTTCTCCTTATCTCTGACCTGTGGCTCTCCTATTAACTGTGACCGTCATGCCTTTTAATTTACAGAGGTCAATGCTAGCCTCTAGGTTCCTTCAGTTTCTGTTTATAACCCCCACCTCAGCTCCTAACCTTCCTTTCTCCCTTTCTCAGATAACTGGATTTTTTTTTTCCTCTGTGGTTTCTCCCTCCTTTCCCAGGAGTCAACCTTGGCAGTCTGGAATAAACTTTTTCCTTTTTACCCACAGAGAGGCTATTTTGGTTTCCTTACTGGAATTATTTTTAATTTAAATACTTTTGAAGGAAAAGTTGGCATTTTTCTTTATAGAAGAAAAACAGTGAAAATTTTTCATTTTATCAAGAATTTAAGGTATAATTCACTAAATTATAAAAATGAAAACATATGTACATGCACATACATATATCCATGTAAAACAATTAATTTAAAATAGAGGTCTTGAATTTCAAAAAGAAGAAGGAGAACACAGGTAAAGGGTTTAGAGTGAAGAAAGGGAAGGGTGAAATAATGTAATTATATTATGATCTCAAGAATAAAAGAATGCATTATTTCCAAATTAGATATTCATATTCTTTGTTTAATAAGTAACGTAGAGTATCCAAGAAAGGACACATAAATCTCACTCAGAAGAGAGGTAAAGCAGTAGATTGAGGAAGTGGCTGAAGAGAGAGAACAAGGTATGAGATCGTGCACAGAGAGTTAAGAGAGTGGAGATCAGATGTGGGGAGAGCAGAGGCCAGAGGCCAGAAGGACTGTAAAGAAGGAGAAACTGAGGGTTGGGGTATCTCTGTGACAAGCTAGATACCTAAGTCAGGGTACTATCCTGCAAGAATATTAGGGGTACTCAAGCAGAGGCCATAGAGAATGAAGAGGACACCCTCTAATGTTGACCTTGATTTTTTAACAAACCTACTTTATTTAAGGTTATTAAATGCTTCTACCTCTCTTCCAACAGCTCTGGTAGGAGGAAAAGAAGGTTGGTAGAGACAGGGGGCAGAATTCTCTCTGCTACTTCCCGCTGGGTAGCGTTGTATGATTCTTTTGGGGGCAATGCCAACATCAGTCATCCAGAAATCCAGAAGTCAAGATATCCAACAAATCAGCAAACAGCAAATGCAGCAGCAGGGCAAACCAGCAACAAGCAGTCCTCCTCCAAGCAGCCCCGCCTTCTTCCTCTGGTCTGTTATATTTATATCCCTCGAAGTCCTCAGAATTCAACAAATCCCATGCAGCAAAGACCAGGCTCCACACGAGACACTTAACAGGTGTGGACAAACTAAAATCCCCGACTTGAAATTTTAATAAAAGCATGTTTACATATCATAAAACAAAACATCCACAACACACTAACTAGACTAGCCTCCTAGCACTGGGAAGGGAACACCAACACACCCACAAAAACTTCAACCCAAAATTTACTCTGCCAAGATGCTCTGCTTAGCTTGCAGACAGGAGCCTGACAGAGTTGTCCTCTGAGAGGCTCTACCCAGCAGCATCTCAAAACAGATGCTTGGATGATGCTTAGGGCATCTTGCAGAAAAAGTGAGAAGAAAGAGAAAAGGACCTAGAGGTAACAGTAGTGTTACAAGAAGACCAACAGAAACAACTAACCAGGACTCAGGGGGACTAGCTGAGACTGAAGCATCAACCAAGGACCATGCATGAACTGGAGCCATGCTCCTACAAAGATGTTGCAGATGGGCAGCTTAGGCCCCATGTAGGTCCTCTAGTAAAGGAAGTGGGGGCTACATCACATATGGACTCACATGACAGCTTTGATCACTTTCCCTTGATGGGACTGCCTTGCCAAGCCACTGGGAAAGAGGACATGCTCAATTCTGATGCAACTTGATGAACTGAGCTGGATGGGAAAGAAAAGGGGAGGGGAAAGGAAGGAAGGGAGGAATAGTAAGACTGGGAGGGGAGGGGAGGAATTAAGAAAAAAGTAAATTTCAAAATAAAACAATGTTTAATATTCCAGTCATTTATTCAAGAATGATCTTTAAAATTTATATCTCTATAAATTTCCATTGCTGTATTTTTATATGTACATGTTTTTACAGAAAACTAAACACATATTCTGTATATCAGGATTAAAGATATGAATGAGTCTTGTAAGATGGGTAGTGAGAAGGAATAGGAATATGGAAAACACAAGCCTTACTGGAGAATATTTTTATGAAGAATCATGAATAAATATTACAGATTTGTAACAATATATCTGTAGCTCATTCAAGAAAAATCAGGGAAGAGAAGCTTTGTAAAAATATACTCTGACAACAGATTGCCATTATGTACTCTCAACTGAAGGAGATGAATGCTCATTATGACTTTCATCTCTGAAGCTTTTCCATCCAATGTTTTTTGAAACCAAGGAAATATTGAACATTTTGAATCTTACTACAAATGTACTAAGGAAAGCAGGTCACTCACAAAAGCATTTTAATTTGACAGGGGATTACAAAAACATTTGGTGCTCTTTAACTGTTGTCACAGCCATCTATTACATTAAGAACAAGTTGATTTTAATATTTGTCAAATTAAAAAGCATTGTATCATGCTAACCTTGGGCATTCATTTACATAATTGGTTCTCTGCTTGCTGTGTATTTTCTGACACCCTCATTTGATTACTGTTCTTTTTTTTCTGCAATTCTAAAACAGTGTCTAACATAACCTGCATATTAATATTTTGTGTTCATCATGCCTTATTTTATGTAGCCAAGTTGCAACAAGCTTTATCCTTTCATTATAAAGTTTGATATATGACAGTTGCTTTACTCTTTTTGATGAATAAAATTTTAATACAGACACTTTTTATTTTCAATAAGAGAACAGCAAAATTGGACTCTAAAGCTTACTTTAAATGGTTAAGATATCCAATTCTTGGAGTTGACTTCAGAAACATTATTATATTTACCTTCTAACTGCAGGTTTTCCTCCCTCCTATCTTTCCAGTCCTTTCCTTTCCTTACACTTCCCATCTGTCTGTTTTATCAAGTTGTGATAATACTAGCCACATCCCTTCATATTATGGCTGGATGAGGAAACTTCATATAAGAAAAAAGGGCCAAAAAGCTGTGAAAAGAACCAGACACAGTCCCTGCTGCCACTGTTAAGAGTCCTATAAGAAGAACAAGCTATACAATTGTAACATACATGCAGAGGTTCTCACTTAGTACCTTGAATGCTCCCTGGATATCAGTTCAGTATCTGTTGAGCCCCTATTAGCCCAGGTTAGTTGATTCAATGGGTGTTCTAGGTGGTGTCCTGGACCCCTCTGGCTCCTACAATCCTTTATCCCCCTCCTGAGGAGGATTTCCTGAGTCTGCCTAATATTTGACTGGGGTGTGTGTGTCTCTGTATCTGTTTCTATTAGTTGCTGGGTGAAGTCTCTCTAATGAGAGTTGGGCCAGGTACCAGTCTATGTGTATAGCAAAATATTATTATAAATTTTTTCATTGACTTCTTTTTTGCAGGGGAGGGGGCAGTTGTGTTTGGTTTTATCCTAGGTCTATGGGATAATCAGCCTCTGGATACTGGCTAATATCCAGAATATATAAAGAATTGAAGATATTAAACACCAACAAACAAAATACCCCAATTTAAACTGGGGTATAGATCTCAACAGACAATTCTTAACGGAAGAGTCCTAAATGGGCAATAAACCTGTAAAGAAATGTTCCACATCCTTAGCCATCACGGAAATGTAAATTAAAATGGATCTAAAAATCTATCATACACTTGTCAGAATGACTAAAATAAGAAAAAAAAAAAAACCCATAAGTAACAACTCATGCTGGTTAGGGTGTGAAGCAAAGGGAACACTGCTCCATTGCTGGTGGGAGTACAAACTTGCACAGGGACTTTGAAAATTAGTATGATGATTTATTGGAGAACTGAGAGTCAATCTACCTCAAGAAAGAGCTGTACCACTCCTGAGAATATACCAAGAGGATGGTCCATCATACCACAGGATATGTGCTCAACTATGTTCATAGGTGGTTGTCAGGGACCACCTGGGAGAACTCGCCAACTTCAGAGACCACCTGTGGAAGCTTACCAACTTGCCTCAACTTGCCCGTTCCCTTACCTGCAGTAAACATACTGCTTGGAGATGCCCGTTCCCTTACCTGCAGTAAACATACTGTTTGGAGATGTCCATTCCCTTACCTGCGGTAAACATATTGCTTGGCAACAGCAGAGATGTGCTCACAGAACCATGGCTTATCACAAGATGTTTCAGGCCCCTGGCCGAGAAGAATCTGTAATTTTTCACCCACCCTACTTCCTTATCCTGAACCTTTTATAAAAGCTGATTCTGCTCAGTAAAGTTAGTCCTTGACAAGCACCTGTTTGCTTAGGCTCATTCTTTTCTCTCAGCTCATCTTTTCACAGGTTTGGATTCTCTTCTATCCCCGCGAATAACAAGCTCCACTGGCCAGGGCAGGTGGTTTATTTGTAATAGGCAGAAACTGTCAACAACCTAGATGACCCTCAACTGAAGAATGGATGAAGAAAATGTGGTATATTTATACAATGGAGGTATTACTCAGCTGTTAAAAAACAGTAACACTGGAAAATTTTCAGGTAAATAGATATAAGTAGAAAAAATTATTCTGGGTGAGATATCCCAGACCTCCCCCCAAAAAAACCAAATATGGTACGTACTCACAAGTCCATATTAACTATAAAGTAAAGGATAATGATGCTATAGTCCAGAGAGTTGGAGAAGCTAATTATCAAGAGGGATGGTGGGCTGCATGACTCTCCCAGGGAAGGGAACGTAGAATAGACATCACTAGTGGTGGAGGCATGTCAAGAACAGAAAGGAGCTGGTTTTGAGAGTAGGGAGGGAGGGAGTGCTGGAAGAGACAACAGGATTTGAGATAAGAGCAACATGAAAATTGTAGGTCCCTATAGCAGTGGAATTATCAAGTCTTTATACTTTAAAAAAACACACTTCACTTTAATTTCTATGCCAGGGTATTGACTGTAATTCTGCTTCATTCAGCTGTAAGGATTTCTAAACTATAGAACTAAATGGTGATTACTTGCACTTTTATGTTGCCTGAGCATGTCTTGAATGGTGTTGTTACCTGTGATATTCCCAAGGCAAGAACAGCCAATATTGACATAAGTTTCAATTTCAAACTCCTATAATTTTCCCAATGTGGTCAATCCAGAAATCTGTATGAGATACTTCTTGGGGACAATCCTCTCCTGTGATGCATATTGACTGGACATATTAGATGGATTCATATTACTTATCCCCCTGTCCTCTATGAAGACTGCAGGCCAGACCTTGTCACAGCTTTAGTAAAATCCTACAGGATACACATATATACTTTCTAAATCCAGTTTTTTTTGTGTAACAGTTTGAATGGGTAATGTTTGTTGTCTGTGGAAATTGGTATTGTTGGGTATGCTAGAAGGTAAAAGCCTGACTCCTGTTCAGTCTCCTTTTTGCCATCCCTGTGATAGTGGACTGTTATCCTCTCAAACCCTGAGTTAAAAGAAATCATTCTACAATTAACTTGCTTCTTGTCATTATTTGATTGTGGAGACAAGAAGAACAACTGTTATACTATGGATAAGATGCTTGAGTCTTGCCTGGTGCCACATGAGTTTGCACACACATACACACAGAGAGAGGGAGTGGAGGGGACAGACAGACAGACTGACAGAGAAAGACAGACAGAGGCAGAGATAGAGAGTTTATGTGCATATCTTTACACCTCTGGCCCCTAGTTGCATCTTTTTCTCTCTCTTGTTCCACTGAGTGATTTAGCATAAATCTCTTGTGAGTTTTCCATAGGTTTTAATGGTATTTGTTAGGTCTTAAGCCAAAAAGGGCATAGCTACTGATTATGTCTCAAGAAAACAGTCTGGACTAGCTCAGGCATGATACTGATTGCTGGCATAGAGATAAATGTCTACAGTCAGCCTTCCTTGAGTATCCATAAAACAAGGTTTTTGTCTGCCAGGATGAGATACCTTATCTCTTCCTACCTCCTGCAAATTGAACATTATTAGGTTATATATTTAAAACTCACACTAACCTACAGGTTTCTGTCATGCATATTAAAGGCTCCATCGAGTTTTCTAGTTTTTTTTGGATAGACCACTTCTCTCCAGCTCTGCTTGCTCCCAGGCTGAACCAGCTTACAGCTTCTTTCCCATACCTGGCAGTTTGCTCTCTGCCTTTTTTAAAACATGGCAAGCCACCCGTGTCCCCAGTCTTCCTGCTGTGCTTCTACCCAGCCCATTTCCAAGAAAGAGCATTGGTTATTTAGAAAAAAATAAAACAAGCAAACAAAACTTCTTTTGCTACACAGAGCATGATCCAGTTTGGTGGTTACGTTGAGCCCATGCTTAAAGTATTAGTATTCGTTTCTCATAATGTTAAAAGAAATTTATTATTTTTATTACTTTATATGAGATGCTATTTGATCTGTATCTCAAGTGATAAGTTCACTCAAATCCATCTCCTTCCCTGGAAAAGCTCTCCTGCAAGCTGAACATAAATCAAATAAGAAATGCAGAGCTGTCAAAAAGGTGTCCATATTTTCTGTGAGAGGGTTGCCGGGTTACAGACTACACACTGATAATATGCTGTTTGCCAGGAGAAGTAAGTATGTTGAAAGTCACATGTAAAGCATCCCTGGTCACATCCCCTGGAGCCATGTCCAGGCTTGAATCTCAAAATCTCATCACAAAGGACCAAAAAATGTAGGACTCACTCCAGTAGAGAAAAACAATTCATCTGGAGAAAGAGGGAGGGAAGAAGAGAGAGAGATGTGTTCCTGGATATTTGATCCCATTGTGAACTGTAAAAATCTGTTTCTGCTTGTGGAGTAGCTCAGCCCTAGCACACACCTTTAATTTAAGAGCTTTCTATAAGCAGGATTAAATAAAGTTAGCCCTAGGTCAAGAAGGGGAACAAGTAACCAACAGACAGGAATTAAAAATGAGACATGGACTGAAAGGTTTTTTTTTTTTTTTTTTTTTTTTTTTTTTTTTTTTTTTTTTTTTT